>NC_031783.1:7833535-8169580 GCF_001522545.3 Parus major
AACCATTGGGAACTGGTTGTGTCCCAGAGCCGCTGCTGGGCCGTGCAGGCCGCACAGAACCGGTCCCGTAACCAGCTCTCATCCAGCTCTAATTAATTTGTTTTATTAGCTGCTTTATGCACATACTGGTTTTAGTGGGATGAGTGTCAGCTACATGATAATTACAGCTATTCTCACTTCAAAATTAAAAAATATGAGACCAAAAAGCCTTAGGCTTCCTCCGGAGCCCAGACTTTGTCAGCAGCCGTGAGTCACCCTGGACTGAGTGAGTGTCAGAGATGAAGCAAACGTGCTGATTTTTCCTTTGTTCCCTTTAACCTATTCTGAGCAAACAGCAGGAGTTGCCTCTCTGTGCCTTAGCACCTAAAATTTCACTGGGGGCAGGAAAAGCTTCCAATCACAAACCCTGTAATTCTTAGCACGGGGAAGGTGCCACATTAACAGCTTTATCTGTTGCCATTGCAAAACTCAGATTTTTTTTTTACATTTTAACCACTTGTCTGAATATCCAGTTTCCTTTAACTGGATCAGCAAAGAGGTTGCCTGTCAAAAAAGGCTTTTTCCTTCCACCCACTCCTTTGCTTACTTTGTTGCAAAAGATCTTCTTAAGAGATGTTGCAAATTTATGAGGTTGCAGAGAAGACAAACATGCTTTTTCCAGGCTTTTGTTTAAAAAGCTATCTGATACATGTGTTGATATTTAGGAAAAAAAAATCAGGAAGCGTGTAATATGTAAATGATGTATAAAATGTAAATATATAATAAGTATGCATAATAATGACATCTGCTGTTTTTACTTTAGTCTTCAGCATATGTAGCATATTTCAGTTTCACAGTTTTATAAATATTTCCATTTTGTGTGCATCTTCATAAGGACTTTAATGGTACTTGAAAAGTAGGCGGAAGATCTCCAGTGTCAATACTGTTTGAGGAGCGATAATTCAAGAGAGACTTGGGACTGTTGATGTTAGAGATGGCAAATTAAAGGAAGACAGAAAGTTGTGAAAATACTCAGTATTATTCCATGCCCTGTCTCCTGGATAAAGGTCATTACCAGCAGGATAGGCAGAGACTTGCAGGGAGTCAAAAATTTGATTGAAATGTCTGGAAAAGGAACAAGGAATCCATTTTTATTTGTTTTCTGTGATAACATAAGCCAGATTTTAGAGGGACAGAAAGTTTTTGTATTGGAGTAGCTTTATCCTGACTGTGAATTGCTTGGTTAACTATTCATTTTACACATATGAAAATATTCCTGTTAAACAATATACAGTCTGCATGCATTTTTGAATGCCTCTTTCTTGTCTTTCCAAGACCACCATCATATATGTAGGGGGGAGTTTGGGTAATAAAACCACGTGAAAGATGTTCAGTGTAAACATTCAGACAGTGTTACCATGCAGAGAGTGTAACCTCAAACTATTTTATTTGTAAAAGGAAAAAATGCATGTTCCTTTGAACATTATGAACTGCCCTATCCTGTGCTGTGGGGTAATAAATGCATTAGAGACCTTGTCAAATCCCTGTAGCTGTGGGTTGCTGGCTCGGCAGTGCCACAACAGACAAGATTCCCGATTGACTTTGGTTTAGGACACTCTGGGCTTTCCAGTGACTTCCATTTGATTTGCCTTCACTAGCAATGTCATGGCCACGACAGCTGCGGCTGCAGAGGCACTTAAATGTGCTCTTGTGTCAGCTGGGTCAGTCTGTGCCCTGTGGACCAACACCTGCAGATTCATCTGATGTGGCTGTTGCTGGGAGGAAAAGCTCTCTTGTTCCTGTGGGGCATGCTGCAGCATGGGGCTCGTGTCTTTGGAAAACCCATGGGGCCCTCAGCCCATCCTTGTTTCAGCTTTGCATGGTGCAATCTTGAAGCTTGTTCCAGCACTTTGACAACAATGGAAATGCAGCAGTCTCCTGGGGAGTTAACTGCTAAAAATGTCAAACCCATGTTTTCAGTTCTACTCAGATCTTTTCCAGTTTGGCTAATAAGCCCTTAGCTCTAAACTACTAAACTCATGAAAATGTCATTTTGTCTGGAACTTTAGAAAGACTAGTAAGAGAAGAAAAAAGCAAAGTGTTGATCCCAATTTGTTGTGTCACTCTGAGAGTTGATGATGAGAAGATGTTGACTTCAGGGGTTATTAGGGAGAGGCTTCCATGTTTTGTTTGATGACTTTTCATTGCTGACAAAGAACTGAAAATAGTGGTGTCTTTCTTGACCCCAGTCAGGGCTCCTGAGCCAGGGTGAATTGAGGCCTCCCTGTTGACAGAGTTGTGCCAGTCCAGCAGTGCAAGAGGCAGCCTCGCTGAGGTGGATAGGGGTAAGGATGGATGGGGTGGAGAAACAGAGCAGCCCTTGGTCCTTGCCTGAAGCTTGTATTAGAGCTTTAAGGTTGAAAAGTTTTGGGACATTTCATATACTTTCACCAGCAAGGCAGTAGAGGAGGAAGGCTGACTCATCTTGGCAGCACTTCACAAAACCTGCTGTCCTAACTTCAGGCGGAACCTGACCCATGGCTGTTTTTATGTTCCCTTATCTATTTAGAAACGAGTTTTTTGTTCCTTGTCTGACAGGTTTGCAGCTCTGCAAAGGTTGGAACCTGAGCAAGGGCAGCAATCAGACAAAAGGTGAACTATTGAACACCAAAGCAGAAGTTGAGAGATAAGATTAAAAGACAAACATAAAACACATTGTATTTGCCATGGATGGCACCTGACAGGATGGGTGCCCAGCAGCAAGGTTCAAGATGGGGTCAGAAATTATAGCCTGAAGGAGATTGAGGCTAAATAAGTGTTAAATACACTTAACATGTCTTGAAACTGTCCACAATTTCTAGAGAATAATCTAAATATTTATCAAACTCACTCTTTCTCATTGTTTATACCATGTATGTCCTGAGTAACATGTAAAACTTTCGCTACCTATATATTTACAGTTATATTTTAGAAAGTTGTGTTGTTTTCATTACTTCTTGCCCAATTTTTTTTAAATTGCTCAGGGTCTTGGAGGTCTGAGTCCTTTGTTTAACATTGCTGAAAGCTGTCTACCCTCACATCTGCATGTGCTGATGTCACAGTCTGCACTTGCTTGACATAACTTATTGAAGATTGGATTTCTTCCTCTGTAATTCCCTTTTCTGAGCCACCCGTTACTCTTGCTTTTCTACATTTTGTAATTAAGTCTGCTTGATCATTTTTGTACTATCAAGAACTCAAATCTTTAACTGCTGGCAATTCCACTGATCTTCAGTCAGTTTTTCTTAAATAAATAATATTTGGGGTTATACCATCATCTGCAAGAGAGGCAGGCTGAATAGCAGGCCTTCTGCAGGCTTACTTACCAACCCAGAACTGAACTCTGAACAAAGGAACATTACATCTTGTTTTCAGGATTCCTGGGAAAATTTAGCCCTCAAAAAAAAAATCTCTTTAGCTGTTAGAAAAAGTGTGGCATGGGTTTTTCTAAATCTGGAAAATTGTTTCAGCCTTATTATTTCAGTGTTCCTTTTGCTTCATATTCTTTGTAATGAAAAGTGACAGTTATTTTACATACTGGAAAATCTTGCATGATTGGTCTCAGTTCAGTGTCTGCAGGAGGAAATTAAGATTACACTGCTTGCACATTAATGGTGAACTTCCCATGGCTTTTTAATGACATTTTACTTTAAATACAAAGATCCTATTGTTGGTGAACAAGATCACTACAGTTAATCCTAATGATCAGGATTAGATCATATTTATATTAATGTGATCTGTAATTAAAAACAATTGCTTTGTAATAGCAATTAAAACATTCAGTGAGTAATTAAATACTGCTTTTTAAAGACTTTTTCATTTAATGAATGTCAGGCTGCCAGTCAAGAGGGCCAATGTTAAACAATTTCCTACAAATACTTGTCAATTACATTTTTCATGTCACATAGTTGCCTTTCAGTTTGCTCTCTTGACTCTGCCCTTTTCCTGTGCACTGAGCTGTGTACTGCAGTTTTACTCCTCAGTGCCATGGGTAAGCCATTTCCTTGCTCAGACTCTATTTTTATCAGAGTTCATGCATTTTTTTTCTGATGTTGGATATTCTTTATTTCACCATTCTCCCTTGCTCTGCCCCTCCAAATTTCAGGAAGAGCAGTGAAAGTGAGTTTGCTTCTCTGCCCCATGCAACATCATCCTGCTTTTTGTTCCTTGCTCAGCAGTCTGTTCCTTTGAATGTACTTGGAGACAGTTTTCAAGGCAGATGTGTTTAAAGCTTCAGAAATTTCATTGCCAGCCAGTTCACAACATAAATGGAATTATATTGTAAAAAAGTATCAGTTCTTTATAGGAGATTGTATTAGAGTATGGGCACTGCATAGAATAATTAGCATTGCAAGCAATTGAAGCTCATCATCTGGATTTGCTCTGAGTTCAGACACCGTGGTGTGTTTTGTGAGCAGGACTGTGCTGGAACATGCTGGATCCCTGTGGGGCTGATGAGGCTTGCCAGGAGTGGAAGACTTTCTCCTGTCCATTGACTTCTGGGTGGGAACTGACAGAATTTCACCTTATTTGTAAAACCAGCACTGAAGTAATACCCTTATTCGTGGGAACAGTCTTGTTGGCTGTAGAGAACAGAGGAATTTGTATTTATAGATGTGTAACATTGCAATTGTCATTCCCTCCCTCTGTGGACAATTGATGGCAGATAAGATGAGCAGGGGATTTTCAGCCACTACTGTCTTGCTGCAGTATTCTGTGTCAGTGGGGACTTTGCCCAATTAGCCCACACTTATTCAGTAACTGCAAAGGGAAAAAAATAATTCAAGTGACTCTTTACTGATTTCAATCACATCTATAAAATTAACATGAACTATTTGTTTACTGGAAGCAGCCCAGCTCATGCCTTTGGTCAAAGAGTTAAGGATGATAACAATCTTGTTGCTCTTTCCAAGACATTCATTATCTTGGAGATTTCAACGCAGAGAGAAAATGTTGCCTAATAAATTCCCAAGTCTGCTCTTTTTAAAGTTCCTTGGGCAATCCGAGGAGCCAATAATAGCCCATTTTAACAGTCATTCAAAGGGTCTACTTTCAGAAGAATATAAAATTTATTTGGGCATAAACTGAGAATCTGGGCCATAGACAGAGAATCTCGTTGTTTTCTTCTTGGTGAAGGCTTTTGCTGCTCTAAAGGACACGCAGGAATTAAACTAAGTGAAGACGACAGCTCGTTCTCGGCTTTCATCGCCTGCGAAATGCATCCTTTCACATGCGGATTTACAGCAGGCTTCGGCTCGCATCAGCTTTCTCCAGATCTGCTCGGCTAACATCATTTCATGCTAATAAACAATAAGAAAGGGCAATCTCTGAGATCCGCTGCTGGGGTCTGGAGCGTGTCCCCGGTGTCGCGGAATGCCGATGCTGCTGCTGGGAGAGCTCATCTCCGGCCGCCTGTTCGTTCTGTGGCACAGGGCTCTGTCCCTCCGTCCTGTTTGCTGTCCGGCTCTTTGCTGCCCTGCATGGCTATTCCGGCCAGCTCGGGCTTCAGCAAACACTGCTGTGCCATGGCGGGGGAGCTGGCAAAAGGCCGTGCTTGGGCATCTCCCGAGACACCCCGGAGCTGAGAAAGGGAATCGTGTGCGAGCTGGCACCACAAGGGGCTTTTCCAGGCAAGCGTGAGGCGTCCGTGGGTTTTCCAGGCTGCTTCCATGGGAAGCGATCTGCTGCCGGCAGATGTGCCCGAGGACCAGGAGCGAGGACACTTGCTGAGTTTGCACCTTTCGTAGCAGCATCATGTCGCTGGGAGACAGCAGCTCATCAGACAGAACAGGATACTGAAAGTCTTTTCTCTTGCATGTACAGAAAGCACCAACCAAAGGGTTGCAAAATGACAGTATTTAACATGCCCCATCACTAAAGGGACACGGTGTGCGTGTGTCACTCCTTGGCATTGCTTCGTGTGGATATATCTGTCCTTACAAACCATTTTGAAAGCTGTTAGCTTTAAATCTGTAATACCAACAATTCCCTTAGGCTGATTTCTGGCAGTGCCCTCATCTCTGTAGTTTATGCATCCTACGCTAGATTTTAGGTAGAGATTTTCTTCCTTTCAAACCCTTGCAAATATCACTCTGCTGAAGCGTTATTATTATGTTGGTGAACATGTAGCATTATAATTGTCAGGTGTCACTTTGATATTTGGAATAGTTGGCATAGTAAAATTACTAATGAGAAATGCATGTTTTGAAAGATATACATAGCATGATGTGTGAACTATCATTGTGCTGTCTCTGCAAATGAAACTGTGTTCCAGCAATCAGAAAATTCTCAAAACAGTTTTTTTTTCTAAAGAATTACAGTGCACTACAGTAGTAGTATGTGCACCAAGGTTGCTGTCAATTATTAAGTATGCTGTGTATATTTAATACATCTAATCTTTAGTGTATAAAAGACTAAATCCTGTCCTACATGCCAGGTTTGAGAAATAAGAGCAGAGATTGAATTTCCTCATTGGTTCCATGAAAGAAAGCACACCTGAATATGTGACATCACTGACACCCTGTCCCTGGAACTGAAATGTGTCTTTGCCTTTCTCCCTGTCACAGTGCTTGGTGGGAGTTGATGAGTGCTGCAAAATCAAGACAAAAATCCAAAAGAGCAACTGTTTAGAAAGCCAAAAGTAGTAATCTCATCCTGCAATCATCCTTCCACTGCCCATTGAATTCCAATTAAGTGGAAATAATGCCACTGTTGAGTATTGCCACTGTTATATTTCCTCACAGCATGTTTTGGGCTAGTGCTGATGTTATAGAAGAAAACTTACCAAAATCTCTGATAAATCTGATAAAATTCACACAATATCTATTTGTAGATGCAAATTTAAAGTTTCCAGCTCACATTACATTATTTTTCTGGCTTAGAAATAGTAAGGTCTGAGGAAGACACAAGCAAGAATTTCTAGATAGCCAGGACCCATTTTTTCATCACTGTTTCTCTGGGTTTTTTTTATGCTGTAGCATAATGGTGTTCATTAGACAATGGAGTACATTGTGATCTGATTTTTCTGCGTGGCATGGTCTATGAGCAGTGACTAAGTTAACATTATGCTGTGCTGTCCATCTGGTTCTGTCAGCTGAGGATGTGGATATGCTGGGATATGATCACTGACTGTGTGTGGAGGGAGTCCTTGTTTCTGACAGAATTATAAGTGTGGAGTTATGGAAATATGACCATTGTTAAATGCAGTGTAATTACAAATAACTGTTTTGACAGCACTGTGCTTACAGCATGAGAGGAAAGCTGATCTGTGGCTATAGAAAGCTGGGCACTGTGCAATCTGGTGTTTGGCTTAAATGTAGTCAGTATGTTTGGTACAGTACAGAAAAAGGGTTTGGTCTCCAAAGTGAGTATCTATTCCAGTAAAGGAGGAGGGCAGTTTCCTAAAAAACTTTTTGATGTCTTTTCCTAATGCATATATTCTTCATGATCTTTGCTGGAGCCAACTTCAACAAGTTTTTGAACTTCAGGTGCATCATTTTTGGTGTCAGAAATTTTTATTTTGCTTTATCTTTTAACCCAGACCTCAGTCATCTTTCATCACGTTGTTAAAACTGCTCATTTTTATAGCTCTGAATGAATTTGCAAGAACTGAGAATGCAGTACCACACCATCCACTCTTGCTGAGGCCACTCCAGGCTGAATTTTCAGGAAGGCTGAACTGCTGACAGGGTAGATAAGGAGGTAGGTGGCAGAGCCCATAATAACCCTCTGGCTTTTGCAATTTTTATTTTATGAATGTAACTACTGGTCTTGCAGAAGAACTTTCTGTGAAGATCCAAAACAGGATCTAGCACAAGCACAAATCCAGCAGTGGGTAACTGCTGCTCATCTGCAGTCCCCCTGCAGTAACCACCGTGTGGAAGTGTTAATATTTCAGTCTCACCCAAAACAGGAGGAAACATGGAGACCTTTCATTACTATGTGCTTGCTTCAAAAACTCCTTGGGATGCTGGTAAAAAAAAGATTTGAATTAATCATATTTTTTAGTGTTGCTCATATTAATAAGCTTTGCCCTTCATGCTTGTTGTACTGTAATTCTGATTTAACAACATTTATCAGTAGAAGATCACTGCAGGGCCTTTAATGATTATAGTTGTTCAAGCTGATAGTCTGAGACTATTAAATAAGGTCCAATTACTTCCCATTTATTTGTGTTGTTTTTTCCCTCCAAGTAACAAAATGCAATCCTGAAGTTCATTATTATTCTTTGTATTGTATTAATCTAAATAGATTTTCTACCTAATTAAGGCTGAATAAGTTTGTGCTAAAGTGACCATATTTTACAAGGATGTTTTCATTTGTGTGTGAGGGCGTCTTTGGTTTCTACCCTCCATATTCTGATTATGTTTAATTTCTATAGCTGCCAGAGATCTATTGTGTGTCTCAGCAATTCAGCCTGGGCTGCTCAAGATTGTTTAGATTGGAGTTGGAATAGGCCTCCTGATGAATTTAGTTGGAATCTAGTTAATAACAAGTCACCAGGAAGCAATTTCACATGTTTACTACTGCTCTGAAAGATATAAAATCTATACTGGCTGAATTCTGGATGAAAGAAATAGAGATGAAAGCTGAGGAATTCATTTCAGATTGACTGTGTTATTTTTTTATGGGTTAGGTCATTGAGAGTGGAATGTAAAAAAATAAAAATGAAAGTTTGGCTGGTAATGGGTATTCAGTACAGTTATCATGTCTGTAGTTTAAACATGGAAATGACTGAGCTTTACCCCTGTTCTTACTTTGTGGTATTTATTTACATACTGTCACTTTGGGGCACCTTTGTCAAATAATGAAGCAGTACAATTTGGTGAGAAATAAAAACACAGAATATCTCACATTTTCCTTTCAGTATCAGAGTAGCCATCAGGAAAAACAACCATGTAGATTTATCATTTCTTGACCTCATCTGCTGCACTCCTGTCAAGAAGTTGTGTGGCATTAACTAGTGTCTGCTGCTGCTCTACCATGTCTTTTCAACTGAGGGTTCTGTTCAAGGATCACAAAGTACAGACATTATTATAAAAAGTCACTTAAATACTTTCCCTTGAAAGAAGACTTCCTTGTAAGCTCCTTCATGTCTGAACTCTGTTGTAAGGTTCACTTTCTCTAGGGGAGAGGCTGTAGGGAAATAAACCTCCAGGGTTTTCCAGAGCTTCCTGAGGAGCTGCATTTTGCTCTGTCAGGCCAGTCCTTCATCTCTGTCCTGGTTTTGTGGTGAGTTGTGTTTAAAGATGTGGTTGTGCTGAAGTGGATCTGGGAGGCTCAGTAACACTGGTTAATGTTGCAGGACAGATGCTCACATGAACGGTCTTTTGAGGCCTTGTTTGCTGGGAACTGAGCAATGTGCTGTATCATGCAGGGCTGGGTTCCACTGCCCACACCCAGGCACAGCTAAAGCTGCAAAGCAGAGGTGGGAACTATTGAAATGTGTGTGTACACAGACAGAAATACCTGGCCCAGCTCAGTGTTGTCACTGCCCCAACCCAGGGAGTGCTGCTGCTCCTGGTGGGGAATCCTGCTGGGAGGGAGCTTTGCCAAAAGCAGGGCCTGTGCCTGAATCTGGAGTCTTACTGAGGTTCAGTGTCATTTCAAAGAGAACAAAATGTGCAAAGTGGGGCAGTTACTGCTTATAAATCAAGTTCTGTTGCAGATTGAATACATTTGACTGGTCTGTGCTGTCAAAGTCCAAACTTTCCTGAGAAGTTTAAATTAGCAGAAAACAAAGTGGTCAATTTTGGAAGCACTATTGGATGTGTGCTTTCACAGCTCCCTCTAGCAGTATTCCAAACTTCTTAATAACCAGATGAACATCTGAAATTGCTGTTGATACAATATGGCTTTTTGTACAGTTACTGTGCTTAGTTGGAACAAATGTGAAAATCTGTTTGGTCTCTTGAGGGATGCAATATTATTTTACCCCCTAATCTAAATCACTCTGAAAGTAAGTCACATGTTAGCAAAACCCAGAAAAGCTCCTTTGAGGAAAGCAGCCAAATTTTTGAAGCTGTTTTCATTGAATTTCAAACCAGAACATCTTCCCTTAATGTATGTATGTAAAAAGGGATAAAAGCAACTTCTATTAATGATGTTTTTACAATGTTATTTCTAGTGTTTTGGATCACAGTGCTGAAATTGGTGTTAAGCGAAAATAAAAATGGATGGCAACAGTTTTGGAAAGGAAGGGAAAAATAATCCTCCAAACAATCACTTACCAGTGCAGATGTTCCACTGAGGGGTCCCCTGTGCACTTTGTGGTGGTCCATCTGTTTCTCTGCATTTTGAAATGCCAAGTGTTGCAATAGTCCTGGGCTGGCTGTGCCTGTCTGTATCTGTTAGGGCTGAACCTGAAGAACTCAAGCTTTTTCAAGTATCAGAATCCCCCTTTTAACCCAAATTACTGCTTTGTCTCATTTTCTTTTACATAACAGAAAGCAGAGTGTTTGAAGCAATCACATCTTTCATCTTTGCCAGCTTGCAAGTCAATAAACCTATTTTCACCTTTTGCATCTCCCTCTCTAATGAAAGGCATAAAGTAACATAAAATATTTCTCACAAAATGTTTCTCCCAAGTCTTCAGCCACTGACAATTAAAATACAATGTACTTATTACAGCAAAATAGAAAAACATATGGAAAAATACAACTACATTAACATCTGCTGCCATTCCTCCATCTGCTGTATTTGGCCTTGCTTTTGTTCAATCCTGCCAAAAGTACTCATTTTCCAAGGGTCTCATGGCACATCAACCACATCTTCAATTAAAGTTCCCAATTTCTTGTTTGTTTTGATGGCACAATGGGATGTCTGCTCTGCATCCATGTGGCTGCATGAGGGCTTCAAGCAAAGCAGGAGTGGTTTTACAGTTTGAAAGATGTGAGTGTGCTAGGACAGGAGACAATGGGGTGACCACAGCGTAAAGGTTGTAGTTCTGGATGCAAAAGGTTTTGATTTCAACTAAGAAACAGCCCACAAATGAACAAAGACAAGAGCCGAAAAAAAATATTTAATTGTAGAGATGCCATCCTCTGACTCCTCTGGCAATTGGAAGGTGTCTTTATTGAAATAATTAACAAGTGCTAGAAAATAATTTGTCACAGCTGTGATTAATATTGAACAGAAACTTGTTTTAATTATATTTTCATAGTTCTGTTTAAATTCTTCTCAGTCACAGGACAGGTAAAATAGATGGTCCTGTAAAAGCTGACCAGGTCTCTGAGGCTTTGACATGTGGTGCAGATTTTGAAGCTGTTCCCCACCTCTGGAGCTGTGAGCTGCTTTGGATCCTGAACAGCTCAGGCCAGAAAAGCAGCAAGTGCCTGCCCCAGCTCTGGGGGCCTCAGCTGTGTGTGATCCTGCATGACTGCCCAGGCATTGCATATTCTCACAGGAGGTCAATAACTGCGTGCTTTACTATGTGAAAGGAGGAAAAATATGTAGTTTTTGATAGTACAGGTGTTTGATTTATAGCTGGTCCTGCAGGCCAGCATGTCCAGTACTTGTATTTAGAGGAAGATCTGTGTGTTTTGTTGTTGCTCTGTGTGTGCATGTGCAAATCTCTGGTTTGTTTTGCTGTGTCTTTGAGGTACCAAGCTTTGCCAGAGCAAGAATATGAAAATACGTTCTCAGTACAAGAAGACAGCAAATCCTTCCGTGCTGGGGAGAAAATGAGTTGTCACATATACTGTAACTGTGAACATTTGCCATTCAGGGCTTGGTTGCACATGGTCCATCCATCTGTATCGTATTTATAGGACTTTGTTGATAAAGAAATCGTGCAGTGAATAGTTTTCCTAAGAAGGGAGCATTTTCTTACTGTCAGGAGGAAGTGCTCTGCACAATGCAATGAACACCTGTGGCAGATGAATGCAAACTCCTATTGTGTGCCTTTGTGAACTGATTAGGGTTTTCTTTTAGGTTGCCTGCAAAGCCCCTCCAAAAGGGAGCTTCCAGCAGCACAGTGCCTCTGCAGGTGTGTGGCAGGTGATGCTGGAGCAGTCCCTGCCTGCACAGTGTGGGCTGTTCCCTTGGCTCTGGTGCCTCCAGTTGGATCCCTCAGCCACAGTCTGTGCCCTTGCTGTCTGCAGAGCTGGTACACCCCTGTCTGCTGATGTTTGGGTCTCTCCTGATTTAAATGCATGTTAGGTTCTCTCTCCAAAGGCAGATTTGAAATTGGTCTAATAGCTGGCTTTTTGTGTATAGCAAAAATTACCAGTCCTATTGCTACTCCAGGCTGCTGGCAGAGGAACCCCTTCCAGGGGCACTGGGACACTCTGTGAGTTGTACCTAAGAGCTTTGCAGTGTGTTCTGATCCTGCAGTGGGATGCCCCACTGGGAAAAGGGCTGGCTTGTTGGAGGTTTCCTGAGCCCAGTCTTTAACCTCCTACCTTAGGCACACAGGATACAGAACTGTACCTGAAAGTGTGCAGGAGAATTGGTGACCTGGGTAACCCCATGTGCACATTTATGCTTGAACATGCTTAGCTTGGATGCAAATATAAGTGACAGAAGTGTCTTGCAAATATAGGCAAGCAAAATGTGAAGAGAGGCAGTCTGCAGGTGTGTAAACTTACCTGTGGTCTGGCTGAACTGGTGTGGGTTGTACTTGCAAACCCTCTGAGAGTGTTAACAGGCTGTCATTAAAATCCATTTGTCATTACAGACAGCTGGGAAGTTCTTCCAAATTCTCTGTATTTGTGCTAGGTGCAGTGGGCAGCAGCACCTGTTGTTGGGTGTGTAGTAGGTGACAGCAGCAATTTATTCCATGGTTTCCTCAGTAGATTGCAAAGTCTGCAGAAACCCAGGCTTTCCCTCCTGAGATAGATGGGACTTTGAATTCAATCAAGCTCAGAGTGCCTAAGCCCCAGACCCTCCGTCACTGCAGATAAAGTGGCTAATACACCAAGGAGCATACATTGTGTCTGACAAACTTTAATAAAACACACCAGAGGTGAAGTTTGTTGATTTAAAATCTGTGTGTTGAACAGGGAGCAGAATTTGGAGCAGAATTCAAATTCTCACATTACATAAAATGACTCTGAGCTGAAAATGTTGTTTTTGCATTAATATTATAATACTATTTTTAGAATCAATGGCAATCAGTATGTAATTGGCAGTGATCTCATGCACACTCCTGGGTACAGACTGTTCTTTCCCAGTTTTGGAGCATTTGCTTGTTATTCCTGAACTGCAGTGTGCACAGGCTCAGAAGAGGCCCCACAGTCATTAAAACTTTCCCTAGGGCTCTTGCCATGAGTACTCAGCAGTTAACTTCTCCTTGTATCTTCTGAGAACCAGACAAAGTTAGGACAGAACATTTCTGCTTGTGGCAGTCCTCTTAGGCCTGTGTTCTGTGATAGACATCCACAGCATCACGCTTCAGCTTGGAAATACGGTGCTGCAAAGTTTCCAGAGGTTTCTTTATGGCATCTTCTGGCACCTGAAGCAGTTCCAAGAGAGCTGGAGAGGGATGCAAGGGCATGGAGTGATTGGATGAGAGGGGGTGGCTTTAAACTGACACAGGTTAGGACTGTAGGAAAGGCACAGGTGAAATATGTGCTCTTGGGTGTTGTGTGTGACACCTGTAACACTGGGTAATTTGGTAAGGTAGCCTCCCAAATGAGTTGATTTTGGATAGAGCCTCTTCTGGTCTATGCCTAGAGAGAATTGCTCTATTGCAAAGACCAAAATGGTGATTTCAATAGCAGTGTTAGGTGCTGGTTTGAAAATACTGTTTTGATCTTTGGCTGTGGACACATATGGGCTGTATTAATAGGTTTATGCTTCTCATTTGGTCCTGGTATGGCCTTCCATTTTTTCAGTGATTTGCAAGCACAGAGATAAGGAGGTGCTGCTAACAAATAGCCTGATAAAATTTGAAAAAACTGATGATTCAGACAGTGAACCTGCTGATGTATGTCCCATGGTACTGTCAGAACTGGGATTGCCTGCTTTCAAGATCATCTTTCTGTGAGATGACTCTGCCTTGTCTTGAATGTCTTAGACATCCATGACAAAATTTGCAATTAATCCAGCACTGTAAAAATAAAGTATTGCAGAGCAAGTAAAACCCATCTTTCTATATCCATCTGAAAACCTGATGTGCTGCTTTTTGCTTGTACCCCTGAACATCACAAATGAGCACAACTTACTGTCAGCAGCTGCTGCTGTTCTAAGCTCAGAGTGCTGAGTTTCATTTCCTCTGAACATTCTGCTCTCACGTGTGGACCCTACCTTGAAATCATTGTACTGCAAAAATCACGCTTGGCTTTGGTGAAAGCAGGTGAGAGGGAAGATCAAAGGTGTGTGGAGATTTTGGGTTTTGTGGCATTTAACACTTGCACCAGCAGGTGTGAGATTGTCTGAGGCTGGATTTGACTTTCCCGCTGTGGTATTTGTTACTTGGCCTTATGTTTTAAGGTGTATCTATAGCTCTTGGTTTTACACTTGTTGTACAGACCCTGATTTATTTATTTATCTCAAAAGAGACATCCCTGCAGACCCTGGGTGTCCTGTGTGGTGGGAGTTTTGTGGTGTTCACTGTCCCTGCAGACAGGGAAGAGTTGTGGCCCTGCTTTGTTTTATATCTGCCTTGGAAGCATTTAGAATTAATTTGTTTTTTCAGATTCCAGCATGTAGACTTGGAGAAGCATTTCCCAGAGGGCACAAAGCACTTGAAAGAGGAAAATAGTTTAAAGAGGTGAACCATACACCAATAAATCTGTTTGCTTTGCCTTTTTCTCCTGAGGTTTCATCCCAGCTCTGTGCTGTGTCCCAGCGTGGGGGGATCACTGCTGCAAGCCTGGAGCTGCAGCCTCTGGCAGTCCCAGGGGAGCTGCACAGCTCGTCCAGCACCCCTGGTGCAGGGGTGGCAAACTGGAGAGCAACAGTTCCCATTGAAACATCACCAAAGTGTAGTGTCAGACACTGTTTGAAACAAGAACCTGCCCACACCTCATCTCTTGGCACTTTGTCGTGCTCCAGAGAGGTTTGGAAGGAGCAGGAGGGCAGAGTGCAGGCAGGGCTCTGCTCTCCCTGGACATGGGAGGTGTGTGCCTGTTGCTCTGGTGCCAGCCAGTGTCTCCTGGGTGTGAAGAACCAATAGCAAACATCTCATCTCCCTTTCCCTTTCATCAATGTGCATTTCCTTTACAGATTAGTTTTGGGTTTTTTTAAATTTGAAGACAAAAATAATTTAGCAAGAGTCAGCCTGTGAGAATGTTGCCAAGATATGTAGAAATATCATGGCATTGCCTTAGAGGCCTTAGAAAAGGTTTATTGAAGAAGGCAGAGTTGGTGTTTTCCTTTGAAGATCCATTGAAATACAGGATAAGTAATGGGAGCCAGGCTCTGAAAGTAATTTTTTTTTAATTTTGGTTTGGTCATTCCTGGGAATGAAGGCTGCCTTGAAACTATGTTTTGTTTATTTTGTTTCTCTTTGGTTTTAAACAAAGCTGGGGAAGGGGCTGGAGCACAAGCCCTTTGGGGAGCAGCTGAGGGAGCAGGGATTCTCCAGCCTGGAGCAAAGGATGCTCAGGGGAGACCTTATGGCTCTCTACAGCTCCCTGAATGGAGGCCGCAGCCAGGTCAGGGCTGGTCTTGTCTCCCAGGTAACATCCCAGACAAGAGGAAGTGACCCCAAGTTGTGCCAGGGAAGCTTTAGATTGGATATTAGGAAAAATTTATTTATGGAAAATGTCAAGCACTGGAACAGACTGCCCAGGGAAGAGGTGAAGTCACCATCCCTGCAGAGATTTAAAAGCTGAGTAGATGTGGCACCAGAGGACATGGTTTAGTGGTGGACTTGGCAGTGTTGAATTAATGGTTGGGCTTCATGATCCTGGAAGTCTTTTTCTACTTAAATGAACCTGTGTTTCTGTATAAAAGCTATTCTTTTCCTTAAAGTGATTCTGAGAAAAGAAATTGATTTCATGTGATCCCTTAAACATTAGAATTTTATGTTTTAAAAAATGTTTCTTCCCAAACTAGAAGCATTTTGTGTGTTTGAAAAATGTTTGGATTTTGGTTTGTGAGTTATTGTCTGGTGTTGTTTGTTTTTTTTTAACTCCTTTGCATTATTCTGTGTCTGATAGCTTGAGCTAGTTGCAAACTAGACATTTTCATGGAGAGTCAAAAAATCACTTTATTCACTCACTGAACAACTCCTTCTAATGAATAAACTATTCAAACATTTACCATTGCTGATCTTCAGAGGTCAAACTGATACTGACTCCCTGCATGGCCTGGGATAGGTCATTATCTCCCTCTCCTTTCTCTGCAAACCCTGACTGTTAAATACTTCCTTCCAGAAGAGATGTGAGAAACAATTAGCTCATGCTGATAAAATGTTTTGAATACAAAATGTGGTTGATAGGTGATGAAATGCTCCCATCAGTCATCATTAGTGATGCTGTCATTTCCCAGTCTCTGATTTTTGGTCAGGTGTTCCACAAGTGGAAAGGAAACAGAACAGACTCAAAAAGTCTATCAGTATTTTTACTCCTGTCTTCAGATGTTTCATTAACCAATCATCATTGATTTTATCTGCTAGTGTTCACTTTTACAGAGATATTTCCATGTCCACAGGTCTAAAAATTGTGTCCTCCACAAGTTTCCACAGCTGGAGCAAAGGCAGCTCAACCTCACCACCCCTGATGCAGACAAATATCTTACAGGGTCTATTCCTTTTCCTTTATATGATGGATTTTGAATGTTACAAAGTTATGGACTCTGTATTTAAGACATTGAGTGGAGGAACATGAAGGTTAAGAGCTGACACCTGAGCCTAACTCTGACCTTCCCAGGGAGGGTTCAAACATGTAAATGTGTAGGAACTCAAAAAAAACAAAGTGAAAAATTGGGAGGGATTTGTTTTGTAGCAAAGTTACTTCACTGAAAGCTCAGGTGTAGTCAGGTGGTGCCTTCTGCAGAGCAACGAGGCAGTTCTGGGATACCAAACTGTGTCACAGGGAGTGAAGGAAAGCATGGAAGGACCTGCTTTTGCTCCCTTGAAACCCGTGTCTGTTTTCTCATGGATATTTAATGGTGTCAGGGTGAAATGTCTGGTTAATCACTGCTCACAAACCTGTGTAAATCCTCCCTGCTCCATCTGAGATAGGGCTTGGACTCTGGCCCAGTGGAGAAGAGATGCCAGTGCAGGTGACTTGGGCACTCCAGAGGCCTCTCAGCTTCTCCCTGCTGCATACCCCAACACAGGGATTTTTGCAGTATGTTACATTGTAGTTATCTATGTTTTCATGTAAGAAATGCTTGTAATGCATGGGATGTGACTGTTTTAGTAAGATGAGTATAATTTTTTTCCCCATTTATAGGATGGCTATTTTTCCCACCGACCGAAGGAGAAAATGCGAACAGACAGCAATAATGAAAATTCGGTCCCCAAGGACTTTGAAACTATTGATAATAGTAACTTTGCTCCCAGGACTCAGAGGCAAAAACACCAGTCTGAACTGGTGAAAAAACCCCTTAGCAAACAAAAGGAGCACTTGAGAAAGAAACTGGAAGAGGAAAAGATGAAGGAGAACTTGCTGCTGGGGAAGAACTCCAACGAGGTGGTGCAGTTCAGCGATCACCTGGGAAAAAACAGCAGCAACAGCAACAGTCTGAAGGAGATTGACAGATCTCCCACACAGCATCTTTTACAGAAAATTGAGAACAGCTCCCCAGAACTGAAATACGACCAACCACCCAAGTGTGAGGTGACGGGCAAGGAGGCGATCTCGGCCATGTCCCGCGCCAAGTCCAAGCAGTGTCGCCAGGAGATCGCGGACGTTTATTGCCAGCACAAGGTTGGGAAGCTGATGCCGGAGCAGGTGACACGTTTCTGTGCCCTGGAGGGTAAGTTGGGAGTTGGAGAAGTCACACACTGTCTTGGGAGAAGCATTCTTTGTAATTGGAATGCCCTTCTGATGATAAAAATGGCTTTATTGCAGGAAAGTGTAATGGACTTACTCCGTTAAAACAAGGGAGGCTTTGAGGATGTTTTTAACAAGGAATTATATGGATGTCACAAGATCCTTGGTGGATTCCTGCAGAATTGGTTTCCACCAGATTTTTATTGCACAATGTGATCTAGGTACTCAGCTGCTTCTCCTGTTTCTTTTAATTCTCAATCTATAGACACAGAGAGGCACAGTCAAAATCTTGTTATGCTGTGCAAGAGTTGTGTCCTTTTTGGTACTCAGAGAACATCCACTGTGAATTTTGGAGCTTCATGCTGACCAATACAGGAGTGGCATTGCTGTTATGGCCATATGGATATTTTTCTGTCACAGTGGAAACCTAAGTATTTTAATAACCCTAGGTAATTATTAAAACTATATAAAAAAAAATCCAAAAGCACAGGGAAAATTCAATTTTGTGGCTGACTTCTATTTTTAATTTTCTTGAGTCAGCAAAAGTTATTTTCAAAATCATTGCTGGAGAGTCAGTTACCTCTGCTGGCCTAAGCCAATCTTTGATTTGTTGCTTTGGTTTCTCCATGCCCTCTGATCACGAGTTACCTCTCAGCTTGCTGTCAGTTTGCATGTCTGAGCTGACCTTTTTCTACTTTTCAAAAAGTGCTTCATGTGCCACTGTTCATCCAGCTCTAAGCTCTTCATGGAGTAAAGTGCCTTAAAAAAAAATAGCATTGATGAGTCGATCAAAGTGGGTATTGATCAAGAGCAGCATTATTCACAGCAGCATTTATTTATATATACAATAGTCCAGAGTCCACACCCTGTAACTGGCACATCCAGCTCATGCACAGGATATGCCTTAACTTTGTCCAAGCTGAAAGTGCAGAGAGGATTTATAAACTAGAGAACAGGTCTTGCTTTGAGACTGTAGAATAAACATGGAGATCCATGGGATCTATGTTTATTTATTATTATCCATGTTCCTTTCATTTGGAACATCCTCTAATGGCTTGTTACTGCACCATCACAAAGCAGTGGTTACTGCAAGGTGATTTCAGTGTGGTAGAGAGAAGGATAGTGCTGCTATTACAGAGATTAGGAGGTTAAATTCCCTGTACAGACAGTGAAAAAGAGGAACTGCCCCAGAGAATGTATCCAAAAAAGCACATCTCCCTGTAACAAGATCCTTAGGCTTTTAATTTAGATGGTACAGGATGAATGGTCTGAGCACCCCCATTCCCCATCCCAGTGCATCTCTGACTGTTTTGTGTTGGTTTTTTACCATGTCTCTTTTGGTGTTTTTTCTCCCTTTCTTTGCACAGTAAATACTCCAAATTGTTAAACTGGGTGGGCAGACACTGGAGACAAAGAATTAATGGAGCAGGCAGAAGACATGATGTTCAGTGGGAAGAGTAAAGGCAGCACAGGTTGAAGGGAAAACAAGAGAACAGTAGAGAGTTGAAAACCAAGTAAAAGCAGACATCAGTAACAGGATGAGCATCAGTGAGCACCCCTGGGCACCTCTGAGGTGCCACTGGTGGAACCCACTGTGATAAGCATGTCCTTGCTATCCCTTCCCTCTTCTTTCCCCTTCTTCCCTAAGGGCAGGGCAGTCAGCTGTGGTCTGTGAGAAAGCTGAGGGAGCTCAGCACCTTGCAGACACTGTCCTACACTTTTGGGATCAAGAGGTTTTAGTAATGGGCTCAATGCTATAAATCTTGTGTAGGTAAGTGTATCCCAAATACAAACATGCAAGTGATGTCCTGGCCAGAGCTGGAAGGTGTCATTAGTGTGGGCAGACACTGCAACTGTGCAATTTTGCACACACCTATGGTTCCATGCCCTGCTTGGTAATCTGTCTCCCAGGGATGCAGGGTGACTTTCCAGAAGTTGTAGACAACTGCCATCCTTAAAAACAGGTTTCTCAAGAAATATTTACTGCTTCTTTTCTAAATACAGGATTTATCTCTTACACCCTGCAGTCAGGGTAATAATGTGGTCTTAGAACAAAGAACAGTGTCACATTTTACACTTGAAGCCTTTCAGCATATATGCACATAGCACATTGGTACAAATGCTTCCATTGTAATATCAGAGTAAAATTCTCAGGAAAACTGTTAGCTACAGGTATGACTAGAAAAATTATGAAAATGTCCAAATATGACAAATTTAGGAAAAAACTCATGTGGTATTGATATATACCATATTAAAAGATCAGGTGCAAAAAGATTGCATCTAAAATTCTCACGTTTGCTTAGCTAGAGTTTAATTTAGTTTTTTAAGTGGTGACACTTGTTTAAAAAGAATAATTGAGAGACATGTTAGCCTAGCCAGATGGATACATGTGGAAAATGTTGACTTTTCTTTGTCTCAAGGTTATTTCCTTCTGCCCATGCTGACAGCTGAAGTTAACCACTTCAGCTGCCAGATTTCCTTGGCAGAAAGTCTGGACATCCTGTGTTCCATACCAGGTTGCTCTAGAGCAGATTTGGGAGCTTTCTGTAGGGAAGTGGTAATGCAGCAGCATATGGAATGGGACAGGAGTTGCTAATGCAGGAAGCACCGATGCACAAAACGATTGGGTCACCAAACCTAAGGAGGAGATCCAGACCTTGCAGCCATTTCCCAAATGTCTGAATACAGAACTGTCAAGACAGACATGGGGGAACCGCAGAACTGAAAGCTCCCAGTGCCTACTGGAAGGCCTTGTACGTATATAATTTGGTAGATCCCTTGAATTTTATAGCCCTGAGAAAGATACATTGTCTGAGTTTCAGTGTATTGTGGTCCCATATCTCTCCTCCCACTGTAGAACACAAATACTGTTCTTCACTCACAGAGTGACTCCATCCCTCATGAAAGGTGACTTCATCAACTCTGTTGGTCCTTGAGAGGAGCTGAGTTTGGTTATAGGAGATGTTTGTGAAGTACTGGCCATCAGCTTTTGGGGATGTAAGACACCCCATGGGTAGGATTGCTGGTGGGGGCAGATGTGGGTAGAGGCCTCGGCACTTCATGTATTAAAAAAGAGATCTGGTGTTTTTCAGCAGCAGTCAGACATCTGGGGTCTGAGTCTGTGTATTCAGCATGTGAGTGTTGTTCCCGTCAGTTTGGTTTGAACAAAGGTTTCCTGTCTGTTTTCAGCAAAACTGTGAAGTATAAATATTTATGCATTGGAGCAGCACATTCATCCATTATCCCAACATATAAACGTGTTCCCAGTGCTGTGGTTTCCACTGAGGTGTCATCCAGCGTTTAATCCCCTTGGATCTTGTCTCAGCTGATCAAAACCATGACGCTGCTAAGTGTAGCTATCAATCATGGACAGGACTCCATCCAGCTGGATTGTCATAAATGTTAAGTGATACATTCACTTCAGTGGTTATGACCGAGAACAGGATCATACAAGCTGTTCCTTTTTAAAGTGTTTTATTGTTTCCAAAGGCAACAGGCAAAGGAAGTTGATTATAAGGATCTTCAGTGATAAAAGAAAGGGTTGTTAAAAACAAGAGCATGATGTCCCCTCTCTGCCGTGCAGGTGTTATTTCCATGAGGGCTGCAGTCCCTCTGAGAGCATTGCTGCTGAAGCAGTAGAACAGGATGTGGCACCTTCACCAGCCACCTGACTTGCAGAGCAGGTGAGCTGGCATTTCCCTGCAAGCTGGTGCTAAAAACACAGTACAAATGCTATGGCACAAGAGATTGGTGTCAAAGGCTCTTAGGTGCAGCCTGAGCCACTCACAGCTTGCAAGTCTCTCTTCACTCAGAAGGGAATGTTTGGCCTTTGTAGAAGTGTGTTTTGGGGAGAATGCATTCAGCAATTGTAAGAGGGGACATGTAGGTTCAGCACAAGGTTAGATGAGGAAATAGCAAACCCAGTCCTGTGCCAGTTGAGAAGATACCCAGAGACATCCTTTGGGGAGTTCCTTTTGTCTCAGGAGACACAGTACAGGGATCAGCAACCCGTGGACAATGTGGAGATGTTTCCTTCCTGGGTCTATCTCTGGCCTTGTCCTGTATGGGGCAGACTACAGACACTGGCTCTCCTGGTGTGCCAGACTCTCTTCTGCTCACCAAAGCTGTCAGTGGATGTGAACCAGCTGCCTCCCTTCCTTGTCCATCATCATCATGGTCCTCCTCTTGTGCAGAGGTACTGGGACTAAACAGAAGTTTAAATGAGAATTCTTGTCTCTAAAATTCCCATCACTCTGTACCTAGATAAAATCCCCTTGGACAAAGCACAAGTGACCTGATCTGTGCCACGTTACCCCCCCCAGTCCATTATTACTGTGGACAGGAGCACAGTCCTGGAGTGGCCACTGTGACCCTGACCCTGCCCAGCAGCAATGGGCAGCACTGCAATTGCAGTTACACAATTCCACATTTCAGCATGATATTGAACTTGTGATTTCTACTTTCTGTCCTCCTCCTGAGATGAAAAAGCCCCTAGCTGCTGACCCAGAGGCTGGATTCAGTCCCTGAGTTCTGTTTTTCACTTCCAGGTGGATAGTGGTAGTTTGCAGCTCTGCACCCCTTGCCTGGCAGGGTTGCTGGGTGGACACAGAGCACAATTCATGGCTTGGTCATTGCCACCAGGTCAGGAGTCACCACAGGCACAGTCCCAGGTGGTATTTGCACCAGGCCTCCTCTGGGCCAGCTTCTCTCAGCTGCCAGATCCCCAGGGGAGACTCTGGCCTAATCCTCATCATTAATTGCCCATTTGGCTTTATTCTTGACCCAGATCTATGGCCCTAGATAGACCAAAGTACATAGCAGAGTTTTTTGAGCTGTGTTTTCTAAGATGTAGTTCTAGCAAATGAAAAGTCTCTAGGAAAGCAGAGAGCCTCAAGTGATCCTGATTTATTTCCCTTGGGCATTTCTGTTGTCTTTTCTTAGTTTTTAAATCAAACAGGTTTTCTGCTACCTTCATCCCTGTGGGGTAAACCCAACTTACAGTAAAGTAGGAAAATGATCATGCTTCCCTCATTCCAAACATTTTATCTGAAAGAGTTTTTTGCATTTTGAATTTTAACTGAAAGAGTTCTTTGCAGATCACACTGCCTTCTCCCTGGTTGCTTACTGATAGTGCTGCTCTGGCACACTGAAGTAAGAACTTTCAGCTTCTTAGAGGCTGCTGGGAAGAAAATTTTCCATTTTATTTTAGAAAACACAACCTTTTGGTTTTCAAACTGAGAGAAAAGGGCTCTGGAGCTCTACTTAGTGAACAACACACAGGTAATAGCAATCTGAATGTCCATAATATTTTTATCTGATGACTTCAAAGCACTCAGCAGAAAGAACAGAAATGTGTGATTTGCAGGAAGGGAGAGGATAAGCCACAGGATGCCAAATACTTGTGGGGTGGAGCAGAGCTGTTCTTCAAGGCATGGAAATGAGAGCACCCTCTACAGAATTTTAAAAGAGTGGGAGCTGTAATGAAGCAAATAGAGGATTTCATCTGCTCAATATGCATGTGTATGCACACAG
This sequence comes from Parus major, assembly GCF_001522545.3. Lineage (NCBI taxonomy): Eukaryota > Metazoa > Chordata > Aves > Passeriformes > Paridae > Parus > Parus major. Next base: position 7,856,974 of record NC_031783.1, read on the forward strand.
TGACATATAAATGCGTGGTTTGTTTAGCTTTTAAGGTTTTGGCAGTGCATTTTTGGACTCACTGGGTTTGATCTACAGATCATTGAACCCCAGATTTGTCTTTTTCTGCTGGTTTCAGGATTCCAAATGATGTTGGCTGCTGCTGCTTTCCTGTGTGTTTAATCTGTTAGTGTGACAGAATCACTGTTGTGAGCTATACATAGTTTAAGGAGCATGTAAGAGCCACTGCACATGCAGCCCAGACAGCATTTTAATTTGCTGCACCACAGATGACTCTGGTTGCAGTAAATTTACTGTGAGTAGACTAATTGCAAAATAACCCTAATTGAGTAGTTATCAGCAAACAACATCCTGTGGAACAAAACTGCTTACAATTAATAGCATTTAAGCCATGCACTGGTATTCTGCAGAACACTAAGATGTAATTACACCGTGTACAGAGATTGTGTTCTGTTCTGGAAACCATGTTTCCAGCACTGCTTTCATTATAAAGGGCCGTTTCAAGATTCAGTAATTGCATTTTAGGTGAAATGAATTTATGAAATAAGTGATGTATCCTCTCCCCTTAGGCGTGTGAAGCAGAACCAGCTCTCATAAAATCAGTGAAGCTGTGGTACTGTCAGAAGAAAAATGACATCTCAGGAAGGGTCATGCCTTCCTGGTACATTGCCAGTGATTCTCAGGTTAGCTTTTATTATGGCCACATATACAAGTTTGGATAGTTTAAACTGGGATGTAAGGAATGAAAATATACTTTGCCATTCTGGCTGAAGATGGGCTCTACATCATTGCATGGATGAGGAATGCAGTCTCTCATTTAAGTGATGGAAATTCACATCATGAACCCAAAGGGCACACGGACCCCTGTCACCAGTCTGGATGTGCAGACAGCCCCTGCCTTGCTGTTGGTGACTCTGCTCATTAGAAGGGACTGATGAGGTAACCCTAGTGTAAGAGCTGACAAAACACTTTCCCCTGCTCACAGCTGATTTGCTCCCTGGGCAGAGGGCCAAATGAATGATTTATCCTTAGACACTAGATCTGGCCAGTGGGTCAGAAACTGGACAAGTTTCTTTACAGAAGGAAGATGTGTGTACATCTTGTAAGGCAACTGGAATTGCTAGAAATGTCTTTATGGCATCCCAAACTAGGATGACACTGCTTTACCATCTCTTTGTACCTCTGGAAACAGCTGCCCTGTAGAAAACAGGGGACTGCTGTTTATCAGGGATGTGTGAGATTGTGGCATTGCCTAGCTGAGGGATTCTTCCTCCAAAATTAAGGCTGTGATGAGCACAGCCGGTCTCTGTCTGCTCAGTCTTGCATAGACAGCTTTGGTTTTAGAAGAAATTCAGTGAGGGGGAAAACTGTTGGGTGTCTGTGCCAATTAATTCTTTCATTTAAATACAGATAGCTCCTGTCTAGATCATCTGCAAGTTTGGAAGTGGGAGAATGAAATCAGCTTGATGTTCCTCTTGTTTTTCTCTCGTGATGCTACTGTCTGGTCACGTTTCTCCACCTCAGGTCTGTCTGATCACCTGTGGGTCTGGAGGCTGCAGAATTGGTCCCCAAGAGCAGACTTGCAGAAATCATCTGGCACATGGCATCTCAAGGAAGTGCTGGGAGCAATACATGACCCAAGGAGTGGGGGACAGAAGGGACAGAATATTTATGGTCAGCAGTCCTACTCATCACCAACATTTTCTGTTTTGGAAAATGTTATCATTTTATGGAGCATTAAAGGGGGAGCAAGGGCAAGCGTGGGAGAGGATAATGGCTGAGCATGTCCTTGCTGCAAACCTCCTGGGAAGAGAGCATGAGGGTAGCAGAAGCTCAGTGAATATTTTGATAAAGATTACTGTGTATGTACAGAGATGAGAGAAAAGTACTTGAGTGATCGTGAATGCTTCCCAGTGATCCTGAAATGTGTGGACAGAGTATTGGGCAAAGTCAAATACAACTATGGCTAAAGAAAATTGTTGGTATGAAGGTATGAGCTGGGGGGAGTGGGGAGAAGAATCAGAAGGACCAAGAAACCCAACCCAAAATAAGAGCACCAAACTCAACCTCCCCCTGTACAAGGAAAACTTGAGCCCTACACTTTTTCAAACATAATGGTTTTCATATACAATTGTTGCTGGACCTCTGGAGTAGACTCATTATGATGATTTTAGTAGACAGACCCTGAAGAGGAAACATGGCATCTAATTATCTTAATTTTATTCAATGCTAAGCAAGCAGCTGTGTACATGAGTACTGGACTGAGCTTGAGTTAAGGCTGCACAAGCAGCTTCAATGTTATTCTTTCCTAATTCAACATTCCAACATAACAAAACTGTGTTAGGGTGTCAGTGTAACATACTAATTGTGAGCAGGCAGCATTTAGATTTGCTTTTTGTTTTAAAAAACACCATGGACAAAGGAGCACAGATTCAGCTCCATCTTTCTAACCATTGCACTTCTCCAAGTGCCATTACTTAGCAAATACTCAGTTTTCACAGGAATCTGCAGCTGACAAACTATTATTTTGAGAATGGGGAAGTGTTATGTTCCAGAAATGCCATGCTAACTGCAACTTGGGGCTGCCACAGTTTAGTTTGAAGCCAGTGGCTCTGGTGTATTACTTTTAAAATAACTGGGGGGAAAGTATTGACATTTCATTTCTCCCTCCTGAGCCAAGGTGAAGAATTTTCCTCTTTTGTGGCTTCTTGAAACAATTCCTTAAATATATACAGAATTTGTTACAGTATTAAAAATATGATTAAAGGGAATGCACCCTGTTTCAGGAAGATATTTGAAAGGGTACATTTCTTTGATGTACTTTGGGAGTTGCTGAGCTTTATGAGATCACTGGTTTGTAATGGCTTCCCCTGGAAATGAGGAAGAGTTGTTTAAGAGATTTAACTCCGAATTAAAATGCCAGCAATCTAGGCATGAGGCCAATCTTACAGGACATTATTGCCATTTTAAGATTCTAAACCATAATTTGTTTCTGTTTCAAATATTTCTTATGCAGGAGGTAGTTTTAAAACATCCGTCTTTTTTCTCCCTGGGTAATCATGACTTCCATAGAAAAACTGAATGACAAGAATCTGTAGCTGAGCAACCTTGAAAAAGATTTCGAAATTGCTCATTGTATATTTAGTCTTCCAAGTAAATGCTTGTCTTTGATAGTTTGAGAGCGTGTTAGAAGTGAATAGCCCTGATTCACTGCTCACACTATTTTAATATCACTGATTTATCACTTAGTTGTGTCAAATAAGTTGCTCCTGATTGGCACCTTTGTGAGGAGGAACAGAGCATTCCCATCTCCCAGTGCCTACTGCTGTCACCAACAGGCTCAGCTGAATGCACAGGAAAGTCTGAAAGTCTGCACTTTACAGTTTGAGAATAAAATAAGATGTTGGTTTCAAGTCCTGGCCCTACTGAAAGGCCCATGGCAAAAGTCCATCATTTTTCCTCTCTAGCTTTCTCACCACCCCCCAGGGAGGCCAAGGAATTTTCCAGTCCTTCCTTCTAGGGCTTGCTGCAAGCTGAGTATCTCTACCATCTCTTGTGTTCAGTGCTCACCCATTTGTTCTCATCCACAGATGTTACTGTAAAAATGGTGAAGATTTATGCAAAAAAAGCAAAATTACACTTTGTGAGAAAATCATTGTCTAATAACTCAAACTCTGTTACTTCTGGAAAATAATTTGAACAGCAATTGTATGTGCTTTCAAATTGTGCAATTCATAGGATTTCTTCTGAAGGCCTGAATTGCTTGTTGCCTTTTAAAACAGAACCCTGTGCATGAGAGCATTGTCCAGCACTCCCTAAACTCTGCCAGCCTTGGAGCCCTGACCACTGGTCCTGTGCCCAGCCACCCTCTGGGTGAAGAACCTTTTCCTAATATCCAACCTAAACCTCCCCCAACAGTCTGCAACAGTTGTAGGTCCTGTCAGAGAGTACAAGAAAGAGCTCAGTCAAAAGGACCTTTTTCTACAAATCTCATTGGAAACCTCAGTGCTCAGCTGAAGCTCAGGGCAGCCCTTGGTGTAACCAGAATATAATGGCTCGTATCATTGTCTTTGTTGCAAAGTGATTCTGTCTCTTTTGTGGAGACTTCCTTGCCCATACTCATGGAGGTGTTTTGTTGAAGTCTTGATTAATTTCTGTAACTCATTAAAACTTGTAAGAGAAACCCTTTGCTGGTGAGAACACACCTTTGTTGGTGCCTGGCTGTAAACAGCAGCTGAAGCAGTTCAGCTGCTTACTCACCTGTGGTTTTAATTGCAAATGAAGGCTTCCAGCCAGGCACTGGATATTGCTGTGCAGTGGAGCATTGCAAACCCTGCTCCTCTCGGACTGAAAGCTGTGTGTGTGTTACTGTGCTGCATAATACTGTGGAGCTTGACAGTAGTATGACTAAACAGAACCATATATTTTCATGTTCTTCATCTATTTCTGGGCTGTGATTCATTCTGGGCAATGTACTGAATAGTAGAGAGGAAAAGGGAAGTTCAAAAGAGAAATTTACTGCAATATGTGTTTTACCCATTTGTACTTTCTCTTTTGCATGGGACTGAGGTGTAGGTGCTCTGGAAGAGTTTCACTGTGAGACTCTGAGCAGCTTTGAGGATCTATCCCCAAGTTGTTCTCTCTGTCTGAGACAGTCACTTTCTTTGGTCATTTATTCAAAAACATATGGGGAATATACCTTGTTACAGAAGGGAAAACTGTACAGGAGAGCCCAGCCTGGCTCATTCAGCCACCTTGCCAGAGAAACAAGTGGCTAAGGAGAGGTGTGGTTGGGATGAATTGTGAGGAGAGCTACCAAGAGACGTTGTGGAAAAGACTTCAGTATAACACACACTGGATTTGCCAAGCCAGAGCAGAGCTGATGTGGTTTTGTAAACAAATCTATAATTTGCTGCCAGCTGGTGATCACAAACCCAAGCTTCCTGTGAAGTGTTCAAAGCAAAGAGGGCTAGAGTTTTAACTGATGTAATGAAGTAGCTTTGCTGACCCCTCTTAAGTGATGTCTTACTTCAGTAAATTTATTCTGTAACCTTTATCAGTGAGCCATAAAATGTCCCTATGTACTTCTATCACCAAAATTTTAAGTTCACTGAGAAATAAACAAGACAATTTTGTTCTTACATAGGAGCAAGCAAAGATAAAGAGCTAGGGATTCTTGTCTTACCAGTCTGTGGAAGTTTATATTCCAAAGCAAAGCCCATCTGTCCAGCATTTGGGAATAAGAACAGTTGTACAGCAGTTCTGATTCTGAAAATGTTCTACCTTGCAGATCCCTGAAAAACAAATGAGAAAATCACTTCTGACAGGCTCATGAGAAATATTACAAGGAAGCTTCAGACATCTCTGGCATTCTTAACCTGGTCATTGCAAAGGAAACCTTAATGAGAAATCCCACAAGATTCAGCTCCATCATTTACAATTGAAAAGGCTGCAGTTAGCACAGAAATTCACTCATTTTCATTTCTCTCAATCATTTCTGGCCATTTGTAGATATAATTTGCCAAACATGTGAACATTTGTGTTGTCATGATATTTAATGGCTTTATATTACTGCAGCCTGCAAAATATTAGGAAATAAATCAGTGATGTTAGGGGACCCCTAACGTGCAAACTTGAAATCACTCAGAAAATTCTACTGAAATCCATCCAAGCAGAAGGATCTCTTCAAGAAGAAGAAAAAGGAAAGATGCAATGTGGTTGCTCTTAAGGAGGGACAGTAAGAATATGTTCCATTGCACCATATCATGGGCCAACCACACAAGCACTAATAAAAGTTAAGTCCTAGACTAATACTGGGGAAATTTGAGTTTCATTCTTTGATGGGCCACAGGTTTGCTGGGACACCTCAAACAGTTCATGTCATCTACAGACCAGGTATTTAACTCCAGTGCAGGTACATGCAGAGGAAAAATGGGGGTGATGATGTTAGTGTTAGTTTGGTATTTATGTGGCTTTTAATTCCTGTTTATCAAGAGACTTTGAAATAATTTTGTTTAAAAATAACAGGGTTTTTTTCTGAGTTCCCTAAGGGAGTTTGCTGAACAAAAGTATCTTTAAGGAGGAAAAATTCTCTCTTTTCTTTCTTTTTCTGGTAGCTATCAGTATGTTTGATGCTTTTGTACCATACCAAATCTGTTCTCTTATTTCAGGGTGCTTAGGAAGGGAACTGTGGTTTTACTTATTATGTATTTCAAAGCCTGCCTGGTGCTATATTAGTTTCCACAATAAATTTCCTAAGGTAAAATGACAAACCAATAATTTTTCATTATTAATCAGCTATCCATGAAAGATTGGAGTTAGGTCAAAATTTATTACCCTATGGAACTGAAGCCAATATTTAACATAATGTCAGCTATCTTGATATTAGAGAATTTTAATGGCTATGCAATTTTATTCAATGATGAAATTATTTCAGTTGTATAGTGTATGTCTGGGCAATTTGATATACAGAGCCTTGAGATGAAAATCAGATAAACATGGAAAATGGTAATTGATTGGTGGAAGGTTGCAATAATATCTGTCTTGATATACCTTTTATTGTTAAATTATTTATCTAATGCAATCTCCTACACTTTCAGTAGTCTTTAAGTTGGCATTAAATCGATGTTTAAGTCTTCACAGTCAGAAAGGTCTCATAACTCAAACTGATAAATATCTTCTAACATATCAGGAGGAATAATGATCCATCTTAATATCTGAAAGTAAGAAAGGTGTTATTCTCTTTTCTATGAATCCCTGTAGAAGGACTGTAGAACCATAAACCAGAAGAACTAAGGTTAGAAGACAGAAAGAGCTATCAGGAAATAGTGTCTGTGCAGGGACAGCAGCACCACCTGCCCAAGGGCTGGGAACAAACACTGAATTACACACTGGGATTGTCCCTGGGAGCTGGGGCTGCCACCGACCCCAGGCATCCAAACTGCTCCAGGCTGGGGAGCCTGCTCTGCCCTGCATGGCCTCCTACCTGTGTCCTTTTGTCTGGACTGTGTCAAAATCCACATTAATAGTTTTGTATGTCATTGTTCAAAAAATGGTGCAGGCAACTTGTTTTCTACCCCATCTACCAAATGTTATATGGCAAGGGCTGGGATTGTTTGTCAGAAGGCAGATAAAAGGATCACAGCACTTTCAGCACAGCTGAAGCTGCCTTTTTCCTGTGCATGTACCATTTAAACACCAGAAAGAAATATTAAGCATAGTCTGTAGGCAAAAAAAAAAAAACACCAAAAAAACCAACCAAAACAAAAAACCAAACCAACAAACAAAAACCAAAGAGAGATCTTTATTCAGATAGTAACTAAATCTAGTGAAGAGTGAATAGGAATGTGAGTTCCTTTTTGCCTTAAAGGCAGCAATATTATTGAAAACCAGTGCTGGAATTTTATTCAAATAGTAGGAGGCTTTTCATTTTTTTGAAGTGAAGATAGAAAAAATTATCCTATGGGTAAATAGAATCTCCAAATGAGTTTTCATCTTAAAGCATTACAAATTTATTTCAACTATACCTAAAACTATCCAGCTTCAATACCACAGTGGTGCCCTAAGTACACCTTCAGTACTTTGTGAGTTTGTCCAGAATTCAAGTGGAATGTGAAAACCTTGCATCATCCCTGAATAATACATTTCAGACCTGCTGAAATACTTTTCATAATTTGCATAAATCTGGCATAGAAATAATTGTGATTTTACAATTTTCTTTTCATTATCTGACTTGAGAAGTGAAAACTGTAATTGTTAGCTGGCCTCAATTGGTGTAGCTTCGTTTGGATAAAGCAGTGAACCAAACCAACCCTGCAGCTTTTCTAAAATGCCATCATCTCCCTTGTGAACAGTATCTGCCTAGCTGAGGCAAAACGGAGGAAATCCTACATTTCTTCAGACTAATTGGATTAAGCTAGACTGGAAATTGTGTAATACAATGCAGGAGACATTTAGCATCCCTAAAACATCAAGCTTCAAAGGGCAGTTTTTGTAGCAGTTCAGGCTGACTACCTGGGCTTGTTTATTGCTTTGAACATTGCAGACTTACTTTTAGGATTCATAATCATCCATAAAGAAATTCAGCTGTTATTTAAAATGCTCTGTTGGGAATGCTCAGTAGTTATTAATTAATAATGCATCAGTAAAGCAACAGAAGGGCAGGTAAAGATGCAGTTAGAAGTATTGGCTGGGTTTCTGCTGCCTTCAGAGTTGTGATTATGTCTCATTTTCCTGGGGTTAGCTCATCCTTGTGCCTCTGGATTCTCCTCTTCGTACTGCAGGCATTTTCTGTAGAAAATACTGACTGATGCATGAATTTGTCCACAATTAAAAGTAAACCAAAATGCCTGTTATCAGTAAGAGGTATAAACTGACTCCTAATATTTTTTTTCAGTGCCAGAAACCTGTCAGGGTCTTGTGAGAAGAGAACACAAAATCACTCAGCAATTTCTTTTACATGAAGAAAATTTAGGGCCAAGTATAAGAAAAGAAAAAGGAAAAAGCACACTAAAATCTAATTTGAAGTGCTGTTATATATTGCTAAAGAGTTTTATAGATAACAGTGTCACTTTATTACAGTGCCAGTGAAGCTCAGTGCTGTGAAAGTCAGTGCAAACCTGGTGTCAGTGGGGTTAGAGATGGACCAGCTCAATGTTGCTGCTTTTAAGGAAAAAGAATGAACTGCTGGGAGTTTTTCTATACCCACTGCTGGCTGAGAGCTGAGCTCTCTTTGGCAGTATTATTTTTTGTATTTTTGCTTTCAGACTGATGACTACTTTTGCAATGTGTCCTATTTTTGCATGGTAATTGATATTCTGGAGAATTTACTTGGTGTGCAAGATTTAATATTAGGTCCTGCTGTCATGCTGACAATGAATTAGCTTTTTGGACTCTATCATATGTTCTCAGCAGGCACATATGTAATTAAAATGAGCCCACGTTGAGTTTCACATTAACACTCAAATCACCTTTGGCAAAAGGTCTCTGTGTTCTTTTGGGATTATACTCTATGGCAATGTAATTACAGTGTCAAGGATAATTTTTACTTTTAAATACTTCTTCATTCACAATAGTATTAAACTTTTCCATACTGGTTCACTTTTAGATTTATAAAATGATTTTGTTCTAATAAAAAGGTTGCCACCACAGGCATTCTATTTCAGATGTTGTCTTCAACTCTAAGAAAGTTGTGCTGTTGAACAGTAAGCATTTGGTGTCAGGATTGGATTGGATTAGTTTACATAAAAAGTCATTTTGGAAATTAAGTGTTCTTTCATAAAGATGGTACCTGCTGTGACAATGAGGTCAGGGTGGTCCAGTCTCATAGAAGAAAGGGTGAGAATGAATGGTGTAGTGTGTGTGTGGATAAACAGTTCACTTTCTAGAAATTATGTCTTGAGAAATAATGTGAAGAGATTTTTCATCGTTCTTTTAATGTCAAAATAAAGATAGGGGAAATTAAATTATATTTGAAAGAAATTGCAGCTCAGGTGCTTTTGATTCTTTTAGCCATTATGGGGGATTGTTAAGGATGCTCCAAGTTAATCTGCATTTTTATAGATCAGGGATTGTTTAGAACTGGAACATGAACAGAGTTTGGCTCAAACATGCTAATTTTCTTTTGATACTGATTTTCCACTGTCCATTCTCCATCGATTTCAGAGAGGCTGCAGAGTGGATGGACTGAAATGAATTCAGAGGATTAACTGAATGAAGTTATATTGCTACTACTCATTAACTGCCTCCTTGCCTTAACAAGTGATATTTCTTCTTGGCTCAGTTACAGATAATCTTCAGGGGGTTTTGAGCTGTGAGGAGGTTGAGTTGCTGAGAGGCAGAGCCTCACAGGAGTGTTTGCAGAGCAGCTGCTGCAGGGAGAGCAGACCTTGCTGGAGACTGCAATGGCTCCTGGCTCTCTGGTGCTGTGGGTTTGTACCTCTCTGAGCTGAGCTGCTGCCATTGGGGTCCCTACTGGCCCTACCCCTCTGGACAGTGAAGTACAGAGCTATTTCTGCCACAAACCTGCTGGGGCTTCTTTCCTGCCTCCCTCTCTCTGAGGTGCTCGGTGTCTGAGGGCTGTGAGCCCCTGGCCTGAGAGTGTGCAGGTCATGGGCAGCTCTGAGAGCCAGGGAGCCTTTGGGTTCTTCCTGCAATCCTCTGCCAACATTTCTTATTTTTCCTGGTCTCCTTTTTTAAATAAACATGTCATTTTACAATCTGTGAGATGCTTCTTGTGTTTCACACATTTTCATCTCCTAAATTAGGTTTACTTAGCAGTTTTGCAGCCAGTTGATGATTTTCGTGCCCTACTGTACCATAAAAGCCAAGTTGTGAATGAATTTGGGGCTCTGTTGTTTTAGAGGAGGAGGAACTGAATTGCATCTCAACACAAGTTGTTTGAGTTTGTTTTTTTTAATTTTTTCCTTTTAAGCCTCCCCTTGTGCTAGGGATGATCAAATAGCTTGTGTATGAATGAGAGATGGCAGGAGGAAAACCCAAATACGGGAAACCAATATTGCTGGATTACATCTAGACCTTCAAAGCAGTTTTTAGCACTTGCTTTACCTAATTAAAATGCATAACTTGGATGTGTGCCCTGTCTCACAGTGTGCTGCACCATGGAGTTATTCCTGGAGATCCACACTAATGCACAGCTCACTCCTGCCAGGCTCCCCAAATTCAGTGTGGTGGGATGAGCTGTGCCCCCTGTGCCAAGGTCCTGCTCCCACCCTGCCAGCACACAGCAGCACTGCAGGGAGGCAGCATCAGTCCCAGCTGCAGGAAATGGGAAGTGCCTGGGGCCAAATTTAGTACCTCTGAGTGCTGACATGAAATGAAGAATGGGAAGAGAGACTCTGAGGGGCAGAGTTTAGATAATTTTAGAAATAGTCTCCATTATTATTTTTGTCTGTAAAAAGTCAGCATGATTTTTTTTGTCTCAGACATTGCACAGATACTCTTCTTGTGCAGTTAGAGAAGCCCCTTCTACAAACTACTGTTTAAGCAGTTCCTTGACATCCAAGGGCATCATATACATGTTAAAATCTGAGAGAAATTTATAACTCATTTATAAATTATGGTATTACTGTGAGAACATGTTTTGCATACAAATTCTCCCCAGATGCTTTTAACAGCAGCCAGTAACTTATTTAGTCAATAAAGTGATGTTTTCTGCACATTGGATTTTTTTAACAAAACTGTAATGTCTATTGAAATATAGAAGAATCACTTTATGTTGCTTTTGTTGAACATTTTCTGATGCTGGCAATTTGATTTTCCCTTTGTTTTCCTCTAGTGGTATGTTAATGGGATCCTTTTATTCTGTGATGGAGTAATGGAGTGCAAGTCCTTTATTTTAGCAACAAGACTATGCTGTTTTATTCTATCCTTTGCCCATCACATTAAGTGTGAAAATACATCCTGGTAAATACCAGTCCAAACAATTTTCATGAGAATATTTAAAAAATCAAGCTCAGTTAATTTGTAGTAATTTGTTCCTCACTGGCAAAAACTTTGTATGAAGACTTGTTTCCCCTGTTGTTTCGAAGGGGTGAATGTCAGAAGTGCTGACCCTGCCAGATGTGTCAGGGCTCAGGTTTGGTGCTGCTGCAGCTGGAGTTGGGCTGGGGTTGAGGGAGGATGGGGAGGGGGCTGTGGAGCAGGGCAGATGCTCAGCAGCTCTTTGCTAAGTGGATGTTTCACTCACACAGAACCCATCACAATGAAGCATGGAATTCAAGATATGATTTTCAAGGCACCCTAATTGGATTAGGGGGATTGTGTTGAAGATATGTTGGCTATGAAATGTTTAGAAGATTAATGCCCAATGATTTTTTTTTTCCCGTCTTTAAACCATCTTTACTAATCCCTCTTGATCAGAAGCAGCTTCTGGAAAGCATTCTAGCCAGGAAGGAGAGCCCAGCCCTACCTCACCCATCTCCAGGAGGAGAGACATAGGTTGTTCTGTGCACTGCACAGACCAAGGTTCTACATTTTAGTTAGATCCAGAGTACTCATTATCACTGTGCTTGTATTCTCTGAAAATGTGAATATTTATGCCCTTAACATTTTCCATATTAATGAACAATTTTGGAGTGTAAGGGTGGCCTGTGCAAGAATTAACATCCATCTATTTGTCTTGTGTTTTAGCCTGTCTGTGTATGCTAAAATCTAGCTCAAGTAGTGCAATGTCATTTATTATTCAGATGTTATTGTAACTGAGCATACCATACAATTACATTTTTGAAGTCTGCTGAAGGAACCGGTGTTAATTGCTTACAGTAGAATCTATTTGCTGGTGGAAATGTCACAATATAATTATGCTGTGTTCCTCTGTCTGACAAACAATATACTCAGAGAAGATTGGTCCTTTTTTCCTTCTCTGTTGAGTAAAATTATTCATATTCCACAATGATCCTTTATGTAGTACACATGGTAGCAAGGAGTACACAGGTGCTTTCTCAAAGCACAAAGCTGGTCAATTATAAAATAATTCATGTATTACTATTCAGATGGGCAAATGAAAAGTACTTTGGGCCATTTGACAAAACCATTTCTTACCAGTGTCCTTTGACATAAATTTGACAATAGTTATGTGTCAAAAAATTAGTTATGCTGAGAAATGTATACTCTGAGTGGAGAAACCCCATTTGTTCCTGGAGAAGCTCGTTTTTCAGGTGTGCTGTTTCACTTTAAATGCTTCAATTCTCACTCTTTCCTAGCTAACCTACCAATGTATACAAACTCAAGGCATATATGTATTTATTGTGCTTGCACATATGTGAATCTGATGTCTGACACATTTTTTATTGCCTCAGTGTGAGATCTTTAGCATTGCCTAGTCCCAGCCCTGCAGCCTTTGAAATCCTTAAAGTTTAACTCAGAAGGATGCAGGGGAAGCAGATCCTGACAGCTTTGGAGTGAACCTGCACAGACCTGTGCTATGTATCTTTTCTCTCACTTTTGACTGTATTGTGAAATTCCTATTAATTTCACCCACACTGCCAGTGCCAGCTTAAACATGAGGCTAAACTTTCCCATTTTGTACCACATTGACACAGGGACCAGGTATGAGGGTTGATTTTTGCTTTTGCTAGTGCAGCCTTTATTCTCAGCACCTAACTTGACCTTTTCAAACTGGCTTTGTAAAATACATGTGAAAGTCTTTACTTTTTTGGTCTATTTCCAACACTGTGTTCATAGTTATCTTGAACAAAGAATAAAGGCAGAGTCTTTATTCAGAGCCTTCCAATTCTACTTTCAAAAAATAGGAGACAGATGTAATGGAATCTCAAAGGGAGGATTAACTTTGAGTTAACAGACCAGATACTCATATGGAATAAATTAACTTGGTCCTGGCCTTACACCAGCTGATTGTAATGATTAACTGTTAATTTCTTAAGATTATTTGGGGAAGAGATACTTTTCATAGGACTTGAAAGATGACAGCAAGTTAAACAGGAAGGGAAAACATTGATCAGGCAGGTAGCAAACATGCTTTTATCTACCTATTCATTTCTTGGTAGTCTCAGCAGTACATAATGTCTCCTGGGAGGTTATGTGAAGTAGAGATGTGTGTAATTGCTTGTGTTTTCACTCCTTATTGATTATTCTTGCTGTGAGCATGAGAGGAAGAGATGGTGTAAAGGTTACAGTGTGCCAGTCTCCAAACACACTGGAACAGACACTCCAATCAGCAAAGGCTGTTTCAAATGCTAATTTGAAGTGTAAACCTTGATATACTTCTGTTGCTATTTTACTTAGTATTTGTTATGTTGGTATTGTTACTTTGTTTGATGTGTGCCTTGGTTGCTCCCTAGTAACTGATTTGCTTTCAAGTTTCTGTTCCTTGAAGGATTAAACTTCCTGATGAGGCAGAAGAGAAAGTCTAACTGAAATAAGGATATTTTCTGCATTTTCTTCTTGTCCTGCGCAAGAAATCTAAAGGTTTCTTAGGAGGGAAGGGAGTGAGGCTCCTCAGAGAAGAGCTGACTCCAACGCCTATTGTTGGTTTTGGCATGAATGGTGCTGAGGCTGTCAGTGGTGTCCCAGTTGGGATGTAATCCATTGGCAGCAAGAGGGCTGGCAGCCTCTGGAGTGTAATTCAGGCCACCTAAATCAGTAGTTGATTGTTCAGAAACAGCAAATTGTGAATGAGGTTTTATAAACGTTTCAGTCCGGGTTTGTGTCACCAGTTTTCTTGGGAGTGGTGGGATGACTTATCTTGTGTGACAAATCCCTGTTCTCATCGGTTTGGGGCTGTTGATAGGAGCATCCCTAGCAACAGCCAGTGGTGGATAAGATAACTAAACACATGTTTCATCTCAATCCTTTCACTTCCTGCCTTCTGTAACCTCTCCCCCCAGTAGCGAGCACAAGTCAGCTCTTGGAGCACAAGGGTGGAGTGTCTCCTCCTGCAGTGAGCGTTCTGTGAGGGGAGGGTGGCTCCACGCAGTGAGAAACTTCTCACACCTTATGTGTTAGCATGAAAGACAGGACAGGACTGCTGGTGTTCCTTTTATCTTGTGTGTATTGCCATGGAACTGGTGCACTCAGGAGCTGCTCCTGGTTGCAGTGATGTGCTGGTTGGGCTCCACAAGTTTTGACTCTGAGCTGGGAATGGGCTGTGGGTTTGTCCCGAGAGCTGTGTGACACAGGCACTTGTAAATAATGGTCTTCCTCCTTTTTGGTTTCCAGGAGTGTTACCTCTCAAATGTTAAGTCATAGAGTCAAAGAATGGTTTGGGTTGGAAAGAACCTTGAAGATGATTCTTCCATGTGCAGAGACACCTTCCACTAGACCAGGTTGCTCGAGGCCTTATCCAACCTGGCCTTGAACACTTCCAGGGTTTGGGCATCCACAACCTCCCTGGGCAAACTTGGTTCAGTATCTTACCACCCTCACAGTAAAGAATTTCCTCCTAATAACTGACCCAAATTTCCCTTCTTTCAGTTTGTGCCCATTACTCCTTCTCTTGTCACTACAGTTCCTGCCAAAGGGTCCCTCTCCTTGTAGGCCCCTCAAACACTGGAAGGTTTCTATGAGTTGTCCACAGAACCTTCTCCAGGCTGAACAGCCCCAAGTCTCTCAGCCTGTCTCCAGTTCTCTTATCAACTTCATGACCTCCTGGACTTGCTCCAGCAGCTCCATGTGCTTATCTTGGGGCATCAGAACTGGTTGCAGCATTCCTGGTGGGGTCTCACTAGAGCAGAGGGGCAGAATCCCCTCCCTGACCTGCTGGCCACTCAGCTTTGGATGCAGCCCAGGGTTTGGTTGGGTTTTGGAGTGTGAAGTCAAATTAAGGTGTAAGGAGCAAGGGGAATCAATGGTCTTTGCAAGGAATATTTGTTCTTGGATCTGCTTTACGCTACGTCTCTGAAGTCCAGCAGTGTCACTGAATGCAGCAAAAATAGCCTGATGTTCATTTAAAAGGCATTTTGTATTCACCCTAATAATGCTGATCACGATGTGCTAATTGGCTGTTAATTGATATGATAAATACTATTATTATGAGATTCATTCTAATTCATCATTAATTAATTTACTGTTGCTTTTGAGTGTTATTTATTCATGGCAGTAGGTAGGAACAGGGAGAAAATGCTTGACTAACACACTCCAGCAAAACTACAAATAATTGAGATTTGTCTCCCAGGAATGCTACCATTTTCATAATTAGAATAGTCAGAAAAGCAAGCTTGTTAGAGAGATGATTGGCCTGCCTAGATAAGTATTGTAGTAAATTAAGTTTAGTGTGTATTGCAAGTGCAGTATAGTGGAATCTGATAATTAATTGGTCATTTGCAAATCATAAAAATGGTTTCAGTAATGACTCGATACTGACAGCAAGATAGAACAAATTTTTTCCTTGAAATATGGTAGGCTGCTTCAAACCAAATGCTGTGTGCTTTTGCTAGCAGTCTAGAGAATATGAGCATGCTGCTGCTGCACACACATGTACACGGGCCCTACAGGTTGAATTAGAGCAGTTCTGTGTTATCCCAACTGCTTTTGCAGGTTTTGTGATACAAAAAATTGCTGTCCTTGTTCTCAAGGTTTTTATATTTCTTCATTTACAGTGAATTCTGCACATCATGTGAAAAAGACGTATTCACCAAATTTTCTGGTCCAGGGTGTCTTTCTGCATTTGTGTAATGGTTGATGTCTGCCCCAGTGGGTTCTTGAGTGAGTCTTGGAAGTGCTGCATGCAGCACAAATGTAATGTAGCTGTAACAGGAGGATAACAAAACTGGGATGGAAATGTTTTCCTTTAAATTCCAAAACAGAGAAATATCTTCTGGGGTTTTTTCCCTTGGTATAAAATAGAAAAAATGTCGTCTTCTTATGATCCAGCTGTAAATATGAAAGTTTTATTTGTGTCCTCTATCTTTCTACCTTTTTTCTTTCATGCCCTTTACTTTTCTGTTCATGAACAGCAGAGCTGAACCTACATGTATAATTACAGTGAGTTTCCCTTTTTACATAAATTCTGCAGGGATGCAGAGCTGCTTATCACCTCACAATCCCACTTAGAGAAACTTCCAGTGATCTCATGAAGGGAATTTCCATCTGTAAGGCAGTGACTCTCCTCCTCTGACTTCCTTACATTTATGCTGTCACCCTCTGAAATGATTAAAGAAGACTCAAAATGCCCACATCAGCAGCTCCTTTGTTCCAATCCAAGGCTTCTTCTCAGCATGGAAAGAACATTACTGAAATCTGTCTCTTTAATGTTAAATGCAGTAGCCACTGAGTGCTTCTAAATTATGTCTCACTGCTTCCCTCCTGCCTTGCATTGATTTTTTTGCTTATGGGTTACTTGATCATATGAAGTTACAGAGGATCATAAATTGTTCCTGTAATTTTTGATAGAGTCTGAGACTGAAAAGTTGTAAAACAGGGTTGTTGAGATAAAACATTACTACAAAAAAATTGAATATCCTCTTTTCAATAGCAGTGTGATTTCTGAAATTTTTTCAAAGTGCTCAATGCTAACTCAGAGATAAAAAGTACAGATAATGCCAGTTTTAAGGAAATCTACAGAACATAACTAGCAGTACTTCATTCTGTAAATCATAACCATCCCTCTCTATGCCTGGGGACAGTTGTGCAGAAGATCATCTCAACTGATTCTGCTTCTCCTACTTTGCTAAGGAAGTTAAAACCCACTAGGAAAAGCCACACCTATGACCAGTGATGATAATTATCTTCTTCAGGAGCTTGGTTTGCTTTGCTAGAGCCCCTCACTGACCTGGGCAGTGGATGTGCTGGGCTCAATGGGCACACAAGGTGCTGATTCCACTTTGTGCTAGATATCTTATTTACCAGAGGAATCTTCTGCACAGTGAACAGACCAGAGACCAGTAAATGCTTTATATATACATAATTGTAACAGTTAAAAAACCCCCATATGTATGTATGTATGTATGTAATCAATGCTCACCTGAAATCTTTTCTGTCACTGAAAATCTTCACAAAGACCACCATGGAAACAAATGAATCATTTCTTAGACTGGAAGTGAAAATCGGCTTCCCAAAATTGGAACTAATGTTGCTAAAGAAAGTTTTCTAGGTTCTGGCATAGAAAAAATTGTCTTTTCATGTAAGAGCGATCCACACACGCTGTGCTTCAGACATTGCCTCCCCTGTGTGAGGTGCCCTCACTGGATGGTGCTGCAGCAAGACAGACCATCCCCATCTCAAGATGCCCTTGCTGTGATGGACCACTGGGGATTAGCTCCAGAGAGAGCTCTGGCTCAGGCCAGGGCAATGTTGCTGTTATCAAACCCTCAGACAAAGGCTTCTCATCAGGCCCTGATGGCTCACTGATAAGTTGCTCAATGACATTTTCTGTGGTTTTTATATAACCCTCCAACTACTTCTATTATTAGGTCTGATAAATTTTTGTGTCCTAAATGAAAACATTGTATTTATTTGTTTATTTTTGGTCTTGCCACCATTTGAACAAGGCAAACCTGTTTCTAATCAAAATGGAAAACATTTTCAGATGAAAGCCAAGCCTGGAAATTTTCAACCTGCTGTGTTGTTGAGTTGTGAGCAATTGAAAAGGAGTTGATAGTGGAAATCTGAGTTCAGCAGCTACCACACATCTGGCTGTTGCAGAAATGGTCCCACCGAAGGGAATGGGGCTGCTCCTAGGAGTTTAAGTGGGGACTACAGAGCTCTGCCTCTTTGGAGTGATTTTGGCTCATACTCCTGCTATAGTGACAGGGCTTCTGATTGCATTAATGGATGTAATAGCAGTAAATACTCTGCTGAGCTACACAGCAATAACTCCATTAATGTCCTCTATCCACTGATTCATGGGTCAAGGCACAGTGTACACACACAGCTGTGCTCAGATGAAGTCAGCAGCATCCAGGTATCTGTGTGCAGAGGAAATCTGTTGGACAGCCAAGACAATACCAAACTGAGAGCAGAAGGTGATGGATTGAGTTACAGGACGTAAGATGGCTCACAAAATAGATTGAAAGATTGCTTTGTGCTGCTGGGGAAGTGTGATCCCATTAATTAACAGTAGAGGTAAGAGATCAGCAGGCTGGCTTTGAGTTATATTGGAGGATGATTGAATATAATGTGGCATCACAACAAATGTGAAAATGATTGCACTGTGTTCGTTATTCTGGAATTTAGTAATACTGCAACAGCTGAAGATTAAACTCTTAATCATGAGTACTGATTTCTCTGGGCACAGAAAATGCAAGTTAAAATTGCACTAGAGCTGAGGTTCTCCTGATATCTTTAAAAACAGGTACAGGTTTTCCTGCTAACATATTGATGTCAGGCTTTGAGCAGGAAGGAAAAGGAGAGCTTTCACTTTTCTCAGTAAGTTTCTGAAAGACTTTTGGTGGCAGAGCAAAGTGCTGTGGTTTGTTTTCAGTGGAGGGTAGCACAATAAATGCTCTTTGGTACAAGGGCTGGAAGATGTTTGTTTGAGTTGGGTGTGCACTTCCCATTCTGCTGAGGTTCCAGTTTCTCTGGAGCAAGGCAATGTGAGAAGTTGCTCTTTATCCTCTGTTCCCATTGTGTAATGAAACAGCAAACTTTGAGGAAGCTTAAGACAAGTCCTGCTTCAAGGCCAGGGATGTTTCATCTGTGCCAAATGGCCATAAAGAGGATGTTCCATTCACTCTCCCCACTGACTCACATGTGCAAAGCAATTTTGAGGGGAGAGCTGTGCTCCCAAGATGTAACTATAACAATCATATTCTTCATGGGTTTTGTTTTATATTAACATTATGGGGCTTGTATTATGGTTTATAAAGTACTGATGGTTTTTTTTTTACTTTGTATTGACATTGTGGGCTTTTTATTAAGGTTTGTAAAGCCCTGATCTGTGTAAATTATCCCAGAAAAAGGGAATTCCCTAAGCATGTAGGAAACTTCATTCAACAGGCAATACCCACACTCAGAGAAGCTTTCTAGGTGAGATGGAATACACCTCCAGTCCACTGAGACTGCCACAAGTGACCTGTGCAGGTGGAGATGGGAATTCTCTTGTGTGGGCTTGACTCATCTTTCTTGGAAAGGCAGATGATGCAATGTTGAGAGGGGACAAGTGCAGTGAAGGTTGGGAATTGGGAGTGCTGCAGGGGGAAGAAGCTGTCCATGAATCATCTGTACCTGCTGGGTGAGAAGAAGGTGATCTTGGCAGCTGCTTTTTGCAGGACTGAAGTGGCTGAGGGTGGAGGCCACTGGAATCAGCACCTGGATTGAGCTTCAGCGCATGGGCAGAATGCAGTGCAGTGATGCACTGAAAGAGCTGTCAAATCCAAGTGCTTCCTTAAAATCCTTTTAGACTTTTAGCAGTAGTGAATGGTAGGATGTTAAGTGAAGTCATCTGATGTGTTTCCTGTGTATCCTGTCCCAACAGCCTGAAGAAGATGTGCTCCTACCTGAGGCAGCTCATTAATATGCAGGCACTGACATGATGTGCTAGGCTTTGGTCTGCACGAGTTTTATAGAAATGGAGAGGCTGCAGCTATTCAGGTCTTGACATTGCTCATACAGATCTGAAGTCCTACTGTATTTTTCAGTAAGCAGATCCTCAACTGAATGTTTCCTGCCAGTTTCATCTTCTTTTTTGCAACCCAGGCTGGTTCTTTATCAGTGAAGTAGTCTGCAAAACAGAGGGTGCTAAACAGCCATGAGCTAGAACCAGGGAAGTGACAGTATACAGCAAAGTAGCAGATAGTCTGGCAGATGGAAAAAGTGTAACTGTCTTCCTTTTTGAAACTCTAGGCAGCCAGGAATAGGATTATATTTAAAAAGTCATAATAATATGCAGGTGGTAAAAGCAAGTGTAAAAATCCTAAACCTAAAAGAGAAGTCAGGAACTAGCACATGAAGGAAAAAAAATAAAAATAGGTTAGAGAAAGAAAACAGAAGAGAACAAAATAAGCCACTGCAGGAATTTATTAGAGAAAACTGATGCAGTGAGGTGGCACTTCAGGTGAAAATTTGAGAGGATTTTGTTCTCAGTAATTGCTAGATAAATGATAGTGTAGGTATTGACAGCAAGTTAGATTAAAATAAAAGACCCACAATATGACTATTTTAAATTCCCCTCACCTTCTCCATATCATTGCAGAAAGACACTGATTTAGGAAGAGAGGTATCCAAAAATGTAATGAAAACCACTAAAAATATTTGAGTTCATTGACGAGACATCATCAGCTTGAAATGAAAGCAGTTTAAAAGAAAAATGGCTTGTTTTTGCAATTGCCCTTCATTCCCCTGTCAGTTCTCTTTGCAAGCACATTTTCTTTCTCTCACAGTCCCTTTTTGTCCCTTCCCTCTGCAGGAACCCTGAGCACGTGCATGGCAAAGCTCATCAGCTGCACAGGAGAAACAGTAGAACTGGGCATAGGCTAATGGCCCTAATAAACAAACTAAATTATAGAAGAAATTAAATTTCAGCTTTCTTTCTAATGTTTCAATATTCATCTGAGTCCTAGTGAACCATTGGTGGAGGGTTTTTAAAGAAATACCACTTAAGTTGTTCGTGTCCTGTGTGAAGTTAAGAGTGTCTTACAGGGCTAGAAATTTCCTAATGTCTGGTCTGACTACAGCAGGGGCAATAAAGTAGCATTAATTTATGGTTATTACTGCTGCAAAGAGATGTTCCTTGAGGGGCTGTGGACAAGGAGGGTGTGCTCCATGGGGCAGGGAGCCTCTGGCACTTTGTAAGCTCTTGGGTGTTGGGATCTGGTGTGTTCCTGGACAGGGAACTGCCTTTTAGCCCTTTACACAGTCCAGCAAAGAGCCACGTGCAGGGCACAAGGGCCACCTCTGACAGCTTTCCTGTGGCTCCAGGGTGGGGAAAACACACTCTGACTTAGGGAAGTGTGCTAGGGAAGCACTGCTGAGGAGAAACTTGAAGAGAGAGTTGTGGGAGATGTTGAAACCATTCCCTCCTGGGATGTGCTGTTGCCACTGCAGCAGGAGCTCTCTCTCGTGGCTGTCTAAAAGGAGAGTTTCAATTACTCAAGGGTGTTTCAGTACAATTAAGGGGATCAAATTGTTTGATCACCTAAACAGTGCTCTGCAAACATTCAGTTGGTCTGTTTTTTTTCCAGATTTATACTACTGCCTTGAATAAGGAGATGCACAAGAAGGATTAGGCAAAGGTCTTTTTTTCTGTGTCCAGCCTTTATTTTGTAATTATTAAATTTTTGAAAATAGAAAACTTCTGCTACTGTTTACTTTTATCAACATATGTTTCCAGTTTCAACAACCTGGGAAAAGTGTCTTTCCCTCTCTTTTACTCACTTCACACTTGGCAAATGTCTTTTCATGCTCCTTATATCAAATCAAACAGACATGAGCATGGTTTTTTAATAACTGTAGGAGATGTTGTGGAAGGTGCAGTGGGCTTTGTGGCTGCACTCAGACTGTCAGATAACTGAGCCCAGGAACAGCCTCAAATTTGTCCTACAACCTAAATCAAGTGTCTCCACTGTCTGCAGGAGTCTGAGGTGGTGGGGATGTGGAGGTGGGAGGAGAAAGGGACATCACAAAAGGCACAAAGTGCAGAAACTGGTAACAGCTCAGATCTTAGGAATTTGAAAATTGTACCTCTGGCAGGGGGGACACACATCAAGTAGCTTTTAATCTATTCCTTTCATTTAAAAAAGAATAAAGTTAACATTTGCAAGAAGAAAATTTGGGCAGTAGGAACTTTTTTGGCTTAGAGGTACTTTCTTTTTCTGCTAATATTCAAAATTTCAGTTTCTTTCTAAATCATTTTTGTTGAGAAAGGTCCTTGCAAGGTCAGAGCACTGAAGAATGGTGTTGTTTCTTCGAAGAATGAATGTCAGATTTTGGATAAAATTATGTTTTTCTTACATTGTGTTCTGGTTTTTGAATTGCAGAGTGGGTACACAAACCAAAACCAAAGCACTTTTAATTTCATATTAGAATTGTCCCTCCATCTCTTCAGTTTATCAGCACATCCTGTCTGAACCTCACACTGTGGTGTTTGCTTTAGAAAAGGAAGACCAGAAATTACTTGTTAAAATAAAAATAAACAGGAATTTTAAATAGTATTGGAAGAGCCTCACTCCTCCAAGAAGAAGTGAAGATATGCAGGTTGCATTTAAATGTTCCAGGGCACATCTGCTCTTACAAATAAATGCTATCAGTCAATAATCCCCAGCAGCTGTTCAGTGGCAGAGTCCCAGCAGCTTCTCAGCAGAGCTGTGCTGATCATGGGGCTGAGCAGGGGTTTCCTTCTGAGGGACATCAGCCTGGCCATCGTTACGTTTGGGCACCAGTTACAAACTGGGAGGTGACTGCTGTGAAGGCCAAATGTTTGTGCTCAGGTGGAGTTCAGTACAACTCACAAACATCTGGGTACTTGTCCATGCTTGTGCAGCCTTGTTCAGGATGAGGCCCATGGGCATGGGTGGCTTCCCACGGGGTCATGGCCCTGTGTGGGGACAAAGGAGAGGGACAAAGTGGATGTGGCACAGGCTGGCACCCCTTCTGAGCTCTCAGCCTGCCCTACAAAGGGCCTTTGAAGAAAGAGCTGAGGTGGAATGTGTACTGCTCTCTGCACCCTGCCCTGTGGATACACTCAGAGATGTCCTGTGTTTTGTTTTTGAACAGGAAAAGCCAACAACAATGTACAGTGGGATGAGGACTCCGTAGAATACATGCCAGCCAACCCAGTCAGGATCGCATTTGTCTTGGTTGTTCATGGCAGAGCTTCCCGGCAGCTCCAGCGCATGTTTAAGGCTATTTACCATAAAGACCATTTTTATTACATTCATGTTGACAAGGTAATATATCACTGGTTATAAATTGCCTGTCTCACCATCTGTCAGTCTACCCATCCTTGTCATCCTCTTCATCTTCCCTTTACCTCTGCTGCATAAAGTGCACGTCACTTTTTGTCTCTCCATCTGTTACACGTTTGGAGCCTCTTTTTTTTTTCCTTAAATTTTCTTTCTTGTTATCTTCTTTATGTAACAGCCTTCATTTCCCCTTCTATGTCAATGAGTATCTCCCCTTGTCTGTCTGTTGTACATTCAGTTAGCAGTAACTGATAAGTTGATGCAGAGTGAGGTGGTGGCCTGCTTGATGGAGAGCTGACCTGAGGTGCCTTGGGCGAGTGACACGCTGCAAAAGGGAGGTGGTAGCAGTCACCTCCTTTACAAAAGCCCTTTGGGATCTGTGATGACAAATGGTGAATAAAGCTAATCACACTGGTTAGTGATGACTGTAGTTGTAATAAAAAATATTAACCAGGGTTCTCTGTGCATTTAGCAAAAGAAGATTGTGTGCCATAGTTAGTGAGGGCAAAGCAATGGCAGCACTCAGTGAGTGGAGATGTAGGGTAGGCCTTTAGTGGATTCAGGGAGAGGCAGTTTTGGACAGAATAACTTGAATGTATTACTCTTTTCTCCTGCAAAGCGATCCAATTACCTGCACCGGCAAGTGCTGCAGTTTGCCAGCCAGTACCCAAATGTGAGAGTCACCTCCTGGAGAATGGCCACTATCTGGGGAGGAGCAAGTCTTCTGACCACCTACCTGCAGACCATGAAGGACTTAATGGAGATGAGTGACTGGCCCTGGGATTTCTTCATTAACCTCAGTGCTGCCGACTACCCAATCAGGTACAATGAGTACTTTAAGAATGTACATGTTTTGTTCCTAAAGGAAGTATGGAGATAAGCAATGACGTGTCTGTGCTGTGCTGCAAGAAGCAGAGGAGCAGTTTCTTTTGTTTTACAGCAGAAAACTCCTGTTGGTGAGCTGGTGTCTGACAGCCACACTTTAGCCATGGATTCAGTCACCTGCTGTAGCCTGTGTCTCTTCCATTTGCCTGGGGGGGACTTCCACTGAGAGGCTGCTCCAGTTAGTCATTATTTCCAGCAAAAGGGATACCTGCAGGAGAGCTTGGGGAAAGTAGCCAGAAGTGCTGGAGCTCAGCAAATGAAACCCAGGCATGGAGAGATTCCTCCCTCCCAGGGCTCTGATTAACAGTGTGATTTGATGTCTCAGCAAGTGTTGAAGGTATGAATAGATTCAGGTACTCCTCTTCCTTTTTTAGTACTTTTTCTGTGGAGGATAATGGTTGTAGAAGTGATAAGTAAGTTGCTAGGAGTCAGTTATATCTTCAGCACCAACCACTGCCTGAATATCTTTATTCAGATGGCATCAGGCTAAGAATTTCACACACCATTGCATGATAAGGCTTGTGATTTAGAGTGAAATTATATTCTTTCTGGATTTGCATCACCCAGGCCTCAGAGCTGCATTCAGTAAGTTTGCTACATGTGCAAAAGCTGTCTATAAAAAAAGCCCCACCCAAACAAACAAAGAAAACCCCACCACTACAACAACAAAAAAGACGCCCAAAAATCCCCAGGTGTCCTGAAACTGTTTTTAGGTTTAGGTTGTAAGAATTATTAAGAAGAAGGAAACACAAAAGTCTCCTTGTGGCTTCTGTTTCCCTCTATGCTGAAATGAGTTAATGAAAGGGGAAGTGAATTTCTTGAGCGATTTCCTGATGAGTGATGATACAACATGTTTTTAATACTTTTGGAAGAGAAATCTGCCTCCACTGCTCAGGCTTCCCCAGGATCTCTCTCAAAGCTTGAATCCCTTCCTGCAGATGCTCCTTGGATGGAAATTGCCACTGAAGTGAACAATGACAAAACCCCTGAGCCCATGCCTTAGGAAGGATTTTGTGAGGGCTGACAAAACCACAAAAGGCTCTGTTGCTGGTGCCCATTTCCAAGCACTCTCAGAGAAATGCAGCACATTTTGGGGACAGATTCGAGCACAAGGGTTACCAAGACTGCCTTGATATTAGAAGATGGGGATTTGAATTAAGAAATCGCAGTATTTAAACACTTTTGATATGCAACAGGAAGAGAACTAACAATTTTGACATATCAAACTTGCTTATAAGGGAGAGTAGTTTTCTGTATATCTCTTGGGAAAAGAGATACTAGCTTGTTATTCCCTATTATTCACTTTCCTGGTCAGGAATGCTGTATTGATGTTAAAAAGTGGCGTGATGCAAGACCATAAAGGAAGAAGTCGGTGATGGCACTGTGAATCAAACAGGATAAATTGTAGGAGAGTGATTGCTGGAGGTCTGGTATGGTTGTACCCTGGTGCCAGAGGGTGTGTGCAGTTACCCAGAGGTGTTGTGTCCACCCTAACCACCGTGTAATGCTGAGGCCATGACCTGGGGCAGGCTGAACTGTTCTCAGTTCCCTGTGGAACAAGTCAAACAACAGGGCCAGATGGGGTCAGTGCCTTCCAGACGTGGCCACCAGCAGCCAGCAGGGCAGGCTGCAGCTGGTTGTGTTGATGGAGCCTTTGCAATAATGCTGTCTTGCAGCCATTCCAGCTCTGCTGGAGAAATTCCAGGCACTTGTTTCTTCAGAAGGGGAATTCTTGAAGGTGTTCTTCCCCCTTGCAGTGGCTCTCAGACTCTGTGCTGGTCTCTCAGTGGCTGCCAGTGCCCGGGCAGGGTCGGAAGTGCCCGCTTCCCTTCCTGCCACAGCACTGCCACAGAACTGAAGGGAATGTGCTTCCCCTCCACACCATGATGCACTTCAATAAAAAACAACACACTTTTTTCAGTGCTCCAGCTTCAGTGACAGTGACTTACAAGTAATGTTAAGTATTTCTTTAAATATGGAATATCACAGCTATAAACTGTGAAAAAACTTATATATATATATATATATATGAGTCCATTTCATTTTCATTGTAGAGGTGCTATAAATTATTATTATTTATAATCTTTAGGGGAAAGCATTACCTCCCTGCATAATCCAGAGAGATCTAACTGTTTTTCCAGGAAATAATAAATAGGGTACTTGAGGGGTTCTTTTTTTCCTTTCAGACCCCATGCCATGATTTGTCAGATAATGGGCTAGGGGCACTTTACACTTCTCTCTGGTTAGTCATATTGCAGTGGGTTTTGCTAGGTTTCCCTGCATAAGAACATATGAATTTTGTGGATTAATAGTTTTTATCCAGAGCTGCTTCATATTAAGCTTTCACTTCCCATCTGCCATTCCATCTGTAATACTGAAACCTTTACTACTTCTCTTCTGATAATAAAAGCTAATCCAGCCTTCTAAGTCAAAAAAACCATACTCAATATGTGGGGTTAATACAATATTATGGAGCCTAAATCTGTCCAGGGAGTAGTCTGGTATGTTCACAGACTACAGTAGAATTGCCAGGAGCCTTTCATCCTTCAGAAGAGATGTCCAGAAGCAGATGTTAAGCATCATAAAATATAAAGGCAGGGGAGAAAAATATTAGAACTATTCATTTTGTGAGGGAAACAATTAAAAATGTGTAAAATAAAACATATGCAAGCCAGAAAAATACAGATACCCTTATTATTCCTCCTTATGCCTGAATGTTTTGTTTGTGGAGTCTGTAGGTCCAGCACTAGCACAGAGGAGGTCCTAATCCATGTCCTTCTCCTTCTTACTGCAGTCCAATCCACTGGCAAACACTCTGGACATGAAGGTGCCTCCAACAAAAGTGCTTCCCTCTAATCATGAAGCAATATATTATTTACTGGCTTAAGTGAAAAGATGTGGTGTGTTACCCAACTTTGACTTCATTCAGCTCTGTTAAACATTCTCAGCAGGAAAAGGAGGGATGAAGTGGCTAAAGACAAACCTCCACATGCAGCTCAGAGGTGGGAGGTTGTGTGACTGTCCTTCCTTTGGCTTGGGCTTGTGAATAAAAAAGGAACACATGCCTGCAAGGTTCTCAAGAAATCATCTCTCACAGTCATTGCATTCATAAAGAAATGAAAGAAAACATCACCTTCCTTTTCCTTAACTTTTTTAATTTTAGTGGTATTTTTTCACAATTTAAAGTCTTTTCTTTTGAGATCCTCTTTCAAAACCTCGTGGGAAAGCTATTGATGTCTTGAGCCTCTTATTTTACATGGTTATCTATTTGCATTATTTATTGGCTCTGACAAACAGCATAAAGTAGTCAACCTTATGTTCAGGGACTGAAATTTCACTCCCAACAAGGTGAACTATGGTAGAGCATCTCTTCATGCTGAATGTTTAATGTGCATTGCAGAAGTCCTTGGATAATGTGGCAGGTGAAGTGTTGCACCACTTAAATTAAAGAAGTTTAATGAGATCATTTAACAGTGAATGTCATGTCAGTGCTTACCTGGCCACAAAGCTTGTATAAAGAATAAACATAATGAAACATTTGAACTATTTATAATTTACAGTAAATCACTGAGCCTCAATCACCAAAGGGATCACCAAATCTAATTGCAGCTAATGCTTGGTCTTTAATAAAGGTCAAGCAAAATTATTAGCAGAAGCTTGGGGAGTGCTTCAGAATAGTAAGAAAATAAAGTGTCTTATTGATGGAGCCAGGAATGCAGATACAGCTACGTTTTCCATTATGGGCAATCAGGTATAATAAAGGAACTTAAATGAAACCCAGTGAAACTACTTGTGTTTTGCTGCTTGACATTATTTTAGGATGAAGGTCTGTAGCCCTACTCTGCATAAAAGCCTGTGTTGTGAAGACTCAGTTAAATGAGAGAAATTCAGTAGAAGTTTTGGTCTGGCACTTGAATGGAAGGTTTATCACAATACAAACAGCAGCTGAGGGACTAAATGGGTGATCTGACTGGGCCTGGGCCTTTAAGCAATATGATAGCAATATGGAGATTATCTTATCAACCAGAATAACACTCAGAAATTAAGAAAACTGAGGTAGCAAATAACTATTGACTGACCTGTGCTTGCTTCATTGTGTTGCCCTCTGTTGGTCAAGGTAACATTGGCTGATAAAAAACTGAAGTGATGACTTCTAAATGAGGTCCCTGGGCAAGACAGTATTTGCCAGGGGTGAAAAGGCCTGGGTGCAGGGAAGAGGAGTTCAGGTTTTCATTCTTGTAGTAGCTGAAAATAATTACAGCCAACAGATTTCAGAAAGAACTTCAACCTTTGGGAAATGTGCTTCAGCACTTTTTCAAGTTATTTTCAGGTGCTAGAACTACCTGGGAGATCATTTCCTTGTTTCTGCCACTGTCTCAGTTTCATCCCCTCCAAAGCATTGGTGACTACCATTCTACAGAAACTACATCAGGGATGATTTCTGTTCTGTCAAATTCACCATGACCTGCCTTGATTTCACCTGTGACCAAATGATACAATCTCTGGAGCAGGTGACAGGGAGAAAAAAAGATACTACAGTTTGCATGGAGTGGGTACACCAGCTACTGGGAGCTACTCAGCTGCTCTTCAAAACATCTCAGCTTTTGCAATGTGCAGGCTGGAAACACAATATTGGAAATACCAGAAAAATCTCCTCTTAGAACTGAAACAAAGCACTTTCACACACAGCATTCTAGCTTTGGGAAAAATGTCTGAGACCCAGTCGTGCCCTCTTGATGGCTCTGAACTTAGAAATCCCAAAGCTAGCAGAGCTGATGAGAGCTGTGTGATGGCAAATAAGGCAAAGCCATGGGCTCAAAAGGCAGTTCCACTTTGTCTCACTTCTCATCAATTTGGCTTGACTTAATTTAACAATTCTATGTCTCACTGAGATTCAGACTTCAGAGCTGTCCTCTAGAGATTTATCCTTCCTGGAGCTACATAAATTGATGCTGGACATGAAAGGCTGGATAAAGGAAAGCCTGACTTTCCAGAGCTGAATTTGACCTTACACCCCTTATGAAGTGTTGCACTGCTGATCCGAAAAGCAGGCCTTGCCACTAGAATAATGTACCAGGCACTAGGAAGTGTTAATGTGCCCTTTGGAATGTTATCCTGGGCTGCAGCACTGCTCAATCAGCTCCTACATCCAGAGGGGAGTGCAGCACAGGTAGCTTTGGCACTACAACATCTGTTAACATGCCAGCACCTAAGGTTTTTATCTCAGGATTGTCACCAACATTGTATGTGGTTTTGTTTGCTCAGAATATCTTTATCTGGCAAGCCAGGTGTCAATCCACTCTTAATGCTTCACAGGGAATCTTTTTTCCTGTCCAAAAGGAACTTTATCAGTGTTTTTCTTGAATCTGCATTCTCTGAGAATTTCAGATTTGCTTCTTTCTTTAATCCCTCAAATAACCTTTTCTCCTCTTCCTTCCTCACTTTGCCAGCACATTTGCTTGAGATTTGTATATATTTTGAAAGTTATCTTTTTGATTTACTATTCCACTTCTCTGTTTTACTGTTAAGCTATCAATGGTTGGCAAAGCAGTGGTTTTGTGCGTGGTCACAAATGGGTGGGGTAAAATGTGGAAATTATTGTGGCTTAAAATTTTTATTTACATCTGATGTTAACATAATGTTTTCTTCAAGCTGGCAAATGTTATTGATGGGAGGCCCACCCTTTCTCTGTGCAGCCACAGCAGCTGAGGTTATTCCTTCTGCCCTCCCCTCCTGGATTTAAGGATATAAAGCAGCTTTTGCTTTGGGGAAATGACATCTGCAGCTGGTAGTAACTCCTCTGGATATTCAGTAGCTCTGAGATGTGCTCCATAGCCTCAGACTGGCAACTGAAATAAATGCACCCCAGACTGGAATTGGCTATCCAGGTATCTTTACTGTGCATGCAGATTAAAGACGCATCAATAAGGCACAGTTTTAGAATAGGATTTTTACTCAAAGTGCTCTTGTACTTGGCAGCATCTTACCCTGTTGATTACAGTGCTGAACATGGAGCCCTTTATCTCTTCCCATGAGAGCTGAAGCATCTGAGCCAGTGTCTGGGCCCCTGGGGGGTTTTCCTGGCAGATGAGAGCCCCAGATGCCACACTTGCAGTTTGGTGGGCACTGCAGCCTCTGAGCCCACACTGGGCTGCCTGGCCCCTTCTCTTCTGGCCTGACTCTGCTCACAGGGAGGTCCTCAAGCAAAGAGCCAAAGGGTTTTCATCTGTTTGCCATTTGCTTTCTGGCTGTACTTATTTTTTACTTATGACTGAGAAAGAAGTCTGTCTCCTAAAAAAGAGTTAAATATGAGTCTGCCCTGGATCCATCCACCATTCAGCCTGATCTATAAACAATAACAGCACAAATGTGATAATGTGCACCATCATTTCTTAGGCCACAGTTCTATCTTTTGTCATCAGGATGCTACAGTAATGCCTGGAACAGTGTTTTTGTGAGGGCAGCCGGTGTGTTGGGGCAGAAAAAGGCAATGAGCAGCATGAGGGATCTGGTCAGCTCTGTATTTCTCCTTCACAGCTCCAGGGATATTTACAAAACCTGTTTTTCACTTACAACTTGTCTTTGTGGACAAATGGTGGGGGGTGACCAAGCCAAGAAAAGAGCCCTTTGTGCAGAATGGCTTTTGTACTTTGAAGCTGTGGTCAGGAAAGTTCCCCACTACCTGCCCCACACTGGCAAAGCCCTTCCCATGGCATTTAGCTGCTCACTGCATTCCTGGGCAGGTGGAGTTTGAGCTGTAGTGGGATGTGGATCCTCAGGGAAATCTCAGCTGTGACTTTCTCTCTTGTATACTCACCCACAGCTTTGCTCCAAGTGACATTTACTTTGGATTAAGTCTGAGGTGGGTAACAGAAGCTACAGAGAAACAGGTCCTTGTGGTGTTTACCTGGGGTTTGTGAGCAGAAACTTTAATGTCTCTTCAACTCAGTTGAGTTTTGTTGGTTTTTTTTTAGAAAGTTCAGTGAAATAATTATCAAGTTCCAAAAGCTAAAAGTACTTGAAAGAGGGAAACATTCCTATTACAGCATTGCATTTTGAATGTGCTCTCCCTTCGTGGTCCCGCTGAATTCTCTCAGGAAATTAAAAATCTGCTGAAATTGCCATTAAGATACTCTTTTGTTTAGATTTCAGGATGCCACTTACAATAAAACAGCTGCAAAATAATATCTGGTGGCAGTTCAAAGTGAAGATAACACAATATGTGTTGTTATACCTTTCCCAAGTCACTCTTAAATAGTTGTGAACCAAAAGGCCATTAAAGGGTGAGCCAAAATGTTGTTCTGATTCAGTCTTTCAGTGGTGATGTAGAAATAGGAAGGAGAAGGAGAGGTGAATAAATTATTTCCCTTGGAAATAGGGCTAGAAGCTTAAGAGTTGAATGGTATTTGAGGTATTTGATGTTGAAGATTTTTCAGCTCACATCTCTGTAGACCAAATGCAGGATCTGTGAGGCTGTGCAGTGCTGCAGAGCTTGGGTGGCTCACAGGAGAGTAGGGCACTCTGTTGTGGTGTTCATCTTCAGGGTTGTGCTGCAGAATGTATCTTTTTCTAAAGCTTCTTTTTATTTTTCTTTACAGTCTTGACTAGTGCTTGCTGGTCAAAACTCTCTATCTACAGATACTGTGGAAGCTTCAGCCTGGCAGTACAGAAATCCCAGAGCTACATTTTGCTGTGCAGTCCCAGGTGGAATGAGGGACTAGCTGGCTTTTACAGTTGCACCTTATTACAGTGGAATACTTCTTTTCTGCTCAACCTGCACAGAGGATTTGTGTGATAGCTCTGAATCTGTGTATAAATAGCAGAGCTGAGTGCCACTGACTGTTTGTGATGGCCCATCTGTAGCTCCAGGCTGATGGGAGGGGATGAGACCCTCCGTGGTTCATTGTGGCACATTCCACTCTGCAGCACACAGTTTAATTATATCCATCATTCAGCATTACTTGATGAACCAGCTGTAGGCACAAGCATCCCTAAGCTTTCATCAGGATAATTGCACTCCTTGCCACATTAGGAACTGGTTTGGGGCCAAGTGTTTTCCAAATGCAGAGTTGATCTTGGTTCAAGAGTTTGCTGCCCCGAAGTCACTTCTAGCAGGTAATCTTGCAACAATGCTTTCTTGGGACAGCTGAAGACTAAAAGGTCTATAAATCCAAATTGTTTATTTGTGTCACCTTATGGCTTTAATTGGGACAGCTCAGATGTTTTGGTAGTGTTTCAGATCATTGTATTCATATGATGGGATGCACTGTGCCAGTCAGGTGCGGGGTAGCTTCCAGGTGATTTCCATGGCAAGGGCTTGCAGGGAGCATGGCTGTGCTTGCTCTGTGAGGGTCAGTGTCATTGCTAAACCTCTGTACAGCTGGTCTGTAGGCACTGAAGCTGTTCCCATGGGGCTCAGGTCATGTTGCAGGTGGCAGCTGCAGAACTACAGCTGAAGAATAAAACACCCTGATCTTTCTTCTCTGTGGGAAACTGGTACATGTGGTGTGTCACAAGATACAAGTGCTGGGTATCATCACAAAGTGCCTGGAGATCATTTGTGAACCATTGCAGCCCAGGAGGAGAGAGGCAGCCAGGAAATGGCTCCATGTCACAGCCTGTCCACTTGGCAGTGCCAGACTGCCTCACTTCAGTTTACATGCCTTTCTGGAGTCTTCTCTTGAGATGAAGTGATCCCCTGGTTCTCTTCTGGGAATAAGACCATATTGGTTGCAGCTCATTGAGCACAGCAGTGAGCAGGGACCTCAGCCTCCCACCCTGCCAGTTGTTTTCTCAGCAGTCCCATTTACATCACTTGGTGGATCTGTACCTGATGCAAACATCCTCTCTGCCACGTTTGTACCTCATATCCCAGCTCTGCATTCTTCACTGACTTACTCCAAAACAGCCCCAACCAAGAGTAGGGCAAGTCATCAGCTGGCACAAATTCTCAAAATAAGATCATTGCTCAACCCAAATAAAGGTAACAAAATGTGACCTTTTGTTGTTAAAACCAATTAAGTTTCCTTCCATCAACTCTCAGTTCATTATCCCTTTCACCCCCCAGGCCGTGTTCTTCCATCTTTTCAGGCTTGGTGCAGAATTAATGTTAAATCCTATTAGCCTGACCCCGTTTTCCCTGTTTTGCCTTCTGGTCCTTTGAATTGATGCACTCCGACAGGTTGATTCAGCAGCTCGGGGATCAAAGGGAGTGGCAGGCCCAGGAGGAGCTTCAGGAAGGGCCTGGTTTGTAATAATTCATTTTATTTTTAAAGTAGTTTGTGAAAGTGCCTCAGCAGTGGGGTCTCACCAGGCAGGTGAAGAGCCCTGGGCTGCATCCCTGGCACAGAGAGCACCACAGGGACCTTGTGCTGCTGGAGTGCCACCACTCTTCCCTTGGCATAAATCCAGTTAGGAGATTGATGCTGCTCACTGGATGAGTGTGTATTTTCTGGTGTTTTCCAAACAAAGTCTCTGTACCCAGGTGCATCTTTCCCACTGCATCAGAAGAGCCACCTGCTCTCCGGGCAATGTCACACAAAGCCGGCCTGTTTTTGTCCAGGATTACACAAATTAAATAGGGCAGATGCAGAAGTGCTGAGCTTTACAAGGTATAAGCTTTACAAGGTATTGCATTTACAAGGTATTGTGCCCTTTTAGAAGGGGCTTTCCTGCTCCCTTTCCCAGCAAGAGGAGGGTGGACTCAGCTCCCTGCCGGTTCCAAGTTTGGGGTGAGCGCGTTGTGTGTCATCACTGGCTGTGGCAGCAGGGACACTGTGTCTGAGCTCTGGGAGAACACTGGATGGACCATTTGGAGTGTGGCTGGAGTTCCTTCCCCTGCTGGGAACCAGGGGGTGCCTGCAGAGAGGGGCTGTGGCAGAGTGGCCTCAGCAGGGACAGAGCAGGGAGGCTCTTTTCAGAGTCCTGCATGAACTGTCCCTGGTGTCTGCAGGCGTGTGCTGGCCTTGAGAGTGTCCTGGGCAGGCTAGAATGGAACAGCTCTGGTTTCCTGGTGTGACAGATGGGTCAGGCTGGGGTGTTGGGTCACTGGCAGCACAGTCAGAGAGAGCAAGTTATGGTTCAGAAACTGAGAAATCAC
Organism: Parus major; assembly: GCF_001522545.3. NCBI lineage: Eukaryota > Metazoa > Chordata > Aves > Passeriformes > Paridae > Parus > Parus major. The sequence goes on from NC_031783.1 coordinate 7,891,273, forward strand.
CAAAATTTAACATTAAAGCTGGGGAAGTGGCACCCTAAGAGCTGCATCCAGAAAAGCAAAGATTTCTCACGAGTCTTAAGCTGCAAGGCTGTTGCAGCTGGTGGAGGAACACACAGCTCACAATGAAGGACCTTAAATCCAAGTTGGATCTGCTGAATAGATCCATCCCTGGCATGGAACTGGCCTGGGGGGACACCTGGGGACACCAGAGGGTCTCTGCTGTGGCAGGACAGCAGGACTGCACCCCCAGACTGACAGACCCCACCAGGCAGAGCTCTGCTATGAGAAGCAGGGTGAAGGAGGTTTCTCTCTTCCCACTTTCTTGGAAGAAACTGAACATTTTTAATTATAATTTCCCAACAACTATCAAACTATTTTTCAACAATTAGCAAATCATTTTTCGTATTGACTTGTACAAATAAAATTTTAAAGGTAAATACATTTACAAATAAAAGTTCAGATGCACATGGGAAATTGTGAATTGGATGAAGTGAATGGTTGCTTTAAATCTGTGCTCACATTTAATTTTAATTTCTCTTTTTGCACAAAATTCTTGATAATTTAATTTTAGAGACAGTGAAAAAAACTGCTGAATATAAACCATGCAATGTAAAATATACATGTTATAAACAAACAAAAAGCTCCTATTCAGCCCAATATCTAGATTTTTTTCTTTTTATACAAAGTCTCACTAATTTGAGTAATGAACTTGATCATTTCTGAAGCTCACTCCACTTGCTTATTTAATCAGTGATTATTGTTTTCATCAAAATGGGATGTATCGTGTAGGCAGATGAGGTTCTACATGAATATGTAGCAGCAGACAAACACTGGAAGAACACAAAGCAGTGAGCATCATTCTGTACTAAATAAAATCCCAGGGCTTTTATAAAGCTAAAATTATATCATGTTTAGTTTTAATAATTAAATATCCTTGGGTATTAGCAGCTGGTTAGTCAAGTATTTCAGTACTCTCTTTTTTCAGATACTTTTCAGCAGATATTAAGCAGACTCAGATGTTTTTGTGAGATAGGATAATCCTGTCTGTCTTAACTCTTTGTAGTGCTGCATCCTCACAAGTGATATTCTGGCATTCCCAGGACCATGACCTATCCAGAGTTTGTGGCACTGAACTGTGGGAGTTCTCTGCACTATCCCTGCATTGAGGCACTGATTGGAAATGGAATGGTTTGTTATTGCAGTAACAGCTAAAGGCAACTTTGTGGAAAGCAAATTATCTTGGCAAATACTTTTCAGCAGCTGTAGAAGTCATGTAGTAATGCTGTGACACAATGGATGGGCCTTATGGAAAGAAATGGTTGCTTGGGAATTTTTCCTTGGGGGAATTACCTACTGTGAGACAAGGCAAGGAAGGACAGAGCACCTCTCAGAGTGAGAGGAGGACGCTGCTGATTTTCATCTGTTAACACATGGAGCAACACTTCTTGACACTCTATACTGGGAAACACCACAAAACCTTTGTTATGATTTCCCATAGCCTATTCCAGGAGCACAGAGCTGGGTTTATGCTCTGGCTTACACAAGCATAAACTGAGTGCACTGCACTGATTCTGGAGCATTACAGATATGAAAACAGAATAAAGTCCTTTGCATAGTGCTTTATCAGTAGGAAAGGGGATAGAAAAAAGTACTTTTTTCATTGATTAAAGGACTTGCAAGGGGGAACTTGTCTCACAATTGAAGGTACTAAATATATTTTAAGGAACAAAATGTGGATAATTTGTGTACTGCTTTCTTCAAAGATGCATTTTGGGCGGAAAGTGCATTTACCAATGTTTCTGTCACTCCATAGGTTTTTTCTAGTGAAAGAAAGCCCTTATTGTCATGAAAGTTTTAAAACAGAAATATGCTGAAAGAGAGATTGGTTTTTTTTTTTCTTACAGGATTAAAACTAAGTAAATAACCTCATTAAATTTAGACGTTCTGGGCATGAATCCTCTTCAGCCACGTGTCTCAATGTAAATAGCAGTGTGGCTTGAGGCTGTGTGGGTAATCTCCTCAGGTGCACGGCTGCTTCCTGCTCACTGTCTATCAAAATGGTCATTTATGTCAACACTCCACTTCCTTATTGATGGAAATCAGAAATGTGATAGACCTTTGACGGTGGGATATCAAAACAGATTTTCTGTGCCAAATTGTCAGCAGATAGCGTGTGTTCATTGGCTCCACACTCTGCATTCACTCAGCCCTTACACTCTCAACAGAAAAAGGTTAAAAACATTCACATTTGGACTTGTTGATGCCATCCACCAAACTGATGCATTTTTACCACAAAAATCACAATTCTTTCCTTTTATCCTGAGCACAGCTACCTTGGAAATTTGCTGACTGAAGTGTCAATGGCAGCTATTAGTGGAAGGTGAGCTAAAGTGACTAAGGGGAACATTGGCCTCATTGTGCTTTGTGTGAACCCAGTTGCCTGCATGTGACAAATTTCCCAGAAGTTCTTCCCAGTGTGGGCAGGCTCACCTTTCCCTGCCTGTGCTGCTGCTTCTCCTCCATTGTATCATTAATGTGGGAACAGTAATTCAACCTGAACCAGAGCAGTGACTGTTGTTGGCTTGTCTCCTGCCTGGAGGGGAAATATGGACAGGGACAATCCCTGATGCTGCTGCTCAGGGGAGAGCTGAGCTGGTGCTGCCAGGGATCCTGGTCTGTGCCCCTGCCCAGACCCTGCATGGACCAGAGTGAGACATCTTCCACTCCAGTGGGGGATGTTGCATCCTGTCTGCAGAAGAGACCCCAAACACACCTGTGGCTCATCCTTTACCTGCCTGTGAACCCCAGCAGGGGTGATAGTGTCTAAACATTGATCCAACAATTAAAACAGAAGATTGTATGTTAGGCCATTTTTTTTTTCAATTTGTAGATTTGTCTTGGTGGGATCAAAAGCCAAAAAAAGTCTGGAAACAAATGATGAATGAGCCAGAGATAAACAGGCTGACATGAGTGCACAAACTGCCTGTACTCCAGGCAGATGTGGCAGCTCTCTCTTTTAAACAGCTTTCAAAAGCCCCTGAACAGAAACTTCTGCTTGTGAACGTGACTGCACCAACGCCAAAAGGAATTCTGCTTACTCAAGGCACCTTACTTTGGGACAGTGGCACTGGGGGATGTGCTTTAGGGATGGCCTTGGCACTGCTGGATTTGATGATCTTAAAGGTCTTTTTCAAATTAAACATTTCTCTGATTCTATGTTTGGAGCTGACATAATGCTGAGTAATCATGTGATTCTATGAATGCTAAGCATTTTAGATCAGAGTGTAAGTTGAAGAGTCTAAACCCCACCTTGCTGTATTTTTTCTGAACTAATCTGCAGTATTTTAATTTCCAAGTATGAATAATGGGAATGCCAGCAAGGCTTGGTAAACAGTTTTTGCTAGCACTGATAAAAATGGGATTTTTTTTTTTTATACATGCAGTTCAACTAAACTGACATCTCTTGTGAATGTGGTGGGAGAGGAATTTTTCTTTACTACAGGATATACCTTTAACAAGTTTTCTAGCCCTTATCTAAGTTAGACACATGTCTCTGCCTTTACTTAAAAATGTTTATTTGAAATAGGCATTTATAGGCCTTTCTAGCAAAGGCTATCTGTCAGGCACTCAAATTCTGGGCTAGCAAGATGAGAAAAATAAGTAATGGTGGTGATATGCTGATGATTCATAAACTTAAATAGAAAAATAGATAGGAAATTGTTTAACAAATAAGAGTGAAACATTTCCTTCCTTTCTAGCAAAATACCTCTGAGCTGCACGCATCAATACCAGGTTATTTAGGGAATAAGTCATCCTGCACGTAGCAAATTTTCCTTGATTATTTTCATGTGTACCAGCTCTTACGTAGTTGCACATTTGGAAGGTGCTTCAGAAGCTTTTGTTATTCAAGTATTTTTCAGTGCATTTGTTGTTGTTAAGCATACAAATAATCTAGACTTAGCAATTGCATACAATTAGATTTATGAAAGGAAAACTACCTTAATATATTTCATAGTTTTACTCTAAAATACAGTCACTTCAAACTTACAGTGGCTTTAAAATCAGGGAAAAAGAGCTGCACATGACGTGGTATTACAGGGTAGTGTTTTTCTTATTTACTTTTTACTGCAGCAGCAGTATTTGTATATTTGAGAAAGTCCTGGAGATTTTAAATGCTGGCGTTGAAATTGTGACATAAAATAATTGGAAACTGAGTAATTTACTTTTTTCCCAGTGAATATTTAAACAAAGTCAAAAGCAACATTACAAAGTTTTAATGAGTGCATGCGGTAAGAATTTTATTATCATAAAAGCTGTAGGGTTTATCAGCTGATATAGGGCTGGAGTTTTTCATTAGCCAAGGGCCTTTCAGGGTTTCATGGGATATAGCTGGAAAACATTCCAAACAAATGAATATTCTATTTTAAAAGAATAATGAGACATTGAGGGTTTTATAGACTCCAAAGTTTGCTAAACCAATATCTCTAATTAGATGGAGAAACTCTCTATAGAGGCTTTGCATCAACGGCAATACACACAGCAAATGTTTTAAGCATTTACATATCAAACACTGCTGGCAGCATTTTGGCAGCAGTCCAGAGCTGTAGATAGTTTTAATCACATTTGTTCATTAATCCTTGGTGGAATTCTCTTATATGGTCTCTTTAGGATTTTCATTTAAGCATGTGCTGCTGCTTCTCAGCAGTGGGCTTATTTATTTATTTTATAAATGCCATCTGAAGCCTTGAATTTATAGAAAACGGGTGGAGTGGCTCAGGAAGCAGACGATGGAGTAAATTCTATTTTCTCTCAGCAGATCTCTTTTTGCCCAGGCATTTATGTACTCTCACTAGGAAGAGGTTTATTCAGCAGTGTGACATCTAAAAAAGACTTCCATTCTCTTTTGACTATGTGAGTTCTTTTCTTTTCCATAGGAAACAGACAATGGTTGAATGGGAAGCAGTAATTGAAAGCACAGCCAAGATGACTGCATTGCTAATAGAATGTCTTGAGCATCATAGAGCACTGGCAAGGCTGCATGGAGAGTAGCTGCAGCCCCTGTGATGAGTGATCAGTGCCTGCAGCATCCAAATTCAGCAGGCTGACACTTTGAAACACACAGGTGTGAATTCCCAGCGCTGGTGCTGGAGCACAGCTCTGATCTCCCAAGTACTCCAGCGAGCTGAGCTGCTAAGGCAATAGTTTTCTTCCATTATCTTGTTCCTCCATTAAACCTGACTAGAAAGACAAAACAAGCCATTTAAGACAACACTGTTGTAAAAGCAGAGGTATTACCTGTCACCCAGAGCCTTCCTCATGCAGTTGGCCTCTGAAATCGTATCTGCTGTTCTCATTTTTATGGTTTGTTTTGTGAATGGCTGTTGTTATAGGCGTCAGATTTGCTGGGAAAGCTTGCCATGCTAATCTTTGTTCTGTGATGGATAACAAAGGCTAAATGTATCCTTCCCCTTTCTTTGCATTTTTAGATGGCAAACTTGTTGGGATGTTTTTTGTTCCTTCAGCCTGGGTCAGGCTCTGCTGAGTCTCCCCTTGCACTAAGTTGCCTTTGAAGAGGCAGGAGGACTTGGGAACACCAGGAAGAGGGTCAGGCTGCCTATCTGGGGTCTGAAAGCTGAACTCTGCAAACTTTTTCCTGTATTCTCATGCTGCATTTGCATGGTTGATCATCTTGCTGTAACTGTTCCAGGAGGAGGTTTTGGAGGTTTTTGGGTTTTTTCTGTTGAATCATTCATCTGTTGCATCCTTTTACAAAGTTACTTGCTGTGCCCACACTCATGCCAGCTGGCCTGGTGGAGGGACCAGAACAGGATCCCTTTCTGGAGTGGGAAGATGCCACGAGTGCTGCTGTGCCCCAGCAGAAGCTTTCAGAGGGCACTGGGTGCTGTGCAGGTGTGTGCAGCAATTGGCAAAACCCCTTCCCTGTCTCCTGGGCTGCTCTCCTTCCTCCCCAGCCCCTCTGTGCCCGCTGCAGGACTGTCAGGCAGCTGCAGAAGCTGGGGAGCCAGGCTGAGCACAGGCACTCCCTGTGTAAGAGGGAGAGGGATAGCCCCAGGCTAGGAATAACCAGGCAAGGAACTCTCCTGAAGCTCTCCTGCCTTGGGGGCTTGGTAGTGATGGCATGCCCTAATAATATACAATATGTATAAGAGTATCTAATGAGTATGAAATTAATAACTTACTGAAATCAGTGAGCTTAAGTATCTGTAAGAATTTATTGAAAAGAAGGTAGCAGAATTGAGTGCATTCAGTTCTCCCACTCTCAGGCTCTTGTGTGCACATCTGCTGTTTAACTGTGTTTAGTCATATTAACCATTAATATCATGCTTAACTCTGAATAGGTGAGCTGGCCCCATAATTCCAGCTTTTGTCTCTGCAGTCTTTCCCTTCTCTAGTGACCTTGTAGAAACAGTTTCTTGGCAAAGAGCTGCTGGGGTTGCTGTAGGTCTGGGTTCTGTAGGGCTGTGCCTTCACACAGTCACAGGAGTCCTGGGAAAGGAAACTGTGGGGATGAGTCAGGGGGCTGGAAATGCCAAAGCTTTGGGGACTGGGAGAGCTTGTAACAGTTTTGATTTACCTCTTCTGACTGTATGTTTGCCTTCATCATCCCTGCTTCAAAGGCCCTTCATTGCTGCTTCAAACCACATCAGCCTCCTTGCCCTATTCTCCCAAACACTTTTGCCTTTGTGTTTCTTTTTTTTGCCTGTTCAGCTGCTTTTGTAATCCTTTACTGCCTCTGCAGCACCCCACACCAGGCAGAGCTACTGCTGTGTTTGCTGCCACCACTGCTCACCATGGCCAGGCTGATCCCCTCCCTGCACTAACTCCTCCTGTGAAGCAGCCAGCAGGCTTGTCATTAGATAGCCCTAAATTAATCAAGATGAATAATTAATAAACTCAGAGCAGTTCTCTTTCCTTCATCTGGTTCCTACACAGAATCAAACCATCTTGTTTCCATACTCAGTTTTGTGCTGCCAAAAGCTCCTGAATTTTTGATCTAACTTAGCCAAATTGTTATTAACTTGTATATATTCTGACATATTAATAATCATATTGAAGTGGCTGCTATTCCCTACATCTTTCAAGTTGCCCATGTGTTAAAGTAACTTGCTGAATCAGAATATTTTTATTAGCCATCACTATCTTCCAAATGTAATAATCTCTTGTCTCATATTCTGCAAAGACTTTCCTAATCTGTTTTCCCAGCTGCAGACTGAGGGCATCTCTGCTCTTTTCTTGGATTAGTCACTAGGGGTGGAGGATTTGCTTAAAGCCAGCAAGACCAGCAGTGCCTCTTGCTGTCCCCACCGTGTCCGGCTGTGGTTGTGCGCAGGGGCTCGCTCACACCGCTCTCTGCACAGGCCTCCAGCGTGGGCAGACAGTGCAAACACAAAGTCAGTCTTTCTCTTTCTGTTTTTCATTTCAGTCCCCAGCATACAGGCCATATTCTGAAATTATTGCCATGCTCAGCATGTGCTTAATGAGTGCCTGGTTTGCCTGCTCACACCCTGGGATGTCTCAGTCCCAGCCAGGGGCTGCTCATGAGGAAATACTGGTAGCAGACTTCGCTTTGCTTTGCCAATATCTTCTGAATTTTCTTCTGGATATAGGACTCACCTTTGTCTCTCCCTTAGTCCTGTAACTCTAATCTTGACTTAACCCCAAGTCCCAGCCCAGGGGCTCAGCCACATCCCCAGCTGAGCGGTGCCATGGGTTGAGTCACTTTTGCGGTGTCTGGAGCCCCACTGCCTGCCCAGCCATCCTTGAGTGCAGCCCTACGGGGGCTTGGCTGAGCTTTGCTGAGTGGCACCTCAGCAGGTGGGCACAGTGCCCCTGCCACCCCTGTCCACCCCTGCTGCAGGGGGGGAGCTGTGGGACCTTACCGAGGTGACCTCAGCAAGCGGCTGGGGAAGGTGGGCGCCCCCGTCCCAGCTGGCAGCCCTGCCCTTGCTGAGCACCAAATCTGCATCAGTGAGCTCAAATGTGCTTTGTTTCCCATCACTCTTCTTCACTTGTCATCTTCTCGTGGCAGCCCTCCCCCACACACCAGCTTTCTCCACTCTTGGAGCTCACTGGAGGATTAGTTTTGTGTTTCTTCTCCCTGTGTGCTGCACACCTGAAAATGCCCATTTTCTCTCAGCCTCTCTACACTCACACCATCCTCCTCCCTGCTAATGATACAGGTAACCAGCTGGCTAATCCTACTCCCTGGTGCCTTGCCCTCCAAGTGAGTTTAATAGCAAAAGGAAATGGAAGTGGGAGCTGTGGATGCATCCCTCAGGTCCAGCCTGAGGCACCAACTGCAGTGGGCTTTTTCCTCAATCTGATTCATGCTGTGTTACACACTGGGGAAACTGATAGGAATGTGATATGTAATGTAAGTGTATTTTTAATCAGTAGCATGAACTACCCTCCCTCTCCCCATGACTTTATTTCCTTCTTAGGAAGGCTATGTTGCACTTGTTACTTTCTGTTTTACTGTGATAGTTAGTAAAAGATTTTGTGCCAAATTTATGCTCAGTGAATTATCCCTGAAATTTGTGGAGCTACAGCAGAGTTTAATTTGGCTGTGTGCAGTTGCTGTTGCTCCCAGTGATGTCTTCAGCTGAAAATCTCAGCTCTTGATTGCCTTACTTAGAGAAAAAGCAGCCCCATGTCTCCAGGCTTTGTCCAAAGGAGTGCCAGAGGCACTGGGAGTAGCTGGTGCCAGAGGCACTGCCCTGGCTGAGACTCTGCTGCTGCTCTGTGTGAAGAAGCCTGGCAGCAATCTGTGCCAGAGGCACTTAGGAAATCTGCCCCTGAAGGCAAAGTTTTCTGAAAGGTGAACAGGATTTTAACAAATGCATTAACATCTATGGTGTGTTCAATACCTTTGATTTTCTTCTTAATGTCTTCTGGTGGAGGAAGTCAGAGGTGATGTGCAGCATCCTCATGATGTTGGGGCCAGAAGGAGCATGTTGAATGAAAGCTTAATAGAAATTCAGTGTGCTGCCATGCTGAGCACAGAATTGGTTGACTGCATAAATCTAAATGTCAATTAACTAGGAAGTCTTACCAAATGGAGCTATGATGTTTTAGTTCCATGTTGTCAACACATGAAAAGAAGCACATTAATTGAGAAGGGTTAAAACTCTGTATGGGTTCTTTAAAACAAAAAATTAAAATTATTTAAAGTAGGACCAAGATACCACCAATGTTTTCAAGAAGAGGGAAAATGTCAATTATTGATCATCATTTGAGCATTTATAAGAATTACCTAAAAACTGAGAAGTTTGTGTGGTAGCCCCAAGTCCTGTTACACTGGGTAGAGTACTGCTGAATAGCAAAATACAGGTTGGTGAGCAATCTAGAAAGGATGATGTTTTATTGAGTGGTGTGGATTGTTCCTTTGGTTGATTTGATTTTTATCCTGTAAGGAAATTAAAGCTCAAGCACTTCCAAACTTGGTTATGTTTCTAAAGATCACCTTTGCATGCCAGCTTTTGCCTAGAAACTCACCCGAAGATGTCAGCCATTGAAACCATTTCGTGTGGAAGCATTGCTAAGTAAATTCACTAAATGCCTATTCATCCCAGTAAGATGGAGAGTCACTGGAGCAGCAAATGTGAAAATCTGCACAGCTTACTACACAGAAAGCAGTTTCTGAGTTTGCCAAATTGAGATGCAGTCTGACCCTGGGAGGTATTGCAGCTCACATGAGGGAGTGAAGGAGGAGCATCTCCAGGTCCTGTCTGTCAGGATGGGTGATTGACAGACAATTCATTTGGTCTAGATAAAGTCAATGAGATGATGAAAATAGTTTACTTGGCTGATAACATTTCCAGGTTGTTGCAGCCTGACCCCAGAATTTAAGCACATTTTTTTACAGTTAAACACATTCAGGTTTAACTTGGTTTTCTGTGGCTTATAATAATGAAATACTTTCAAAATACAGTATTATTGATGGTTCTTTTATTTTGAGTCTTTCTGCCACCAACTTCATAACAGACCATTGCTTAAATGGTATTGTATCCATGAGGTTGTGGGTTTGAATGCAATTCAGGAGATTAAGATCTTTTTAATGTGATTTATTCAGTTTTCCTAAATATGCTGACCTAGATAAATACAGAATATTTTTGCTTCATTGTTAAAGAAATAACTGACCACAAAAGCTGTCAAGCATAAATACATTCTTGGACATGTCAGCTAAAATTTTGCAAATGCTGGTGTCAGATTGCTTGTTGTACTAATTGGAATTAACCTTCTAAATTCCTTTGTTCCTGTTGATTATATTGCCTTTTTGACATCAAAATTCTCTTTCGTTATGCATTCCAACCTTGGCCTGTTCTCTGTTACACAATGAAAACAAATAATTGTCAATAGATACTGAACCAAATTCCCTAGGAAATATCTAGCAAAGCATGTAAAATGGAACTATCAATGCAGTCATCTTGCAGCTGGATTTTCATACTTAAAAAGTGTTGAGCAGTATTATTTCACACATATTCTTCTTATAGTGCTTGAAATACCTGCCAAGGGTTGATAAGAAATTTGTTAAGGTGTAATAAAGCTGTGCTTCCTTCCATGATTGCTTTCCTGAGCAGAGGGGGTCACTGAAGTTCAGCAGCAGGATTTAAGCTTTGTTTGGAACCACCTCCTTCAGAGTCTGAAAGTGATCCCCAAATGAGAACAATAAATATATAGATTGCTCTAGACAAAGTGGTTTTCACAGTGTAATTTGTGCACCTTTTGTTCTTTCTCTCACAGGACAAATGATCAGCTCGTGGCATTCCTGTCCAGATACCGTGATATGAACTTCTTGAAATCACACGGGAGGGACAATGCAAGGTGAGCTGGCCCTTTCCTCTCCTCATGTTAACAAAGCACTGAGAATTATTGTATGGTGATGGTTTTCCAGAATTACCTGATTGAAGAAATCCCTAGCCCAGGACAGAGAAGTGAATGAGGAGGAAACCCTTTTCTGAGGATGGTTGTTTCTTGGCCCAGAGTGACTCCTTCCCAGAGTCAGAGATGCCTTTGTGGGGAGAGAGGCACTAAGCAGACTGAAGTTGCATCCCCCTGTGGACTTGGCACAAATCAGTGTTTGGTGAGCAGGTGGCAATAGCCCCACACTGCCCAGGTGGTCCCAGGCACACTGGTGAGCAGGACCTGGCTTAGCTGAGCTCTGCAGCACAGCCTGGCATGGGCAGAGCCCTGGGTGAGGGAGCCTGTAGCAGCCTGCAATGCCAGTAAGAGTGAGGATGGTGGCTGGAGCTTATCACAGTCTACTGAAGTTTGGAGGTTCTTGAACCAAAATCCGTCTTCTTCTGCCCCTGCACAGGTCTCAGGGGGAAGAGAATGTGCTGTGTTTCCCACCAGTCATCAGTAATACTTAAACTTGCCATTGTGGTTTGAGAGAGAAGCAGTGACCAAACACCATCTTCCAAAGACTTTTAACAACCTCTGCAGATGAAAGGAGTTTCCTACCTGACTGCAGTGGTCCTGTTTTCCTATTTATTCATAGTTTTGCTCTTCCTCTTTTTTACTGGTTTTGTACCATAACAGCAGTCCTGCTGCACTTCCAGCAACTCCATATGCTGAGTCCCAGTTGTTTTGCATCTAAAAATATTGTTTTATTCTGCTTGGGTCACCAAGTCTTCCCTTTATTCTGTAAAATGTCAAGTGTACCCAGAGAATGTGACACACTGAGTTGCGTGTTCAGCACAGTGGGCAGGCAGAATAACTCACAAGTCTCTCTCTCTCTTCTTGGCCATTCCTATTCTTGTCACTAGATTTATCAATTCTGTCATGTTCCTGTTTAAATTAAGTCCTCACGAGCATTCATCTTGTGCATGCACAAATTCTATAGCAGGTAGTAAAAAATAATCCTGTGAGGAGTCATATTTTAAGCCAAGTCAACAGTTTTCACAGGAGAGTCCCTGGTTTGGGAAATGCAGAGTGTCAGAGTGATTGGCAGACTCAGCTCTAGCTGGCAATAGTGATTGACAGCAGAGTTAGTGGAGAAAAGAGGAGAGAAAGAACCAGGGAAAAGCAGCTGGTCTCTTGCCTCCTTGCTCCTCTGGTGCTCCCGAGTCTTTTCAAGTTCCCTGAGCTGGCTAAGGAAAATAACTAATGGACTATGACACACTAACATCAGGCTGGTTCAAGCATGCCAACTTCAGCTGGATCAGAACAATTTAGATCAATTAAACACACTAAGCTGATATTAATTTAATAATGGAATAAGCTAATGTGCTACTTGTCCTTCCATCACAGGAATAACAAACTCATTTAGTAGTTCAGTGGTTCTCTTTGTGTAAACAACTAAATACCTTTTCACTTATTACAACATGTCACCATGTTTTATTTTGTTTCCTGGATTTCTACCATAAATTCCCTGTGTATCAGGGAACACGATCTGGGACATGAGTGCAGATTTACCATCCCTATCTGCCATGGTTGCCTAATCCCTGAGTCCCATAAGTGCTCCCACTGCTGACCACTGGATGAATGGACCCTTTCACATTAGCCCTTGGCACATCCCCAGATTTTCTGTCAGGGAGGTAGAGTGGCTTCCCTGCTCCTGCACAGCCCAGGCAGCTGTAGACACTCAAGCCAGCAGCTGCAAATGCCTCTGAGTAATGCTGGTGTTGGGTAAAAATTAATTCCATTGTTTCCAAAAGCTGATCAAAAAGTAGTTATCCCCTGATTGTATTGTGAATTTCCAGCTGTACATCCACCTGATGAGAAAGAAATACCTAAAGTGAAGATTTCTAGTCTGATATTTCATGTTTTAGTGTTTGAGTGACTCAGTCTTGACTAAACTGGTCAGTGCTCCCTCTGCTCCCCATCTGAGACACAATTCCCACCTGACTTTCACTGAGTGCCCAGGTGTGCAAGCTGTGCCCATACCACTGAGGTTTATCTCTGCTGTCAGAATGGTGAAATCCTCTGGGCTGAAATACCTGCCACAAGCTCAGGCAGGTGAGCCAAGAGCAAAGGCCCCCCCAGGATGTCACCCCATGTCCCTGTCCCACAGCCAGTGTCCCCAGGGAGCAGAGGGGTGTGCTGTGGCACTGCTTTACAATGTTCTCCCAACCTCTGGTGACCTTTGCCTGGGGAATTTCCACAGCTAAACTCAGTGACTTGCTCATTGTAAGAGTAAGGAATGGGGCTTTTTCCTATTAATTTTTCCAGTTTTTAAGTCTTACTCTTTGCTTTGTCCTGTCACAGCCCAGGGGAAAAGAAATACCCCATGAAGAGAATGGTATGGCCAAGAGCTTAGTAAGGTCTGGAAGAGAAGCAACAGCCTTGAGGATTGGCAGCAAAAAGTTAAGGGAAAAACAAAGGATAACTTTTAGATCACAGGCCAGTGTCCATGTTATTGGGCAATAGAAGAAAACTCCCTTTGGATATCCTATCTCAAAACACACTGGAACAGAATTTTTTGTTTAAAACAACTAATTGAAGCCATAATAAGGGAGAGGACACTGAACTATTACTTACTGCTGCCCCATGTAGAGTAATAATTTAGCTGGTCCAAGGTGTTTTTCTCAAAACATGTGAACTAATAATACAGGAGCACAGCATCTAAACATAATTGAAAGCAATGTATAACCCTTGCTGATAGTTTTAATTTGTGGATGAATAATGGCACCTAATCAATAAGCTTTTCAACTGTCTAAGTCTGCCTTGTAAACAACTGAAAACTCTTAATTTTAAGTCATCGTAGTCTTTGGATCATACAACAGAGGAAGATTAGAAGTGCCATCTTAAAGCTGAAATGCTTGTACAGCTCAATTACAGTGCACTTTGTATTCAAGCCATGCTCACAATCAGAACATGTTTTACTGCCAAATAAGGAGAGAAACCAGGCTTCCTTTTATAGAGTTAAGTTTTCTTTTAGTTATGCTAAAGTCATGAAAAAGTGCATCGCTCTGATTTTCTTTTCGTGGCTTCAGCAAAGAGAATGGACATGAAAATGGCTTCTTCACTCAGCTGGAGGAGCATTATTTCCTGACAGAGGTGGATGTATGAAATGAAATGAAATTGCACACAGTGGCTGGAGTTGTTAGGTTGTGCTTAGTGAGCAACACATTTCCTCCTCTTTTCAGTGTCTTAGACTGTTAAAAGCAAGTGAATAACCTGGTAGTTGTATAAGTTAATGCAATTTGGAACATGCAGAAGATTTTTTCTTTTTTGGCAGGAGCAGCACCTTTTGGATGTATTAAAAAATATAAAGACAGTCAAATGTGACATCTTCAATGACAGGCAGGAAAAGGGTAGGGGGGTTGTATGGAAAGCTCTCCACAGCAGTCATTTGGTAAACTGTAAACATGCTGAGAAGGCTGAATGCTAAATCTTAGAGGAATCTTGAGCTCATAGGCAAAATACAAATAGCTAAAGAAAATACCCTTCGAGTTTTAGGATGTGTCCATATTCTTCTGCTGATTTTTTCTTCTCACTACTGCTGTTCCTTGCAGTTGTGTTGTTCCCCTTTCTGATTTCTGGGTTCCAGATAATTTTAGAGGTGTTGGTGACCTGTACCCAGGAGCATCACAATCCCATCCCTGTTCTCAGAGGCTGGAGAAGAAACCTTAGCTCCTGAAGGACTGGAGCACATTCCCAAAATCTCTGCTGCTGGCACACATCTGTTTCACTCCATTTCAGACATGCCTTTTATCCCCAGTGGCACACACTGTTTGTTGTGTGCTCTGCATGGGGCTGGTGGGGGTTTGGTGGTCAGTTAAGAAATGGATCACACAGTAAACACTGTTGTGTATTGCACTGATGAATTGCCCAGTAAGTACCCAAATACTAGGGGGAAAAAATGGATTAATTATCTCTGCTGTTGGAATAGTTTAACCACATGTCCTAGCAGCACTTACACTGCTGCTCATGTAATATATTTGGTGGTTCCTTTGGCACAAATTAACCTCAGCCTCATACTTTTTTTGCTAAATTTTTTAGAACACTTGAGTATTCTGGAGCACATGCACTAAGATCTATTTTTTGCTTGGAAGTAGTTCAGCCCAACAGTTGCATGAGAAGTGTAGTGACTGAAATAGCAACATGCATCTTCTCTGCAAAGAGACTGCACTTTAAAAATGTAGACATTACAGCTAACTTTCAGATGTTCTTAGTGCTTTATGCTAAGCATTAGGGGAGCCATAAAGCCTTTACTGCTTCAGCTTGACAATTCACCTCCTTGTAGGGCTTTTATTTCTGCTCAGTTTTGGAAAACAGTGCTCTAAGCTGTCAATGCAAAGAGAAACAAAACCAGCCATAAGTCTTGATGTGGGACTAAGGAGGATGTTCTTTGTTCTAAGAGTGTACAAGCAAGATCATCTGCTGGTTCAGGAAGGTGCTTTAAGTGAGAAGGTTTGAAGTAGCCATACTTTATGGGGCAAGGACAGAATTAGGAAGGAGATGAAAATTGAGGTACTGGTAAAATAATCAGGAATCTTATTGCTATCTGAGAACACTGAGCAGCACACTTGATTTGCAGCCATATAAACAGCCCTGTCAACTGAGGTCCTGAGGCACTTCAGAAAATGGTTATGACAGGAAACATCATTTTAAGTTGCACAGATGTTGTTGGCCCTGGTGTATCCACAGGTCAGTGGCCTGATTTGGAAGCTTGCAAACCTTTATAGAAGGGACTCACACTTGCCCTCAGTCACTAGAAAGGCAGTGAGGAGACAAGAAACCTCCTAGAGAAGACATTTACTGGAGACAGATGGCAAAACGCCAGGTTTCATATCATTGAATCTGTCTGTGGTGAGTTCATGTTACATCTCTGCATGCTATCATTTGCAGTTTTGCTTATTTAATATCAAAAGAAACAGAATCACCTGACTTGTGGCTTCCTTGATGCTGAGAGGAAGCCATTTCATTTTCATTCTAAAAGCTGTTTCAGTATTGCTGAAAAGATGCCATGTAAGTGAAGAGTGGGGAAAAGAAATCCACAGGAAAATCTTTGACAGTCTCTCTCTTGAGCTTTATGCTCACAAGGAAATGCATGGAACTGTTGACAAAACAAGACAGTTCCTGGTAGAGTCATTACTGCAAAAAATAGAGTTTGAAAGTTTCCTGCAACTAGAAGAATTTTAGAGGGTTTTTTTCATTTTGCTCCCTGGCCTGCAACATTAAAATATTGAGAAATATTGAGGCTTTTTAAGACTTTCTCTGAAAAAGAGACTTCACCTTTGAAAGAGAGAAGGTGGAAAATATAGTTTTTCAAAACCAGTGGAAAATGATGTGTAGGAAAAGGTGGTGAAGAAGAAAGAATAATGAGAAATTTCTTCTAAATAGAAGGCAAAGATATGTTAGGAGTAAAGTATTAAATGGCTATTCTGGGAAGATTACATATGAAAGAAGCAGAAACAAATTATATAGCATGAGGTACCTATTGTAAGCTTGAAAAGTCTAATCATATCCTTATAGACAGAATAATGACCAGATAAAATGTGTGTATTCATCAGCTTCCAACAGCATCTCATGTGGAATACCCTGAGTGCCATGGCTGCTTGGCTTCCATAAAGATGCAATTGATTGAGAAGGGACACACTGAACATAATATTTCAAGGTGAACTTGTATCTTGAAAGAGATATTCAAATTACTGTGCCATTTTTGCTGCACTGTAAATGATCTAAACTTTCTATTGCCCAGTGTGTGTGGCAGCAGTAATCTGCCCCAGGTTTAAATGCACACTGAACATAAAACATACATTGAAATGTTTCTTTTAATTTTTAACACACACTGAAAACAACTGTGGTAACATGGACTGTCAAAAAATCCTTCCAGTAGAGCTCCTTGTTCCCATGAGTTGCTGTTCAGGTTCTGCAGACCCAGAGGAGCTCCAGGAACAAACATCACAAATTGCATCTCTCAGCTCTGTCTTTCTTCTGGTGGCTGGGTCACCTGGGCCTTCTGCTCTCTTGGGGGTAAGGGGGGCAAACACTAATCACATTTAAAAGTAAGATTTCCCTGTGTTCCTTGGAAACTCCTGAGCATTCAGCACAGTGGGCAAAACTGCTAAATCATTTTAATTTGTGTGCTTATTTATGGCTTTGCCTTTTTCTCCTGAAATAAGCCTGATCAGGAAATAACACCAATCTTACTAGAGCAAATTCAGTCAAGAGAGAAATTCTTTCTGATATGGTTGATGTTTGTTTCTGCATTGGCATTAAAGCTTTGGGGGATTGTTGAGATAGTAATGTATTTAAATATTTTCTTCTGAGTAGGGGAATTAACAAAAGATAAGAATTCTGCTCTCATAACATTTTTGACCACATAGCAATTGCATTTAGGATGCTATAGTTAAAGCACATTGAAAAGCAAATTACAATTATTCTTTCTCTTTTCTTCCATCATTTCTGTCTGTACTGAGAGTTATTTTCAAGGCCTTTTGAAACAGCAGAAATTGTTTGTTCTGTGCTTTCCACACGATGTGTGTCACACTGGGTAGAAATCTTCCTCGTCTTGACAGACTAAGTAGGTGCTATTTCTGCTTGACACTGCTCCCCTTTTCAAGCTTCAAATCCATTTTGGGAGTGGGGGATCAGCCCTGGAGGCTTTCAGCAGGACAGGAAGAGGTCTCAGGAAACATACTGCAGCATCCTATCCTTAGAGCAACAGATGAGTATCTGGCATCATATAGACATTGTGTTGAAATAGCCAATTGTTAATTATTTCAGATGTTGCAAATATTGTTTAACCCTTGCTAGAATACAGCTACTCATGGAAATGGAGTGAAATCAGGGTCAGCTGAACTCCAAATATTCAGTGGAGACCAGGATTTCCACCCTGAGCAGGCAGGGAATGATTCTGCCCTGCACAGGTTTGGGATTCATTAATCTGCTTATTGGGAAGAATTTGTCAGTGCCTGGTTTATGGAGATGTATGGTAGCCTAGAGATTGCTCACAAATTACTTCTTGCAACTGTTGCACTCAAGATCGTCAAATTATTGTTCAGTGCTTTCTAGTTGGTCACCTAAACTGCAAATTACTGTTTTGTGCTTCCCAACTGATTGACTCTGGTAGGTGTTTGCAGGGTGGCTGTGCAAACACTGATGGCAAGTGACTCTCACATTTCTCATCTGTAAAAATATTTACTTGCCTTTTTGCACTGAAATGGACTTTATTCCTCAAATTTTTCTCTGAAGACAATTAAAAGAGGAAACAGATAAAAAGCATGCTGAGCTTGTCCATATACACTCAGGAAAACATGGACATGATGCTAGTGGAGCCCCCTGCCCTACAGATTCTTGCTTTGACGTTGGCTTTGGACTTGTGAGGAATTGTTTCACTGGAGTTTTGTAGCTTTTATTCATAGCTTTTATTGTTAAATCCTGAGTAAAGGTGATGAGGTCCTGGGTAAGTGCACCTGGTTAACAGTGAAATGTCAATGGGTGGTTTCCTAGGCAAGAGGCCAGAAACAGGAAACATTTAGGAAGAAACCTTTTCACCTTAAAAAATATATTCTTTCCAGAAAAAAAAAAACCCTTTTAGTGATAAAAGTTACTGGTAAATGGCATATAGCAATCTGAAAGCCTACAATACTTTAGGAAGTTTTACTCATTCATAAACATCAGGAAACAGAAAACAGCAAACTCTGACTTACATACAGTGTAAGCACAGCATTCAGGAGCAGGGGTTTCTACAAATTGCTGTGGTTTGCAGTGTCCCTTGGAGAGAATTATGCAAAAGGAGGATATTTAACTGGGATTTGATTTGATATTAAGTAACTGTGGGACAATATTTATCAGCAGTTGGAACATGTCATGAAAGCTGAGCTATGTTTATACTCATGTTGTAGGAGTATGTGCTACACAAGTTACAAATGCTTTGTGTGTTATACAGTCCTAGAATCTTGTCTGAAATGCATTTATAAATATTTAAATAAACTCCAAAGTAAGAGGAGTTCTCTGAGCTGGGTTGCAATCATGAGCTGCCTGGACTGACATCTATACCCAGTGACAGACCACGTGCTGCAGGCTGTAGAGGTTTTTTAGCAAAGTATAAAAATAACTCTGGAACCATGTAAACTGTGAGGCTGCATCCACACACGGGGCACTGTGGCACCTTTCATGTGTGTCTGTGTCTGATTGCTGAGCTCAAGTGCTGACACACCTTAATATCCCATGTTTTCTGTACTTTTGAGTGTAAATCCAGGCCCTCAAAGCTGGAGGCTCTTTAGGAAGAATTAAAATTGATAAGGGGAAGCATGAGACGTCTTAGATTGAGTGTTCTATGGCAGAATGGCATGCTTTTCTTAACCCTAGTCTTATTTTAATTCTATTTTCTCCTGGTTGACTCTTTTTCTATCATTGTTATTTTCCTCCTGTTGTTTTTTTTTATAGATTAGAAAAAAGGCCAGTTGTCTTCAGCTGCCATACCTTGGTTCAGTTGGATGTCACTGTCCTGGCCAGTGCATTTGTGGCTGGCAGAGGTGTGCCAGTCTTACCTGATGTTCAGAGTGACAGGAAGCACCTGAATTTTTTCACAGTGACCAAGATTAAGAAAATGCTATTCCTAAGTATTTTTATCTTTTTTCCTACTTTTAATTTGGGAGTTATCTGCAAGCTGTTTTGTGGGACCCAAGAGAGAAAGACAAGGGGAAAAACACCCTCTTTTTTTGCATTTCATTTGCTCTTTCTGAAGCTTGGCCTGGCTTTATAAAATCTACTGTTTTGGTATTCCCTCGAGCATAACCAGAAACTAATGAAATACAGCAAAAGACTAGAAACAAATCAGTAGGGTCATGCTTTTGCCCTCCATCTTCCTATCTTCCTTTTCAGAGGTGGCTGCAATCATTCTTGGATGGCTAGTCAAGAATCTTTATGAACTGTTTCCAGTGTTCAAAAGTTTTTCATTTCTTGGAAAGGCCTATGTGGCATACAAATACCCCTTTCCCCTTCCCTCAGGCAGTATTCAATATGCTTAGAGTTCTTGCCTGCCTGAGTGCCCAAATCGCTATTGCTGGAGTAGCTGGGAGCATCAGTCACCCTAGAAGAGAGCCTGGAGGGGAAAGAGGGAGCCTCACCCACCTTTTCCTCTTTGTTTGCAGTTCATCTCTCTGTGCCAGCAGCTCCTCCTGTTTAGCTCCCAGCAGATCTGAAATACACTTGGTCCTCTTGGCTCCCAGGGAACATAAATGAACACAAGCAATCTCCCAGTGCAGAGCTGTGTCTCCACAGCCCCTTGTATAAATCATTGCTTGGTAGGCCACAGAAATGATTTGCTTTGCTAATGCCTTATTGCATTGAGGTGTAGTGACTGTGTGAAGAGGCTCAGTAAGGGTGATCCTTTTGAAGAGCACCTGCTCTCTGTTCAGCTGTTATATATCTGGAACCTGGTGTGATGTTTCTAGGAGAGTGTCAAGAAGCACAAGCAAAAGGTAATTTCTTTGGAGATCTCTAAAGGCATTGCAGCTCTTCAGTTGGGCTGTGCTGCCTTGCTGGAGGGTGAGTGATTGGGAAGTACAATTATTTCCTTCTACTGACCCATCTGTATAAAATCTGGGTGCTGAGGTTTGTTGTGAAAACAGCTGTACTTCCAGGAATTGGTTTATTTCACTCCATATCCTGAGATTTGCTTTTCCAAGCCATTAGCTAAAAAAACCCATAGAACTGTGCATGTATAGAAAAAAGGAGCCTGTTAACTATTTTGGAAAACATGAAGCTGTGAGTCAGGATTTGCTGGGACCTTCTTATCTCGAGTGTGGTCGTGCTCCTCTGCTGCTGAGTTCAGACAATCAGGCTGGAGCTGTTGTAGTCCCAGGGAGCTGTCGTGTCGTACAGGCTGAGGCAGTTTCTATTACAGCAGTTTTTGAAATAGCCAGGTGGGTTTTTTTGTTTGAGGGTTTCTATTGCAGTCAAATAACCTGTTTGAAAGGGAGAGTAAAGGATGATAAATTGGTAGAGATAGCAGTTGAAAGAAATTGCTTCATGGAAAAGAACTTTCTGTTCCTATTTAAATATAGTCGATGAAGTTCTGTTATTTTCTTAAAATAATTAACTCTAATGAGCATTTAGTTTTGAAGAGAAATAAATAAATGACCAAACTTTCAGGCACATTAATATTTGATTTGGAGATAACTGCATAAATATTGAATTTGAAGATTACATTCCAGAGCACTCCATTAAAATTGCAAGACTTCTCTATTATCCTTCATAATGGAACATGAAATTAGAAACTTGTTCATGGAAAGAAAATTTCTCAACTCTCATTTAGGTGTTTTCAGCACTGTTGTGTTAACAGAGGAGCTCTTCTCATACTGTGAAAAGAGACATAGCTATCAGTAGGACATAGACCCTGAAGTCATTTATGGTCCTTTTGAAAATTAATATGCACCATTTCATAATTGTATCTCAGTTCTTTGATTGGTATAGAACAGAACTTGAGCCAGGGAGTTGGCCTACGGGGTTAATGCTCATGTTTCCAGATGCAGGACTCCAGAAAGCTCTGGTGTTTGTTGTTCCTTAACTTTTATTCTTTTCCCTTTCCTTCAGTAGCGTGGGTTTGAGGACCACTGAAATATCACTTGGCTTGCTAATCCTGAGCCACCCTGGCACAGCTGTGTGTGGTTCAGAACAGGGAGGCTGTGCCTCTCTCAGCTGCTGTTACCCTGCAGGTCCTGCTCCCAGAGAGGGCTGGGGCTGTGGGTTGCTGTAGGGTGAAGAGCATTTGTTACTGCTCAGAACATGAGGGATGTGTCCAGTGCTCACATCCAGCGGGGGTGGATGTGCTCAGTCCCCCTCAGTGCTAATTCCCAGCTCCCTGCTTCTCCTGCAGCGAAATCATTCCCAAATGGAGTAACAGAAACCTGGATCAGACCATCTCAAAACATGAGTGAGCATCCAGTCCAAAGTGTTTTCAAACACAGATTGATTTCCCAGCTTTTCTTCTCTTCTATTGGTCTCAGATAATTCATTTCCATAACTTTGCAGTTCTGTGGTTGCTCCTTTTATTCATGGTTCAGCAATAACAAAACATTGTTCCCCAGAGACTTGAAAATGGAGCAGACTTGCTCAATCTACAGCAAAGACCAATACAATGGTATTTCTTCCTAATTGGCTATATCCCTATAGAAAAATTAATGGAATGATAGCATAAGAGAAAATTGGGCATTTTACCTTTATGTACATTTTCCCATTTTTAAAAAACTGAATGTATTTAGAGAGAGAAGATTTTATTTAGTTTCTGTTCATGTTGCAGTTCTTCTGCAGTGGTTTATTCAGAGTTAATGAAAATTATGGACCTCCCTGCCCTAGAACTCTGTCACCTGCATAGCCTTAGGACAGCACAAGGTGTAAATGATGTTTAAAAGCAATCTGTTGACCTTTGTCTCTGTAACTGAACATATAACTGATCAATTATTTATTAAATCTTTCTACATTATTTATGAGTAGAACAGAAATATAAACAAATGACCTTTTGATCCTTTTTTGTTTGAGAAAGTAGCTTTTTATTTCTAAAGCTCCTGATGATAACAAAATACAAATTAACTTTTAATGTCTCCTCTTGCATTGCCTCAGATTTATCAGGAAGCAAGGGCTGGATCGGCTCTTCCTGGAGTGCGACACGCACATGTGGCGCCTGGGGGACCGCAAGATCCCAGAGGGAATCACAGTCGATGGAGGGTCAGACTGGTTCCTCCTGAACAGGAAGTTTGTGGAATATGTCACTTTTTCCAACGATGATCTGGTGACAAAGATGAAGAGGTTTTACTCTTACACACTGCTTCCTGCTGAGGTATGTGAATGCAGAGAACCCCTCTGTGTTCAAACCTGCGATGTTTGTGCCAAAGATCTGACCAGAGGGGCTTTCACCTGATGTCACTGGGCTTTGCAGCACCCCACAGTGGGTAATGAAAATTTTACTTCTGTGATGAGTAAGCCCTTTAGGGTTAGAACATCTTTTGCAGTTGTTTATTGCTTTGTTTGTTTGTGGGACTTTTTTGCAGTGGCTTTGTTTTGTACCTCTAAGCCTATTAATCTGTAACTGAACAACCAAAAATCCAGCTGCCCTTTGCTTGCAAATTGTTCCTGCACAAAGCTTTTGAAGGATATTAGAGATGGCGAATTGTCTTCATAAGTAGCTTTCCTTGCTATTATCCAGTGCTTTTCTTTAAAAATATAAACCCTGCAAACAAAGGTTTATTGTTCTGTTCAAAACTCAGCTAGAAGGCACAGTCACAAATCATTTTGATCACTCAGGAGTCGCTGTGGCTGCAAGTGATGCAGAAGGGGAGTGCACAGCCGTGTGGAGCTGTGCCTGGCGTGCAGCAGTGTGTCAGGAATGTGTGCTGGCTGCAGGGAGAGCACAGAGCCGTGGCTGGCAGCCTGTGCTACACCTGCCCCAGCAGGTACACTGCTCACCTGATTGCCAGGCTCTGCTCCACAGGCTGCAGCAGTCAGCCAGCCAAGGAAGAACTGATGACTGCCTTTAAACCTGTAACTGCCCTGGCTCCTGAACATTTTGAGGGATGGGTGACACCAGTCTTGCAAATCTAGGCTCGTTAGCTTGTGGTGGAGCACAGCAATTGTTATCTTTTGACAGAGGTTTATTATTCCACATACATGTTGCATAATCTTCTTTTAATCCCTTTTCTGTTAAAAATCACCTTTTCTCTCTACTCTGATAACCTTTTCATCCATTATCTATAGAAATTCCTGTATTGCTATGAAAGGACATAGGGCAATGGGTAATTGGGTAGGGTTTTTTTTCCCCTCTCGCTTGAATGAGAATGGATGCCTTTATGGGTTTAACCAAACAGTTCAAGCATAAAATCCATATTCACTGGGCTGTCATTTAACATTAAAAAGGGTAGGGGGATTATTTTGGGGCCAGCCATGCTAATGCTATGCTGGTTATTTATAGATCTTACTATTGCTGATTTTAAAGAGAAGTCACTGCTCCAAAAATGGTCTCTTGCAGGGCTAAAATTGATGATATTCCATAGGCTTTTTTCTACAAGGTTTTCTTTACATGATACATAACTGGTTTTGTAAAATGGCCCTGCCTTCGCTGACCTGTTAACCTGCTGTATCAGTCCCCATTACACATGGTTTATGTAATAGCTGATATTATGATGATATAATTAAGATTGCCCAATAGGAATTCCATGCTGCCATGAATCAGCAAATAAAGACTTATGATTTCAGACGTAAATGCAGGAGGCAGAATGGCTTTTTGGTGCTGAGGGTGAACTGTATGTTTCAGAACAAAGCCATTCAACTAGCAATGCATTTCAAAATGCTGGAGATAGATACCCACAGAAGAGCTGTCTGAGACTGTATTTTTATCAGAGTAACCAGGGTGATTGGTGTAGTTTTGCCAGTTGTTTTGGGAAAGAACGTGAAATATGCCATTAGCACTTTGTTCAGAAAAATAGTCCTAAATCTGTTAGATCAGGGAGTAACTTAGAGAAGGGAAATAATGGGCATTTCTTAGAATTGCTCATATAGCTGAAATAAAAATGAAATTATTGCTGGCACTGGTGCCTTTCTAGGAGTCCTTTGGGCTCCCAGTGCCCAAAGCTGGTCATTGTAGAAGTGCAATTATTCTGTGCCAGGTTATTGGAGCAGGACCTCAGCTGTGTGTTCTTACAGTTTGGTTGGGTCTGTAGGGTGTTGTGATTTTTCCATGCTCTGTGGAATACAGACACATAGCGTTTCGTACATGGCAGAACAATAGAGCTTGTTAATTCTGTCATTCCAAACGAAAATAGGTCACCTGCATTCGGTTTGCACCCATGAGCTGAAGCGAAGGAGGAAATGAAAGTTGGAGGAGCTAAATATGGTGATCTGCTCTGTGTTTGTTGCAGTCCTTCTTTCACACCGTGCTGGAGAACAGCCCGTTCTGTGACTCCATGGTGGACAACAACCTGCGCATCACCAACTGGAACAGGAAGCTGGGCTGCAAGTGTCAGTACAAGCACATTGTTGACTGGTGTGGCTGCTCACCCAATGACTTCAAACCAGCAGACTTCCACAGGTTCCAGGTAACTGAGCACACCTGCAGAGAGGCTGTTCCCCCTGTGCTGCGTGGGGAGAGCAGGCTGAATGCATGGCTGCAGCTGGGAGGGGGAAGGGAAGCTTTGACTCCATCAGGCTGGTGGAGAAAGAGATGTGAGGAAGCTCTGATCTTAACTTCAGGAGAATGAAAGATAAGTTCTCCTATGTTTTGGCCCTGGAGACATACCACTGCATGGTATGCCTCCATAAAGCACATCAGTCACAAAAAGCATAAAGTCACAAAGTAACTCTCTGGACTCATGGTGTTGGTAATCTGCTGTGCTAGGAAGGAGGGAAGCTTGACACATCTCTGACTGTACCACTATTACATGGCAACTCTTGTGAGTTTATTGTAAAAGGTTTTTTCCCACGTTCCAGCTCAGGTGCTTTCATCATTTCACAAAACTCCTGGCTTTCAGTGTTAAGCAATGTTTATCATCTTTATAAAAAGCTTAAAAGTTGACTGGTGTGTGTGCTAGAGACTTATATTGAACAAAGCAAATCTATTTTCGTTATTAGATTCATCAGCACGATCATATTAAAGTTCATCTCGTGGTTTTGGTAGCCTTAGTCATGAGGTTTTGATCACCCAGGTTTGGCAGGACTGTCTTAAAAGGTTTAATGAGTTCCTTTGTGAAAGTTTGCTCAAGGCAGGCACGAGAGTGAGTCCTGTGCTCGGGGTGCACTCAGTCTCGAGGCTGTATCCGGCCTGTGTCTCTTCCATGGGGAATGAACAGCCGCTTGTTTCAAGGTCACCAGATTTGCAATTCCATCCCTCCAGCTCCTCAGGGCTCCCTGCATAAAGCATGTTTGTTCAGGCTTTGTGTGGGATGGGGAATGTGTTACCCTACAGCACAGAAATGATGACTGCTCTGAAACAGAGATCTTTTCTTTACTGTAATGTGCTGCCTACCAGGCACGCTTGAAGTCAGTGACACAGGCATTCACAAAAAGAGCAAATGAGATGTTATCTAAAAGAGGCTCTGCTGCCCCAAACACCAATCCCAGGGAATTCTCCAGCACAGAATAAATGGCAAGTCTTCAAAAACTACTGCCAGACTGCAGAGCCTGACCTACTCCAGGCTGTGAACCCACAACAATATTGCAGAAAACAATCAGGTAAACTGAGCTGGAGAGGAAAGTTCAAAATTAGAATACATGTAAAGGCAGCTTCTGACACTGCTGAGAGAGCCCCTCACATGAGCACAGGGCTCCAGAAGGCTGGGGCTTGCTGTTCCCATGGAGGCACAAAGTGAGCCAAGGTCACAAAGCCCACAGCATGCGCCATCTCAGAGCAAAACTGAGCATCCTCGAAAGAATTTTCCAGCCATCTGGGGCACTCAAACTCCTTGGCACCTCAGGACCCATCAAATATGAACAAAGCAAAACAAAGACTTTTTGAAAGCTAATGGTATTTGAGTAGCATATAAAGCAGTTATATGCCCAAGATTGTGTCAAGCACTGAGAAAAAAATCTGGGAAGGACCACTCAGAAGTGGAGAAACCTCAGCCACAAACAGCACCTCTCCCAGAGACCTCTTGCCACCTTCTAGCAGCAAATCCATACACAGAAAATGCTACTCTGCCTCTTCTGAGCCCTAGTGCCACAGTACACTTTGCTCCCTGCATAGCACCTACCAGTGCTGCACTGTCTCCAGGCTGACATGGGGGTTTGGAGAGCTTTCCCCAGCCCTCCTGAGCAAGGCAGCAGGGGTGGCTGTGGGTCTGAAGGGATTTGCATTGAGTAATTATGTAGTTTTTAGCCGAATTTTAACATCACTCCTAACAATGAATGGTGCCAAAGGTGACCTTTTAAGTCATCTTTGCCCATGGAGAGAAATGGCTCATGTCCTCAGCTCCAACCCATTGCTTTAGACAAGGTGTCACGTCTGAAAACGGGAACTCAATGTCTTTTCCTGTCCTATCCCAACAGCAGACTGCCAGGCCAACTTTCTTTGCGCGCAAGTTTGAAGCCGTGGTGAATCAGGAGATCATTGGCCAGCTGGACTATTACCTGTACGGGAATTACCCGTCGGGCACGCCGGGGCTGCGCTCCTACTGGGAGAACGTGTACGAGGAGCCGGACGGGCTGAGCGCCCTCAGCGACGTGGCCCTCACCATGTTCCACTCCTTCTCGCGCCTGGGGCTGCGCAGGGCCGAGACCTCGTTCCACGCTGCTGGGGACAACAGCTGCCGGTCAGTCCTGCCCTTCCTCGCCCTTGCAGGGGACACGGGCACCGCCAGCCTCCGCGGGAGCCTCCTCCTGCCTGCCTGTGCTGCCTGCAGCCTACGGCCACGGCGGGGCCAGGCGGCTGCAAGTGCACAGCGCTTGTTTCCAGGAGTATTTATGTCCATAATAAAGTGCTGGTTATTCCGGGTTGACGTTATGTGACCTGTTTGCTGCACTTTTAAGGAGCTCCTCTCCAGCCTGATGAAGACTGACAGGATCCAGTTGGGCAGTGCTACCCCCACTGCTGCGTTTCCCTTGATTAATTTCAGCAAGTGTATTATAGCCTCAGCTCCAAAACCCTCTGTGTGATTGCAGCAGAGGTCATGTTCACCTCTATTAT
Organism: Parus major; assembly: GCF_001522545.3. Lineage (NCBI taxonomy): Eukaryota > Metazoa > Chordata > Aves > Passeriformes > Paridae > Parus > Parus major. Next base: position 7,918,862 of record NC_031783.1, read on the forward strand.
GCTTACCAAAAGCAGAGGACAGGATTTCAGAACAAATCTGAACACAGGCAGGTTAATGGTCCTTGCTTGTTTGTTCCCCTGGGAGCACACATGGAGTACAGAGAGCTTGCCTGGCTCAGTTTGCCTGCTTGGTGCAGCTCTCTGTGCCAGAAGTGCTGCAACTGGTAAGATCTATTAACATCCAATACATAAAATATATGTAGGTGTTTATATTTCTCTATATATAGCTAGATATATTTATCTCAAAAGTTCTTATTCTTTAAAAGGAAATTCCCCCTATATTCTAGATTCCTTTTGTACCTGTAAGCCTGGCTAAGGAGAATGCAGTCTTACAAGGGATGTGAAGGAAGAATTCCTGAAGTTAGACTTGCACAGAAAAGGCTCTCTTCATGGTAGATGTTTGCTGCCTGCAAACACATCTGAAGCTGTTTAGATTCAAAGCAGAGAGGGTTTTTCTTTTAAAGTCTTACTTTACTATCCCTTAATTCCATCTTCAGAATTTTTTTCTCCCCTTTTTTATCCTAACAGAAAACACATAGAGCCTAAGCCAGCAAACACTCCATGTGCTTTGATGGATGGACGTTGCCCCTCTTGTGTTCTCAAGAGGGAACCAAATGTGCCTTGACCTTCCTAAATTAGTCATGGAAGTGCTGAGCAATGTCCCATTTAGAAAGATGTGGCAATAAGTGCTCCAGATTCCTATTAGAGTTTTGTCAGTGAAGGTTACCGGTGCAAAGCAATAAAAGATCAATAACAATTAGACAGAAATAATCTCTAGTAGCATGCCTTCCTTATATGAAATAAAGGCAGACCTAAGGAAGTCCTGGGTCATTTGTCCTGCAGGGTGAAACCAGCAAAGGGGATGGGGACTATGTATAACCAGTACTGAAATAATTTGACAATTACTTTAGTTCTCACTCCTTTTGCCAGTGTTCTGATGCTGATTGATATCAATTATCACTTGTGTTTCTGAGGAACTTTCCATTGCACAGGAGCTCAAGGTGCTTTTCAAGCTTGCTCAGATTATAGATAGGGACACTGTGACTGCAGCTGTCTCCAGGATAAAGCACAGCTCCTTTACAGCAGGCTGGAGCCTCATGAAACAGTGCAGGGAGGAATTGCAAACAGTGATACAGAGTGGAGGCTTCGTTTTCATACCTACCTGAGCCCCCTCAAGACACTGTGAGTCAGCATGCAGTTCAGATCAGAGAAAGCTGCATAATCCTTAAGTTTATGATTCACATTTCTTCTCTTTCAATACTACCCTGTCCTTCTGGGTGTTTGCACCTATACCTGTCCTCCTTCCCTCTTGTGGATTCACATGTGTCTAATGCAGTAAGGGAGGGATGGATTTGGGCTGAGCAGCTCCCTTTGCTGTGGGGCTGAGCAGAGCCCCAGGCTGGCTGATCCTGCATGCAGCACCCAGCTCCTGATGCGGGAGAGCAGCTCCCACCTCGGATCCCCCTTGGAGTCAGGCCCATGCTGCCACCCACAGTGGCCCAGGGGATGTTTGTAAGAGCAGCTGCCTCACACACTTTCCTAACGAGAGCCAGCCCACAGCCTCAGACAGTCTGTCCCCCCCAGACTGCTCGGCTACCAAAGGAGATTGAGTGTCAGCATCTTCCGTGGGAGCAGCATTAATGTGTGATTGAGATTTAATTCATTTCTTCCATCTCTAGGCATTTGCACTCTCTGCTGCCAAGAGGCAATTTACCCAGACTATTTCAAGAATATTGTAAATATTTGCTGCTGCACACATATAAAACAGGAGGTCTTAGTACTCAGAACAGAAGTCAGATTGTTGGTGGCATTTGCTGTGTAGTTTTGCAGTGTTTTTGCTCAGTCCATCAGTGCTGGCCCTGTTGGTCCCTGTCTTTTTATGTTGATTTCTCCAGCTCTAGAGAGTTCCTTCTGGGTGTTGCTGACCTCGTGCAATGGAAAGTCTTCCTTGGTACTCACCCATAATTGTGGTAACAAGCCTGAGGAGTCAGGCTTAGCTGACTTACTGGGAAGGTGTGATGCTGGTTGGTTTAACTTGTTTTGCAGTTAAACTCAGTGCTGTAAAGTAGCAAAATATTTGATTTCTGAGCTATGAATAACACATTTTAAATTATTTATGCATCCATATGTACCCAAATATCTTTACAGATGTTTCTGAGGCCATAGCAGACAATCAACCATACATTTTAATTATTTGAAGCTGTGACTGCAATGTCTTTAAATCTCAACTGCAACTGTAGGCTTCCAGATCTTTCAATGACTGGTTTTGCCCAGTTGTTTGATCCTTTTTCAAGGTGGTGCTTTTTTTTTTTATTATTATTATGAGTCAAAAAATCACAGCAAAAGCAATCTCAAGTCTTTAAAGAACATGAAGATTTTTCCTAAAATAAGGAGATCTAAAATGGGGACAGGATCCTGGTGTCCTTTGCTGCAGTAGCACCCTGCAGAGCCCTTGGGGAAGGGGTTTGGGAACAGAGGGGGCCCAGGGGTCAGTGCCTGGTCACACAGCAGTCCCTGCTGTCCTGTGCAGACAGACACTCACCCTGCTGGGGCAGGAAAGGCAGCTCTGGAGCACAGGCACCATCCTGGGGCATCCTTTATCCCACAGTTTATCCAAGCAAACGGTGCTGCACCCCAGCAGCCTGCATGTGTCTCTGGGTGCCACTTTCTACCAGGAGAGGTGTGAGGGAGAGGAGCTCTCTGGCACACAGAGGGACCTTCTAAAGAGCTGTGGGTATGGAATTCATGAGCCTGTATTCTTAGTAACATATTTTTATGTTTCGGGGTAATCGGAACAGCCTCATTTGATAACGAGTCATGAACACATTTGAAATCTCTTAATGTACAGTGGTGCATTTTCTAGTTTAAATGAATGTTTCTTAAGCCACTAGCTCCAAGTAAATGGAGATTTCATGTCTCTCTTGTGTAACTGATGAGCATGTGCTGTTTTACAGATACTACCCCATGGGCCATCCAGTTTCCATCCACCTTTACTTCCTTGCTGACCGTTTCCAAGGCTTCCTGATCAGGCACCACGCAACCAATCTGGCTGTCAGCAAACTGGAAACTTTGGAAACGTGGGTGATGCCCAAGAAAGTCTTCAAGATCGCAAGTCCACCAAGTGATTTTGGGAGGTTGCAGTTCTCAGAGGTGAGTGTTCATAGCCACTCATGCACACCTCTGGCACCACAAGAGTGAACACTAAAAAAGAAGCCTTTGGAAACTGTATTTCCATGCAAATTTGAGGTGAGAGTGGCATTCTAGCATTGTGCACATCCTCATCATAGAAGGAGATACCATTGGCAGTTCAGATCTGTGGTCTGTGGCTCATTTCTTACATTAATCCGAGTGTCCTCACTCCCTTCTGCTTTAAAAACAAATGGAAGGCTTTGACTGATGTCAAAGGGGCTCAGTAATTTAAAAGTACCTTAGAAGTTTTGCCACTGTACTTGTTGTGAATGCTGTGAAAGGCTCCTGGGGAAAATGCCATTTCTCTGCCATTCCAGATGTAAATGGTGACATGTTTAAATGTATCTCTCAAGAGTACACTGAAAAAACCTCATAAAATTAGTGGTAGTCAGGTACTGATACCACATGTGAGCAGAATATTGATGTTGTAACACAAGAGAGAAAATTATCACAGCACTGGCTGAGATTTCCCACAAATCCTGTTATTTTTCTAGAAATATGTCCCAGTGTCTGTCACAGAGTATAAAAAAATCTACCTAAAATATGTCAGGAAAGTTGACCACTAATAGGACTTGACATCTGTGTTTTGTTTTAAAGATACAACTGTCTAAGCAGTTAATTTCATGATTTTTCTTGTTAAGCCGCAAATTTCAATTAAGGTACAAAATTGATTGAAGAAATGTGTTCCAGTCATTATGGCTAAGTCCATAAATTACCATCTTCTTGGGCAATTAAGAAATGCCTAGGTGGGATTCAGTGTTTTGGTGTGCATGGCAAATCCATGACACTAATGTGCCATTAAAGAGATGGATGGAAAGTGTGTTTCATTTGTCAATGTGTCGGATGGTAGGCCTGCCATTTCATGCAGTGATAAATGTTCATACAAGCTCCAGTTCTTGTGATTTGTAGGAGTATTTCTGCTGCTTATTTAGTACTTTTAAGAATTTAATCACTGGTGAGATTTTTTGAGCATAAAGAAATATTTTCTTCTATTTGAAACTCAACAAAAAGAGTTTTGGTGGCTGCTTACTTGTTTTCATTATATTTTCCTCACCTAACATCTTTAATTATCCTCTCCTTTCATAGGTGATTCATATTTTATAAGACCAGGAGGTACAAAGTAAATAATTGAAATTTTTATTTTATTTTTATATTTATTTATTTATTATATTTATTTTTAATTTTTTTAATTTTTATTTATTTTTTTACTTTCTGCCTTCCCTTGGCTTTCAGGGATCTCTGAGCCAAATAATTCTCCCAGTCACCCTGCTATAAATGTAGCATTAACTTCTTCAGCTTCAGTGTGGCTGGAAAGCTCTGATCTGCTACTGCTTATTAAAATGCCACTGCTTTGTCAAGGTCCAGCACGTGGAAGACAAACTTAGCAGTTTAGCTGAGATGGAAGCATTGGTGTTCACAGAAAATAAAATAAGGATTTATGCTTATTGAGACATAGAGCTGCTTGTTCTTCAACAACTTCCACCCCGTGATCTGGTGGGAATTTAAAGCTGAATGGGGCTATTTTGGCTGGGAGCTTTCTCCTCTCTCCCAGCTCACAGCACTGGGGCCAGCAGGAAGAGCACACAAATACACTGCACTGAATGTGCTCCCAAGTGTATTTGTGACCCTGATGCACAAGTGAGATTGCAGCAGAGATGATGGGATCTCTCCAGCCCCTGCCCTCTGCTCCTCTCAGACTTCTGTTCCTGAGCAGCACACTTCACCCCACAGCCTGGACAGACCAGTGGGAAGCCATCAGCCAGTGGGCTGCCCCACAGCTGGGGGGAGTTAATGACAGTGTTAATGGCACACGGCTCCTGCAGGCTGTGTCAAATAAAATAAACTTACAGGAAATCCAAGAGAGATGATTTCCAAGCATGGAACTCCCACACCTCCTCTAACTGGCTCATGCACAGTGCACACACCATGTGTCCTGCCAGCCTGGGTCCAGGCAACATCTCCATGGAGGGCAGGGGATTGATTTGCTGCACAGAACTGAAATTCTCAGCTCACCATCTATCAGCTCAATGCTGAGTTTCTGGTCTTGTTAAGACTCGTGATTCATCACAGAGAATAAAATAAACTAGGTGGCAGGCAATTAGTGTGTATTGTGTGAACCTAATGGTCCTGTTTGTGGTGAGCAATGAGACACGAACCCATAATCAGGGAATAATTTATCTTGGGAAAATTTTATCTTGGGTTCGAACAGAGATAGAAACAGAAGTTTTGAGCCAATGAGAGATTTCCAGCTTTCCAAGCATATCCTGTGCACAGTGCTTGCTCTTGAATCCCAAAATAAAGGTGATTAAAATAATGATGTGGAAAATGTCAGTTTTTGTGCCACATCCTTTCATAATTTATCAGATATTCATTACTGCTTGATTCCATCCCATATTTGGTGTATTCTATTTGAAAGTGAAAGCCTACTCACAGTGTTTTAAGGAGCTGTGAAACTTATTATAGGGCTGTAGTATCTCTTGCCCTGTAAAATCAGACATCTCAGTACTGGGAACTCAGCTCTGTAAAGTTCAAGGGTTATAAACCTCTAACCAGTGCTTTAAGTAAAATTCCCTATAAAATACTGTGCTTCTAAAAGCAGCTGGTACTGGAATCTGTGCAGCATGGGAAAGTATGTCCCCAGCTGGAAACCAGACATTCAGGGCAGATCCCATAACAGAGTGTACAGCTCCCTGCCTTTCCCTCCCCGAGGTGCCTGTGGAGCCTTGGTGTGAGCCCTGGCCCTGGGGCACACAGGGGTCCAGGGGTACCTGTCCTTCCCTCCCCTCTTCCCCTGCCCCTGTAACTTTTCATTTGCTTTAGGGAGCCCAAAGCCACACCTGCACAAAGCTTAACAACCAGACAACAATTGTGTTACAGTTTTCCCCCAAAAGCAGCCTTAGCTCTTCCACAGAGCAGTCTGATAAACCTTTGTGCATGTGAACACATCTCACCATCTCCTGTGCAGCCTGGCATGGAGCAGTGTCACCTGGAGGCTGGAGCGAGGGGACTGTAACTTTCTGATTATTTTTCTCAGGGATGAGAAACAAAAGAGAGGGGAAATAGTCAGGAGTGAATGCTTAATTTTTGAGGATGAAGTAAGTTTTCTGCAGGGAGTTCTTCAGTAAGAAATACTGAATGTGGTGGAAAGAGCTTTCTTACAGACTTTTCTTTGCCCAGGAGGGTGTAGTTTTGTTTCACATGTTGTGACTTTATTATTTCCAGGTCCCTTGAGCACCTGTAGGTGTGATATGGCCGCACCTCAGTGAAGGTTGGCGGAGTAGATAATAAGGTCTGGTCAGGAAATTTTCTTTCTCAGCTTATTTCCATACATATTCAGTCAGTCTTGTCAGGAGAGCACACACTGACAGCTCCTCGAGGCGTTCGATGCTTGGGTCTGATATCTGGGCTATGCTGTCTGGTTTGATTAGCTGGTGTGCTGGGTGAAATACCTCTGAAATACCAGAAATGCTGTGCTGATTGCAGAGTAGTGGAAGGCTCATTTTGTCTCATACTCTGCAGTGTCATAGCTCAGTAGGAGGAATTTGTGTGATGACAGATGGATTTAGGATGGTAGGGTTTTATTTTACTGACCTCATAGCTTTTTGCTTACAGTCCTCCTGTAATTTGTCTGCCAACCACAGGGATTTATTTACAAGGGACTGGAGACTGGACAGTTTCCAGTACAGGTAATAGGCATCAGGTAATCATTATGTTTTGGGGATTTGGGGGGATTTAGGCATTATATTGGAATCACTTATTCTCATGAAGTGAAATGAAATCTATAAGAAAAATCTCTGAAGTAAATGAGTTTCAATAATTTCTTATGCTTTCAGGAAAGCAGGTTCTGACCATGCCCTTGTGAGGTGAAGCTTAGGGAAAAGGACAGCTCAGTGTGGGGAAAATCTGCAATATCCACATATATTTTGAAGGTGGGAATCCTGCCTGTGTGTCTTTGGGTCTCCAGAGGTCACCCACGTAGGCTTTCTGTAGAGGGAACAAATCAACTCTTTGGTCATCTGCACTGTTTGGAGATTAGGGCAAAAGAGGACCAGAAGGACTTGGAGGGGTTTCATACCAGAGCTGCCTTCAAAAGCAGAAGTGCTGCCCTTAGTCCTGCAGTCACAGGAGAATTGATGCAGAGGTTTGATAGTGCTCAGCCTCATAAACACATGCTGGCTTTCGTGCTGGGATCCTGAAGTCTCCCCATTGACCTAAGAAAGTTTTTCCATTTCTGTGCTGTCTGGTCAGCGATGCTGTTTTCAGTAGTGCACAAGTGTTAGTGGCAACAGCTTGGAAGTTCGTGTCATCCTCCAGGTTATGGGTGAACCACTGAAATTCATATAAAGAGCACTGAAACTTGAAAGCTGCTAGGAAAGAAAGGTCAATTAAATATTTACACTAGATTGTGAATCAGCTGGTTTACTGTTTGTGAATAAATTAAAAACAATGTTATTGTTATGACAATAAGAGTTTACAAGAAATAAATTCCCCCATGAGAAGGGAGTGCAAGGAGACAACATCTCATGTGTGGACTGTAATAAAGAACCTGATGTGACTTGTCCTAGAGTCAGCAGTCCAAGTGTCTTTCCTGGTCTTAGCAGCAGCTGGGCAGGTCTCCAGGGCAGGGTCCATCTCTCAAGTGTGCAATACATTTTCATTACCCAGGAGATGATGGGTAATTTTTTTTCTGTGCATAGGCTGTGTCCAGCCATTAGGCTGGGTCCCTTTTTGACTGCTTCTGTGGAGGGAAGAGAGAGCTGCTGTCACCTGTTGTGTCACTCCTAAGATAAAGAAAACCTTTTTTATCAATCAAAAAGGGAGCAAAAAAAGCAAGCCTTGCTTGCCTCCCTATTTGTGTATGCATTATGATCTAAAGTCATGTTGCTTTTATGTGTATGTATAATTCATGTGATTAGAGAAATATGATTTGTGTCTCTTGAGAGCCCTTATTTGCCATGAGGGTCTCAGGTGCTGACAGAGATGATGCTACCAGCACTGTGCTCTTTCATTTCAGATCGGCACAGAGTGGGACGCCAAGGAAAGGCTTTTCCGGAATTTTGGAGGACTCCTTGGGCCAACAGATGAGCCAGTGGGGATGCAGAAATGGGGGAAAGGCCCCAATGTCACCGTGACTGTCATTTGGGTGGATCCCATTAATGTAATTGCAGCAACATACGATATTCTGATTGAATCCAGTGCTGAGTTTACTCACTACAAACCACCTCTGAATCTGCCCCTGCGACCTGGTGTCTGGACAATAAAAATTCTGCACCACTGGGTACAGGTAGCTGAAACCAAATTCCTCGTTACTCCTCTCACCTTCTCAAATCAGCAGCCTATCAAACAAGGTAAGTTTTATTATTTGCTACAGGAATAATATAGTTATTTTGTCTGTATTCACTCTAAATGCTGCTGTTAAAAATGAAGTAGCACTGTATTATTGGAAAAGGATTAAAGAAAGGGATTTTATAGATACTAAGTCAGAAGAAAATTTTGCACTAAGACAAATGGAAGTGTCTGTATCCACTCAGTAAAACACAGCCACTTTGAACAAAAGACTGTTTGTATCTTTAAATTATTCACAGTTCAGAATCCAAGAGAACTTCAGACTCAGTAACCTAACTGCTATTGTAAAAGCCATCATTTAGAAATTGAAAGAAAAATTGACCTTTCTGTGCTGCTTTTCATTCATGTTTCTTCTTAGAGACTTACATGTGTTTAAACTGTTTTCTTGACAAGGTCTGTGTGTTGAACAATAAAAGCATTAATACACAAAATGCTGGATTAGACAAAATTACCTTAGGCCAGAGCTCACCTCACATATTGTCAGGTCCAGGCATTCACTTCTGCCTGATACCTGCCAAAACCTGCTCAGTTCTTGCCAAGCAGCTGTGTTACAGAAATATCTGCAAATACAGTCCTGGGACCAGACCCACACTGACAGTTTTTAGAAGGAAACTCTTTTCTTGCTTGCCCACAGCAGCCCTGAGCCATCCAGACACAGAGGCCATTCTGGGGCTGCCAGGCTCTGCAGGCTCTCATGTTTGCATGGCACAGGCATCATCCAAGTGCTTGGGTCTGCAGACAAGTGTGCTGGGAGAAGAGGGAACATTTTACAGCCACACCTGGTTTTTTATTCAGTAAGATCAAAACAAGCTTGTTGCTCTGAATATCTTTACCATTCTTCTTAAAGTGCTCAAGTACTTCCATCTGCCCAGTATTAATATTCATAACTTTAGACATCTTAAATTTCCTAGATACATGAATGATCCTATTAAGTTTTCAGAAGTTCTTCTTCCTGACAAGGCAGCAAATAAACTGAGTCAGGCATTTACCTTCCAGCATAACGTGCTGCTTCTGTAATGCAAACAGCAGCAGACAACTGCTGAGAGCTAATGCAGCCCTTATCTCACTCAACAGGAGTTTGATTCCACACATTTCCAGCACAAGAGTGAACTTACTGATTTCTGCTGCTAACATTTGGTGGCATCGTTTCTTAAGCAGAACCTAAACCACCTCCAGCCCACTGCTGTTAACAGCTAATAGGCAATGATAAATTGTGAACAGACACCATGTGTAGAAGGGATGCATTTTCAAAGTTTGAGGCAGCCTGCTTCTGAATGCAGCTGCCACCAACTTGTCTGCTGGCAACTAATGAATTCCATGTCCTTTGGTAATTTAACATTCAAGGCATAAATTGGATGGAAAATGTGGCATGTAGCCAGCAACCCCCCTTGCTGCTTTTCCCTACAATGTGAGAGCCCCATGGACAGGTAACCATATGTCAGACTTCAAAAATAAGCTCACACTTTATTGTGTAAAGGCAAAACTCCCCTTGGCCCAAAGTCTGAATGGGGAATAATTCCACTGAAATTGTGTAGTTACCCTGTATTGCCCATTGATACACTGGGCTCATATTTTTTGTTTAAAAGCTTGTTCATTCATATGGTAACTAGAATCTACTACAGGAATGAAATATAAAGCTTGGGAACAATATTGCCTACGAAGAAAGTCTCAGGAGTGATTTGCTACTGATGATGTGGTGTGTAATCTGTAGATGACTGAGGCATGGAGGTAGAGAAGAAAGTTAATTACAGGGGCAGGCAGTGGCACTGCTCTGGAGTTAGAATTGTATTTACAATGCAAATTCCTGTTTGTTTTCTTAAGGCTTTCTGTCTCAATGACACTGTTGTGCTCTGTGCAGGCAATCATCATTTACCTTTGATTTCCAGCTTTTTGTCAGTTTGTCACCACTTTATTCTTTAAATACATTTTTCTCTACCAGATAAAGTCATATTGAGAGTATGACAGAAGAATTAGAACTTCTAAAAGAACGATGTTTGTTACCGTAAAAAATGCAAAAACTGCCAAAAATCTTCTAAAATGAAGGACTAGTCTTGTCTTAGCATTAAAAATAAAACTAAAAGACATTATATTTAGCCAGGGGCTGTCAGTTGAAGAGGGGAATATGTTTCATTGGGATTTTTAAAAAATTTTCCTTTTTCCAACCATCCTCCCTTACCACCAGCAGCAGCCCCTGCCCTCCCTGCCCTGATAAAAAACCAGCTCTTGTCAGAAAGATTGCCCTGGACTGATAGATTTCATAGCACTTTGCATGTCATTTCCCCAATAATGATTCTGCCCCCTCTGTCTCATCCACTCCAGATGTAGAAAGTGGAGTCCACAAAGTTACAGATGTAAAAATCTCTCCGTGATCTTGTGAGCAATCTGCTTTTGCCATGCTAAAAAGCATTTGCACAAAACTGGCGGCAGCCACTAACATCTTGTATCCTGAGAACATGAGCACAACAACAATCCCTGTATTTCCTAAATCATTGCTTATCTACACATCACTTCAGCCCAGAGCACAACAAGGAAAAGTTGTTTTGGTTTCCCAGCATCATGAGGGGAGCCACTGGCTCTTCTTTTGAATAATCAAAGTAAAACACCTTCATTCCTGTATCATGACTCTCAGAATTCATAATTGCATTCAAAATAAAAAAAATAATCATGGGGCAGCTGCCAGCAAAGATGTTCTGTTTAGCAGTTTATAAAAACAGCATATGCCACTTGTTTATTCATTTTTCTATTTCCATTTATTTATTAATTTTGGCCCAAATTCTGCGCATGCAAGCAAAACCTTAAAGGGAAATCAAGAGTGAGTGTTTTCTTTGATGCTGTGTCCAGATGTAACTGATAGAATGTAAATTGTTTTAAAACACAGATTCATTGACCTTTTCAAAACCTGAATCTGTTAGAGATCAGATCTTACATGGAATTTCTGAGGATACTGTTTGGGGTATTTCCACTGTAAATATGTCTCCCTAAGGTATTTCAGTGGAGAGTCTATAATCTAATGTTATTTATTCCTTCCTGCTCCTTTCCCCACTGCAGTCATCCAAATCTGTGTCTATTTTCTCTGCTTTGAGTTGTGTCACTGATCAGCTCTGCCTTCAGCAGATACTCTGGCTCAGGAGTGCCTGCAAGTATTTGCCTGGTTGGAGAAAGTAAAAAAGAAAAGAAAAGGAAACTAGGTGCATTTGTGATGAATCATTTGGAGAAATCAGGTTCACTTTCTCCACCAGAGTCTCCTTCCCTCTACCTCCTGCACAGACAGATTCCCATTTATTCTTCTAAACAACAGTTTTGAGGTTCTCACCATATGGTTGAGTGTGTCAAAGCCAAGTGCTCCATGCTTGTTGTAAAGACAGAGGAGGGCTGCCAAGGACCAGCAGGATGCTCTAGGAATAATTGTGTCAAGGCAAAGAGGGAATGGGATGTGGTGAAGACAAAACAGGGAGCAGAACCATGTAAGATCACTGGAAGATCACACAGGAATGGGGGACTTCTGCTGGCAGCTTTAGGCAACTGAAATTTGAGTACTCAGAGACTCGAGGCCAGATGTCCAGCTGCCCTGTGAAGGGACTGCAGAGGCAGAAGCAACCAGCAGGTATTGTTCAGAGCATTAGCCAGCAGCTCACACACTATAATCCAAGCTACCAGCAGACTTCAAGTCCTAAGAAAACAGCAAAGTCAGTAGAGGTTGTCTCTGCATCCCCATCATCCCACTTTCCCCTCTTCCCTGCTCTTTAAAGGCCAGGTGTGATTGACTCCCGGGGTCACAGTGAGGGGAAGAGAAGAAGCCTAAGCAATTTCATTTTTAAATTTGAGTTTATATTCACAGCAAAGTTTCCCCAGTGCTCTCCCAGCTGGAGTGCTGATAATGAGTTGTCATCCGTTTAATGGATAGTACCTGTTCCATTAAAGCCAAACAGGTTATTGTGAGCCACTAGCAGATTCACTTCTGGGGCAGAAAAAGCCCCAAAACCTCAAGATGATAGTAAACCATGGATTGTAAATAAATGAATACATTAAAAGCTCTTCCTCCTTCAAGCAAGGAGAGAAGTGAGAAAGAGCAACCTGCTTTTTTGCTTTAAGAGAGACCTTTCCCACTCTGTTCCCAGCTTGATGGCATGTCCTGGACATGGGGCTGCTGATCTTTGCTGCTCCCATGGAGCCTGAAATACCAGTGCCTGGTCCCTGTGCCCCCAGACTGCAGCCACGCCTTCCAAGGGCTGTCAGCGTTAGCAGACATGGGCCATGCACTCAGGCACCTCAGCGGCCTTTTGACCTAATCCATATTTATGGATCATCTCAATTAGCAGATACTGGGAAACCTTTGTTTTGCCCTTGGTTGTTTGCAGTGGTTCAATCAATTCTAATTGCATCTATACGGATTATAAAGTGGGTGGAACCTTTGTCAGAACTGCTGTGATTTCTTTAAATTAACCAGAGGTAACATGACATGTTCTTGATAAACACAGTAATAGCAGCAGGCAGGCGCATGACTGCAGAAGAGCAGACGTGCCCTGGAATCAGCATTCCGAGAAAAACCCTGAAGACAGGGATTTGCTTTGAAATTTAGTTCAGATCCAGCTGACAAGGAGTCGATTAGCTCCACAATGAGCAAATGCAGCACTGTCTTGTTTGCTGCAAGAGAAAACAAACAAAATGTCAATAAAAAATTACCTCTTTGCCAGAGGGTTTTAACACAATTCAAGTAAAGAAATAAAGCTGTATGTTCTGTGTTGCTTAAAAAACCCACAGGTCTAGCGCCTTAATGTGTACCAAGGTAACCACATTTTTCATTCCTTAGCCCACTCTCTGTCTAAACTAATTTGCTTTTTCTGCAAAATGATGAACAAACCCACACAAAAATGTAGAAATCTCAGCCTGTGTGGCTGGCTATAGGCTGTGTGTTTAACCCAAAGAAGTTAGACCAAGAAGAGTCAAATGAGAAATGTGTCTTCACATGGGAGTGAAGAGCAAATAAAAATAGGGGTCAAAAATAACCAAGTTTTTAAAAGTTAAGTTTTCAAGTCAGAGGAATATATTTTGCATTGATGCACATCCTCCTGAAGTCAAAGGGCTGGCAAAAAAAGTCAGGCTTAATGTCTGCAATTCAGCTAATTTTGAGTTGTTTGTGCTAACCATACAGATTTAAGTGTCTAAACATTTAGATGCAAGCCTTACATTCTTCATTATTTTTTCTCAGAACTCATGCTCTTCCTCATGACACTTGACTGAAGTGTCAGTGCTTCAAGAGCACACCAAGTAGCTCCAGCCTCCTCTTCTTACAGCATATCAGGGCTTGGGAGCCTCCCTGTCTCTCTTCTCTACCAGCTCAGTAAATTATGGAGTCACGATTCTCTGTCATTTTTGCTTTAATGCAAAGAGGAGCAGCCCATCTGCCACTGCCTGGATGAGCAGCATCCTCCCTGCTTTGCACTACGAACTGTGTAACAAACACTTCAGGCTCCAGGAGAGGGTTCTGGGTGCAGTCCCCAGCATTTCCTGTTGATGAGTACATGTGACTCTGCACTCAGGTTCTGTTACCCAGCTTCTCCTTTCTAGGATGTGCTGCCACCTCACTTGGGGTGCTGCTGTGCTGTGGGGCAGGCAGTACCAGCTCAGAGCTCTCCCTGTGTCTCGAGTGGAGCAGCACCTTGCACTGTGGGCAGCAGCACCCTTAACACAATCTCTGCTGCTTTGCCCGAGTCCTGCAGGTCCTGCGGGTTTCATCCTTTCCAGTCCTGATAGTCCAGCAAGTGCTGAGGCCTGGGACACGTACGAGGCTGAGCCAGAGAGAACAGCAAGTTCCATTTCATCCTGTTTCTTGTCTGAATAAAGATCTCTCTTGTTCCACGCACCGAAGACATGTGCAACAGGCTTTGATTCAACGAGCTCCCTGAATTGCCTGTTTCAATCAGATGATCCTGCTAGTAATGCCAACTTTTATTTATTTGGGAATTTTTACTCAGAACGTTTCTACATAATTAATATGTTGACAAACAGTCTTCCATATTTAATTGCTTCCAAAGGAGGAAATTTAATAGTGTATTTGTTCTGTTTTTTAAACTGCAGTGCTCTGGCAGAGCACATTCCTTACACGTGTGCACAGATTGAACTCATTTTGACTACAGGTTATTGTGGGTATCTACCATTTAAAATAAAAAGAGGGGTTTAGATAAATGCAGGAACAGTTAAATGATGTATAATGGTGATGGGCATCTGCTGAACCACTTTAATTGGGGGTTTGAAGTAAATTTTGTACAGTATTAGATGTTAAAGACTTTGCAAATTTAACAGCAAAGCTCCAATTAAACGTCCCTTTTTCCCTCTAAACAAGTACATGGATTTATTTCCAGCACCTGAGATACTGTCCTCTGCATGGAAGAAAGGACTCAGTGTCAGGCTGCAGCACAAGCAGCGAGGACATGTGGAAGGAATTGTAGCCGTGAATATGTAATTCCTGGCCTCTGACGCTCGCCGAGCGCGGTGGCTTTCCTCGCCTGGAGCAGCCTGAATGGGCCCATTTTCTGTTCTAGACAGTGTGTCTGTTGGCAGAGCTAAACATATCCTCTGTGCTGCCAGAGTGAGGATGCTGGGGAAGGCAGCTGAGAGCGGAAAGAAATGGTTGGAAATTTGCTCCCAAGAGGCACTCGGTGAACATTTCTGGAGGGTCCCGTCCTGATTTTATAAGCAGCAGCCTGGTGCACTCAGACTCTCAGAAGTCAGCTGGCCTTTGACAGGGGCAGCCTGACCCACAGTGTCCAGTTTAGGTTTGTGAAAGGATTGTCACAGCCTGATACTGGTTTTTACTGCAATATTGCAAATTTGAGGGATTGTACTGTATTATGCTGAGATATAAAGGTAAAGAAAGCAACCACAATGCAAAGTGCCATTAGGGAATAGTTGTGATTTACTGTTCAGCACAAGACCTTGAAAATATAGCTGTCATGAGAGAATACTTCCCAGTGATACTGGGACACTTCCAGGAATCATGTTGGGGCTACAGGTGTTTCATTATGGGTCTGGTCTGTCCAAGACCGTGGTGTTGTCCTTTTAGTGCCACAAATGGCACCATCAGAGTTCTGTGGGCAGTTAGAGCTAACAAATGTTGTGGCTTTTCCACATCAGGGCAAGCTTCATCTGTTTAGGGAAAAAAAGCCCACAACAAAACAGGCCGAGATCTTGGCTCTTTCTCCCAGACAAATCAATGATAGCACTTGGATGTCTGACAGGGGTTGGCAGACTTCTCACACCAGGTGTCCTTGAACTGTTTCCTCATTTCATCCAGCCAGTCCTGGATGTCCTGCAGCTCTGGGGGTGCTGGTTGTACGTGTTGATAATAAGGGTGACTCTATTTTCAGATCAGAGCTTTGCCTGCAAAGGCAGCACTTGCAGGATGAGAATCACAGTGAGCAGAATCCGTAGTGCTGAGCACGAGGAGTGCCAAAGCTGAGCACAGCCCCTGGGATGCAATGTGTGGGACACGGGCTACAGCTCACCCCTAAACCTTGCTCTTTTTGTTTACCGTACCCTTAGATCCTTAGTGGTGGCTTTTTTAACGCACTAACTTTGGGATTTGCTTCTGCCTTTTCCAGAGGAAGCCATCAAGTTCCACAGCGGGCCTCCGAAGAACGCGTACATGGAGCAGAGCTTCCAGGGCCTGAACCCCGTGCTGAACATCCCCATCAGCGCCGCCCGCGCCGACCAGGCCAAGCGCAACGCGGGGCTCGTGGGCGCCCGCCTGGACGCCTGGGTGGACTCTCTGGTCAGCAGCCTCTGGTCGGCCGTGGACATCTGCAGCGTGGGAGCCACGGCCTGCCCCGTCCTGCAGGGCTGTGCCCAGACCGCCTGGAGCTCCCTGAGCCCCGACCCCAAGTCCGAGCTGGGCCCCGTCAAACCCGACGGCCGCCTGAGGTAGCACCCGCTGCGCTCTGCCCCGGCATAGGTTTTTAAAAGGGAATTGAACCTTGCTTCTCTGTGAATCTCACACCAGGTTTCAGAAATCTAAGGGAAAGTTACGTCTTTTTTGTTACTTATCGCAATAGAATTAATTTTTAAAAAACAAAACAAAAAGTTCTGAAGTTCTGACAAGGCCTTTGGCACTGCCCTCTCCATTGGCTCTGCTGGGAGCTGCTTGCCCCATCCCACAGCCTGTGCTGTCCCATGGGGACCCGTCCATCCCAGGTGCCACTGCACCCACCATCCTGTGGGCTTGCAAACAGTGCCACCAAGCCATGGAGAAGGCAGTGAAGGGGCAGCTGCTAAAGGGTTTTTCTTAAAATAAATTTGTCCGTACCTCTGCTGTTTCATAGGCTTTTGTTATTTTGCTACAATGAATAAATCACAGCAAAATTCCCTTCTACTTGCACTTCCTGGGGAGGTTGGTTCCTGCAGGCTGGAGCCTGTATGGCCACATGACCTCAGAGAATGTGAAGTAATTATGGTACAGTCTCACTCTGGTTTCTAATAACACAGTTATTCTGGACACAGCTGATGTCTGTTTTCCTAGTTAGAGAAAACGAGCAAAAGCAGAAATTTTCAGATTACTTTCAGAGGTTTTTTCAGACTAATTTCATGATAAGCTCTAAATGAAACCAGTGTTTTGCTATAGCCTTTTATGTCTCATGCAGTCGGGTTCAGGGTCAGTGTACTAAGAGTATTTGTTAAAGAACAAAGAAGTTTCTTGAATTTCAGCCCCTTCAAATCTGCAGGTATTTTTGGAAGCCACCAGTACCTGAGTATTTTCCCAGGCTGCCGGTAGAGCAGGTGTGTATATGTGGGCTGGGGTGGGTTGTGATGTGTCTGCTCACACTCTTTGCTCATGAGCTGAGCTGATTTTTTCTCAGGCAGTGGAGTTGTAAACCAGTCAAATAGTAAAATTGGGACATAAATCTGCAACAACAGGTTTCTTCCCTAATTTGAGTAGTGGCTTAACACTAATTCCCTCCCCTGGTCTCAGATCTCCATATCCACCTAAAGAAGGATCCTTCCAGGCTTTGCCAGGGCATTTGGAAGGCTGTGCAGGATGTGGGTCGCTGCCCAAAGCCAGGGGAAGGAGAACAATGGCATGTTTCTCTGTGCTTTTACTTTTTTCTGTCAACAATCTACCCTTGCCTGTCTTCAGAATTCCTAGCAGGCTGCATCCTGATTTAAATAGACATATTTTGCATCATTTCAACCTGCATTTTCTACAGTAGGGAAAAATTAATTTACATTCCAAGCACTTTTTAAAAGATAGGTTTTATATACAAATTCATCTCCAACTAATGTATTTTACATTAGTGAAAACATAGACTTTGTTGTTGTTGTTGCTGTGTTAATCCCTAGTCAGCAACAGAACCAAAAAAGACCATTAAAAGCCATTGGGTTAATTAGGAAAGAAGTCCTGTTGCTGTAATAAAGGAAGGTATCTGTTCACCCTTCTGTGTGCATGCATAACTTTCTGCTGAGAGTTAAGTGTCCACATCAGGAGGGAAACAGACCCCTAGATCAATCTGTAATCTCACAGGAAGGTTGAATTCTCTTTTAAACAACACTTGCAGTAGGACTGTAACACACAGATCCCCGTGGCTTGTAGTATCTCTGTCATATTGGTTTAAAGCTACTTCAGTTTGCTTTGGACTTGAAATTGTGGTGTCAGCTGTGCTGGCATTAAGGCAGAGCATTGAAATCTTTATCTGGCACAAAAATGGATGCATAGAAGGAACAATTTAGGTATTTATTATTTATGTTTTAGTCAATGACTAATTAGTAGGTGCTGCTTTTGCAGCTTGAAGATTATGTTATTTTACTAACTGAAGCTGCCTTTATTAAGAAAAGGCCTTCCTCCCCTCACACCCCCCTTTCTTTTTTTGATTTTCTTGATTTTGTCAGTCGTGAGCGGTAGCTTTAGGGAAGTTTGTAGCAATGAGAGCTGGTTGGAATATTCCAGTCAAGATGATGTTCCAGCTTTTCAACCGGCTCTAGAAGCAAGTGTGTGTGAAAGCAGGGTTGCCAACAGGTTTACGTAACAGAATCACAGTGTTATTACTTGTTCAGTAGGAGGTTTTAACAGTGCTTGTTTTTAATGTAACATTCCTTTGTGAAGTTCATCTTTTCTGGGGACTTCCAATCCTCACTGTGAAATCCAGGGCTTTAGTGGCACTGATGCAATGGCGACTGCACGGTCCAAGCCCTGCAGATTAAATGAAGAACTTATTTAGGGCACACAATAAAATTCATTAACAAGCCCAGGCAGTGCTTGTTCTCAGTAAGACTCCTGAGGTAGTCACAGAATCTTCAGTCTGTCTTGCACATAAGCACACGTGTAGGGGTGCACCCACGCACATGCATGCAGATAACTTAGTTTTTAAATTTGATACTTGTTTTTATTCTTAAGCAGGAATGTTTTTAAGTGCTTTTTTGGTAAGTTTTCATTAACTAGACCAAGCAGAAGGTGACAACAATCGCGTCTTCTGCGGTTAGGAAAAAAGCTGCCACTTTCATCATTTAGAATATAAGGTGCAAATTATTTTGTTTTAGTACAAAAAAGGGAAAGAAAACAGATGGTTGCTGATATATCAATTTGCATTATATGCTAGGTTTAAAATATCTCAAATAAAATTTATATGAGATTATTTTCTGAAAAGCAAGAAGCATTTAAACAGTGAAGTTTTTAGCAAGCTGGCAATCCCGGTGCTGCTGTTAAAATATCGAATGCAGAGCTGAAGGGGTTGATCCTGCAGTCCTTCCTTAAGCAAAACTTCCAGAGTGCTAGTGCTGAGTGAGGACTCCAGAGTCAAGTCCTGCATACATAAGAGGTGTGACAGTTTGCTAGGGGTAAATGCTGTCTGTTTGAAGTCATCAAAGGATAAGCTGCCTTGTTTGGAACATCTTCTGGGGAAATGTTGTTTTGGACCTAAAAAGCCACCTCTATGATAGCTGTTATCATGCAGAAATGGATCCAAAATATATATATATGGGACTCTGTGTCTGAGTTACGAAGTCTAGTAGTTGTGACTAAAAAACATGTAAAGCCAGATTCTGCATCAGGGGTCAGAGCTGGCTCCGGGGTGATGCTGCTAAGATCAGCTCAGTCCTGCTTTGTGGCTTCTCTGGTTTGAAATGGCAGCACTGGGAGCCTGTGATGAACATTTTCCATGGTCAGAAGAGAATAACTTCACAGATCTTACATTTGGTGAAAAGGAGAGTTCAGAGAAGGGACCCACATTTGGTACAAAATATGAGAGTTGTGCGTCTTCATCTGAATGTGCAGGTGTTCTTTTCCAGTCACACTGGCCAGTCCTTGCTGAACTGGATCCCAGCTGAAAGCCTGGTTTGATCAAAATTCCTTTCAATGGGAGCTGTTTATATTTCCACATGCACACATTTATTCTCTGTGTGTAATGCTTTGCTTGTTTGAATTCCCTGTCCATTCTGCATGACAGCCATGTAACACTCCTGTGATCAATCAGTATTACATAGAAAGGGAATGTGGCAAAATGCAGAACATCTACATACATGATTTAATGAATTATGTCCAAAGTCAGTCACAGCATTATGCAAACCTGTTTATATGATAATGTTAAACCCCAAGGCTAAATGAAATAGCTCAAATGACAGTTTATTTTCAGATTTGTCCAATTCTTTCTTTGATGACATTTGGACACTGAGTAGTAATATTTGCATTTTCATTTTCTGATATTCAGGGGTGGTTTTTTTTAGAATTGAAATTATGTCTTCATTTTTTGGGCTCTCAGCAAGCAGAGAATTTTAACAATTCCTTCTGATAGCAAGTGTTATACAAAAAAGTCCCTCTGTATCTCTGTTGTTAAGCCTTCATTACTGCTAAGCCTAGAGATACAGGAATGTGCATTCTTGTGTTACAAATTGACTTTCCTGGGTACTGGCTTCAGTGCACAATGCCTGTACAGTTGTTTAATGGTGTATTAACAGTGATCCTGCAGCACCTTCAAAAGTACCAACTAATGTGCATTCACTTTCCCTTCATCTCCTGCAGCACTAATTGCCATCCTAATGAAGCCTCCATCGCTCTTAGCCACGGTTATAGTGAGCACAGCAGTGAAGTCAGTGAATCAGAACGGGGACAGTGTAAACCTGACCAAAGGGAGACAGAAAGGGTAAAGAAGATGCTGAAACTTTGCAAAAGTTTGATACAATTGTGTTGCAGCAAACCTTTGAACAAATTGGGCTCCTTCTGCACAGCAAGGCTGAAAACCATTGTCGCCCTGAGATCTCAGCTTTGACTTCCCAGATAAACAAGATCCAGATGTTTCTTGTGGCCCAGCAATGAGGACCAGCTTTATGCTGGCTAGCACACCCTCCTTGTCTTTCCAGCTCCCAAAGCTTCAGGAGCTGGCCACATGAAACCTCAGCCAACTCCAGCACTTTCCATAGAGCAGGAAGTTTTATACCTGAGTGAGCTAAATCCCCTAGGCTTCTTCAGAAACCCACCTGCAAATGAGGAAAGTTTGCTTTTCAGAGCAGCCTTCAGTCAGTTCAGTGCTTGCACACAGGAAGGAGCTGGTGAAAGCAGGTACCTTGTCCTGATTTTCAGGCATGGGAATCTGATATATGTAAGAGGAGACTTGGTTATTTGATATTTCAGTAACAGACTAACACAGACCTGGTGGGACATGGTTGGTGACCTTTCTCACTGGCCTTTGCTTCAGTCCAGTTGTGAAAATAGAATGATCCGTATGTGTCTTTATTTCTACCATTCAAGACCTCCAGTGTAGTCTTAAGGATTAGTAGGACTGAAGCCCATATTAAATGACAATTGACAATATCATGTAAAAAGCCTTTCCAAACCAAACCCTCAGGCTTCTGCCAAGGCATCTGCAGGGATGATGCTGACAGAGAGGGTAGGGAGTGATGCAGTGTTAGAGAGGACAGAGCACTGCCCTTCCAGAGGCCCAGGAGGAATTCCTGAGAACAGGAATACCTGCTGCTGAGCCCTGAGGGCAGCTGCTGCTGCAGCCAGGCACAGAGGAGCCAAAGAAATGTGAATTTGGGTTAAGGACAGCAAGGAAGAATTTTTAGGATAGCACATTTTCTTGCAGAATCTTCAAAGGCAAGCAAACACTGATTTGTAATTCCCTTCAAAGGTGTTTTGTAGAAGAGGTTGACCTTCAAAATCTTCACCATCATCACAGTAAGGGAAAGAATAATCAGGCTGAGAGTATTTAAAATTGAGGCTACAAGGCCTTATAGCCTGTGCTAGCCACCACAGCAGCACTAGGGTGTCTCAGTTAGGTGTGGCACTGGGAGCAGTTACCCCTGTGATGTGACACTGCAGGTACCATGTTGATTCCGTTCCTTCTTACTAACAGTAGTGTGTTGATCACTCTGCTCTTTGCTTCTGCCTTGGTTACCTTCTTTTGCTCATGGGTGCTACCACAGCTGCTACCTCACTGTGTCTGCAAACACGTTTACCTGAGAACAACAAAAAAAGGTACCAGAAATCTCCTTGAACTGAATGTACAATCTATGCAAATTCTCTTTCTACTTTGTTAAAACCTAGAAGTATTACTTGTAACCTTGCCAAATAAACAGCAAGATACTGTACAGGTGCCTCTGATACCAGAGTAACAATTCTAGGCGCGGTTCATGGCGCTGCATTTGTATATTGTAATGACTCGGCTTGTCTTTGGTTCTGTTATAATTAACACCCTTGACTGAGACAATAGCACTCCTGCTAGGGGAGCACCTTCAGTTTGCTGGGAATATTCCAGAGAAGGATGTCTATGGCATTTCATTTTCCTGCTTAGATCCAAAAAAAGGCACAGACCTGCTGGCCAAAACTAGGGTGTTGTTTCAGCTTTTCTGTGGATGAATCCTGTCAGCTTTGGATCGCTTGGTGTCTGTTCCCATTGTGGCATCCAGTGTGTTGCCCCTTAAAGAAAGCCTTACTTCCATCCTTTCTAAATGTGGCCTTAAACTCTGTTAGGAACTTTGGTGTTGTCTGTGTCTTGCTCACTTTCTCTGTTTGTTGTGGAATGAATAAAAGGCACCTTGAGATTCCTGTTACAGCTCAGTTGTGTTGCTGTCAGCTTACACTTTACAAATACAATAGAAATTGCTTACAAATGCAGTCTTTAAGGAGAGAAAATGACCTTCCCTTTGGGCAAAAGGAAGTCTCAGACATTCATAGAAACCTTAGGAAATTATGAGCTCTGTCTCTTGCAAGTCACTGTAGATAAGGAACTTGGATTAATTACATACAAAGTACAAACTTAGTAACTTTTAATTTATCTTCCAACTGCAACAGGACAGACTGCTCTCAGATGCACAAGACAAATTGTAGAGTCATTTCACTCATTTTAACATGGTGTAGTAGCATTCCTCTCAGATTTGTACTGGTAGCTGGAAGAAGAAATATCCTCTTCATGGGATGGTCTTAAAATCTGAAGAACATCACCACATAGGGCCAGATTTTGGGTGTTGGTTGGGAATCTAACAGTACATTTAGAACATGGTTGTTTTGTCTAAGTCATAAATGCATTTCTGAAAATCTGGCTTTTGGAATTTCATTCAAAGGCTGTCAAAGTCAGCAGAAACCAATGACTTCTGCTAAGGCTTGTATATGCTGGGTTTCTTTAATACTTTCCTCCATGAGAGCTGTCATGTTTCAGTGGGTAGCACCAATATTCCCGGCAGGCTGCAGTGCTTTTAAGAATCCCAAATCCTGTCCTGTGTTGGTATTCAGATGTGGATACAACCCAAAGGCAACTGAAAAGGGTTTACATATAAAACAAGATTTGTGAAACTAAAATAATTTAATTCAATGTGATGAAATTATTTTTCTGACTTTGTCCTTTTGGTTCTGTTTTGGTTTGATTGGATTTTTCTATTGCCTAACATTGTCCATAATAAGTTATTCCTATTCTGTCATTTTCAAAGACTGGTGGTAATATAGTTTTAAGAAATAACTATTTTGTTATAGATCATAATATGCATAAAATTGTACAGAAATATTTTGTAATCTATTGAATAAGAAAAAAGAAAACCATGTATATACAGGAAAGTTTAAAAAAAAAAAATTGGAAATTCAAATGGAACACACTGAAAGATGTAGATATTTTGCTATTTATTTAAAGGAGTATTTTATGAGATATTGAAATGTCTTAAATTGACCAGTAATCAAAGTTCAAAGTCAGAATGCTTTTCTTGTAGTAGAATGTGATTTTCAGCAATTATTGCACTACCCGTTTTTGCACCCTTTTGTCTTTCATTTAGCAGAAACAATGTGCCTTAGCTGTATTCTTTGTCAACGGGAGTTTGGTTGTTTGTCCGACAAAGCAAATTTTTTTGCAGAAAAAGAAATGGATGTATGAAATACTGTATTATACCAAAAACACTGCAGTGTATATAATGCTTTCTGTCATACGGTGTTTTCAGATGCAGAGTTTTAAAATAAAAAAAAAAAAAGGCTGTCTTTAGGAGCCTGTGCATTTTGTGTTATTTTCAACCCCACCACTGCATGTCTTATTGGAAAGAGCTTTGCTGCTTGGTGATTTTTAGGAGGCAAAATGGGCCTGAGCACTCCCACACTGTGATCCCAGTGCTGCTGCCTGGTCAGTCATTTCTCAGCCACAGCAGTTATGGAGGAATCATTCACAAGTGCTTTTTGGGGGGCTGTCATCGGTCAGAGCTGGCTCACAGGCAGTGCTGCAGCCTCACCTGGCTGCTGCCCCCAGTGCAGGGGTGGAAGGTGGGTGACCTTGCAGAGCTCCCAGCACTGCTGGCACAGTGGGACCCAAAGAAACGTCCAAATTCTTGTTTTCAAACCCAGATGTCTGCCAGAGCCTCCCTGCCTTTCCAGTGATGACAAGAAATGGTAACAAAGGTCAGAGGGGATCCACAAGGAGCTCAGCTGAAGTCTGTTTTCTGAAGGCCATGAACCACGAGAAGTGCTGGAGCAGTTTCCTCCCTGCCTCCCCCAAGGATGCATCAGCCAAAGGACTCTGTCATGGGCTTACAGATGTCCAGCTGGGTGCAGAAATACTAATTAATGCAAGGGCTGACTGGTTCCAAGAGCAGCAAAATATGTGTCCTTTGCCTTAAGTGCAAGGATGAGCTCAGAAAGACACATTTCTTCCACAGTTCCCTGCTGGGTTATGGACCCAAACCAGCCATTGCCTCATGTGCACCCAGTGTGAGCACTTACATTTATTTCCATACCCTGGTCTCCACACAGAGCACTGATTTCTTGGAGCTGCTTCCATAGATGTGATGGGGGAAAAGTTAAATTCTCCTAAAAGTGGATGATTTGTATCTCTAGCACCATCCTCATGATGTATTGCAGGTTTGTCTCCCTGCACAGCTTTTTGATGTGGGATGCTAGAAAAAAACCTGCTTGACGACCTTCCAGAAGTCTTTGACAACACCAGGAGCTGCATGACTTTTGATGCACCCCCAAGCCGTGCTGCAGGTTCTCTTGGCAGCCAGAGCTGCATTTGATCTTGTGTTTTCTTTTCACCTGCTGTTCAGGAATTCCACTTTTTTGGCACTTAGATGCAATGAGGTCTGTTTAAACAGAGGAGGGAACACAGCACTAATATTTAAGTCTTGGCACAAAGAAAAGATTTTCTGTGGAAGTGAAAAAGGGAAAAAAAATCCTGCTTTCAAATTTGAAGCATGGTTTTATTTATAGCTGGTATAAAAAGTATTCTGCTTTTGTGCTGGTTTATTCCTAGTCCAGCTGCTAATAGTCATGGCATATTAAAACAAAAACCCCTCAACCTTTGTTTTAATTATCTCCAAATGTGTCATTGGCCACTACTTTAAAGAAAAGAGGTGGGGGGGAGGGGGCAAAATCAGGCTGCCAGGTGCTCAAGTGTTTTATTTGCTTTGTAGACTTCAGTGAGATTCTGCTCTATAAGCACAGGAATCCAGGTTCACCATGGAGAGGGTGGTCTGAGACACTCTCACACTGGCAGGAAAGGCTGTGCCTCTGTCTGCTGGAAACACCATCACACATCCCTGCATCTGCCATGCCTCAGGTGTCTTACTGCAATTATTATTTATAGTCTAGAACATGGTTAATTCACACAATGACACAAGACCTAGGGCAGAGCAGTTTGCCAATAGCTGTACAGTAAACCAAGTGCAACAGGAACGAGATATTTAATTGCCCTGACAATGGGGATTTTGAAATTTGGCAGTTCCTCATCTGTTACTAAAGAATCTGTAACCTATTTTCTGAAAATCAGAAGCTGTTTGTAATCTGAGGCTTCACAAATGCAAATAGCTGTAAATCTTCGCTGTCTATGAATGATTAAAAAACAGGAGACACGTGAGGTTGTACTGAAGTTAAAACCAGACACGGATAGCAATTTTTCATTCTTCCAGGAAAGAGGATTGTGGCCATTCTGGTGCCAAATCAGCCTTTTGGCATAGTTTGCTCCATGCCCTGACTGCAGGGCTCTGAGCTAGGGCACAGCTGAGGCACCAGGTGGGAATCCCAGACAGGGAAGGGCTGGACCTGGAGCTGAGGGACTTGGGGGGGACAAGGCTCAGACATTTCATGTCCTGGAGTAAATTGCCAGGCATGAGTTTGTTCTGGCCAACTCTCAAGCAAAGCAGAGTCATGCCAGGATCCTAAATTCATGGGCAAGGAGTTTCAGGTTAATTTATTCACAGTATTAACATAATCTAAAAGTATCCTGCATTTTGCAGATTCAATCCTCGAGCTGCACCCTCTTCTGGATGAGACCAGATTGGACTTTTCAGCTAAAGCACGATGCCTTGGACACATGCACTGTACACCACGGCTGCCCCACCCCGGGGAAGCATTTGGATCCACGGCATTGCTGAATCTGGAAGCAAAGCTTTCTGCTCCAGCAGCGTGACAGGAGAGGCTGTGGCCCCTGCTGGGTCTCTGTCAGGCTGCTTGAACAGAAGAGAAAAGACCTTTGAAAAGCAGCAGGATTATGACACGGTTTGGGTGCCCAGATTTGAAGGTTTAAAACAGACATTTGTGCCTAATCAGCCAAAGTGAGTTATAAGATGTAAATCACTTTTCCCTTCTCGCCCCAAAACATCCATCATGATGCTCTGTGTTGGTTCCAGGCTGCCAGTGGTCTCTTCTCTGAATTAATGCCTCCACCAGAGCAGCTCTGCAGAGCCCTCAGCCACTGGCCCAGCTGCGCTGACACAATCCCTGCACGTGTCCACAGGTAGCACCGGGGCAGAGGAGCCTCCCAGCATCCCTGGCCACATGGAAACGTCCTAAAACACTTGTCTGCCCAAGGTGCAGAGTGTCAGGAGTGACAGCTCACATTAATTATGGACCATCCTTAAAACAGATTTGATTTCAGTAAGACAGAGGCCAAATGTAATACTTCAATATGAATATACTCAATATGAAAAGACATATGTAATATCTGTATGTATATACACATAGCAGTACCTCACACCACATGAGCTTCAGACTCTGTTTATATTTCCACTGCCCATAAATTATCCCAAACCTGGTAGCATGGTGTCGTGGTTTTAAACACATGGCTGCAACGGAGCAACCTCTTCCCAGGGTGTTTAGTAGTGCACAATGTACAGCCTTCAAGGAGGAGCAGAATTTCACTTGTATAAATGAGTTAAAATAATGTGCTCTTCTTAGTCTGTTTCTGTAATTGTTTTTTTTTTTTCCTAACTAGGACTTGCATAATAATAAAAGAGATTTGACTAGAAACATAAAGTACATTTTAATGTGATCTCATTTATGAAAGTCTATCACTGGATACACATGGCAAGGAAATGAAAGTATTCTTATAACAGATTAATAGCCAAGATCAAATATTTCACTTTCTAATAGAGTCTGCCTATATGTGCTTTAAATTCTTTGCTAAATTTAAATTTAAAAGGGCTTTTCTGATGCCTTGAAAGCAAGCCACTGCCTGCCACATCATCCCTGATTTTCCATTACTGCTCACTGATGGTTTGCATTCATTAGCAGAGCACGGCTCCAGCCCTGGTCTTCAGAGGAAGAAATTACTTTTTGCCTCAAGTAAAAAAGAAAAAGTGCTGTGAGCTACTTCCCAGCAGCCTGGCCACAGCAGGAGCAGCCAAGCCATGGGGGAGGAAGGTGTCCCTGGGGAGGGCCAGTCCAGGGACCACTGTGGCCCATCACAGAGTGAGGGCCTTGCTCACCACAGAGTCCTTACACCCCCAGGCAATTGATGCAGTGTCCAGATGCATTTAAAAGCATGCATTTCATTCCAGAATTCCCAGTTTCAGAGCCTTTTTGTCAGATTTAGTCCTTTTCTCCATAGATCCAGTAAGTCCTTAACCCGAGGCCCACTGGATCAACACCTCACATTCCCCAGGTCTCTCTTTGGGCACTCGGCTACTTGCTGACTCCAAGCTGCAGCACAGCCCCTCTCTTTCACATGGATAGGTAAGTGCTGATTTAATTTGTCCATTCATTTCATTAATTAACACCAGTTAAATTGGTATCACTATAATAATGCATTAAGAGTTAGCACAAGCTGCGTAGTTCTTATTTAGAGTGCATCAGCATGAGTGTGACTGTAATGCTCTGATCCACTCAGTGAAATGACATGGTTTGTACCAGCTCACTCTTAATCCAGCCTCAAAAAGCAAAAATTCTCTCTTTTTTGTTTTTCCCCCCTCACTTGACTGGCCTTGAAGATTTCATAAAACAAACCAAGAAATATCAATGGACACTAGCACAGCAGTGACACTCTGGGTTTATTTTTAGCCCAACTCTCTGCCTGGTGTATCTCAGCTCATGCCCCATGTGTGTCACACAGAACTAAAGGAATTTGAAAGTGGCACTGCCAGAACGAGCCCAGAATCCCCCCGAGCCCCCCTTTCTCATCTTAATTAAAGGCAGATGTAGATAGAGACTGTCTGTGCTCGGAAAGGGGCATCAGGACACTCCCTCTTCACACCACAGAGGAGATTTAGGGAGGGGAGAACCCTTAAACCACCTGTGTTTGCAGTGCTGCCTGCCTCATCTTGCTCTCTGGGCATGGAAAATGGGAAGTGATGGCTGGCTGAACAAACTTAACATATTTACCCTAAAACCAGGGGCAACAGCAGAGCTGAGCCAAGCACTGGTCCTCCTGCTGGGAGCTTTGCAGCCTGCCTGCCCCTCCCAAATTACCTCTGTGCTGGCAAGACACTTGGCTTCTCTGCATCCCTGGGCTGATTAATTGAAAAAAGGAAAAAGAAAAAACAGGGCAAGATGAGAAATAGCAAGGCAGCGATCTGAGTCTGCATCTGCTCTTTAATGTGTGTGAGCGTCCCTGCACGCCTGGGAAATGCATTTTAGAAGCTCAGTGTTAATGGTTTTGGGTTTGGGCTGTGGAGCAGGGCTGGCACTGCCCATGGGAAGCAGCAGATCCCTCTGCTGGGCTCCAAGTGCCTCCTGTGCCGGTGCCCAGAGAGCCCAGGCACTGCCACGTGTGAGGCAATGACCGCATTTCAAACAGCAAATTAGTCATGGCAAATAAATAACTTCAGAACAAGAGCTGGCTGAGAACTGCGGTTCACATTACAGCAATATTTTTAAGTCTTGAGAATTTCCTTTTCTCTGCTCCAGTCTGGACAAAAAGTGTCATTAACCTCAAATACTGCTGCTCACACACAGGCAGGCTGGGTTTCTTTATTTGCCTAATGTTTTGGCTGGATTTCTGACCACCTTTAACTTCCTTTTCTCCCCCTAATTCTTTTATTATTTTAGATGGATTGAGCTGAACGGACAACAAAATCATTAACTATTTAAAATTCATTGAAATAACTCAAATTGTGAAAAGAAGGGCTGAGTCTGGCCTCTTTCCATGTCCATATTTCATTACAGTATAGTTCGTGTCTTTTGACAAGTTCATCCCTATTTTGTAGTGTGGCTCCACAGAAACCCAAGCATTATCTAGTAGCTCCCATGGAAAACCACCAATTACTGGCAATAGCCTCCTGGGCAGCCCAGAAAGCCTGGCAGGGCAAGAGAAGCACAGCCATCCCACACACCCTGGAGCACTTGGGGTCCTGCCTTGCCCCACTGCTCTGGATGGGGATGGACAGGGGTTCTGGAGCAGCCTGATGCTGTCACAGCCAGGGCAAGGACAGACAAGGTTCATTCCCCCTGTGAGGGAGGTGGGGGCACGGCCCCTGGGGAGTGGAGTGGAAGATTTGGAGCACTCACCCCTGCAATCTGGAGAGCAGCCACAGAGGGATGGCCACTGCAGCCCTTCACCCACGCTGGCTCCCCTGCAGCTGGGCTGGGTGAGGATGCTGCACACACCAAACTGCTGGCTGTGATAAGGGGATTCCTGCTGCCATCCACTGCAGCTCTGTCTCCCACGGGGAGGAGAGGCTGTGTTGACTCAGTTCTTCTGGTTTCATTTCCAAACAAGCTTAGGATTCATTTTCAAGTGATTCATTCCCTGCTTTGCAAGTGGTTCTTCTCCCACAACCAGCAGCAGGACTAATTCAGATGAGTTACACTGGGGGATGTTTAAAGGAACTTTTCCTGGCATGCTGGAAGAATCACAGTGCCATCAAAGTTCTTGTCCATGCACAGGGCTGATGAAGGGCTCTGGGATAACCCTTGAAGGTCTTCTAGAGTATTTATAAAATACTTCTAGAATATTTATAAAATAAGGAGGGATGGTGGAAATAAGACACCATTCCTTATATTATTATAATAATTATAATATATATAATTATAATGATTATTATTATATTAAAGGCTAATAAAATCACCCCAAGAACATGCTAGAGGGAGACCATGGTCTCTAAGTCTGGGGTATTTTTGGTTTAGTTTGGTTTTCTCTAGTTCTCAATATTTTTTTTTCTCTGAGAGCTCAGTTGGAAAAGGTGATAGAGGGTGTATGAGCTCAACTTTTGGTGGATGAGGGTCCAGACCCCTTCTCATGCAGGTGCTGTTATGCTGAATGACTTTGAATGGCATGAAAGTCTCTCTGTGACATTTCTGATCACATTAGGACAAACCTTTTCACTTACCTTAACCCCACAGAATATTTCAGCAACATGTAATTCCAAGGAATCCTCTTTTCTTCTGGATTTTTGCAAACCTGGGGCTAGAATTACCTGGAGACCTGAGGTTTAATATATGCTTTTCAGCAGAATACCAGTCAATACTCTGCTGAGAAAACTCCCTCCTGAGACAGGTGTCATCAGGAGCTTGGGAGTTTTGCTTACAATCTGACTTTTAAACTTCTGTGGAAAGGCACAGCTGAGTGACAGCACTGTCATCTCCAAACCCAACTGGGAAATCAGCTGCAGCTGATCAGAACGTGTCACAAGGGAAAGAAGCCTTTGCTGGCTGGGGACCACAAGCTGTGCTCCCAAAGCCAGACCCCAGGGTGGTGTCCCTGTCCTGCACTGGGTTTTACTTACACTAAGTGAAACCTCATGGAAAGCTCTTCTGTGCTGTAACTTTCTTATTCTGTCTTTTTGGAGGTGTTTTGTCACCCATCCATCACTGCATGGCTAGGGCGGTGAAATATGTCCACCCACACAGCAGAGTACCTGTCCCTGCATGAAGATTTCCACAGAAGGCTCTTTTCTTCTCCCTCAGGTCTGATGCAGCTGCACTCTCTGGATGTTGTTACTCAGATTGAATTATTTCTAAGTCCATGAGGGAGTAATCAATACCAGCAAAGTGATAAATATTAGCATGTGCCCCATGTGGTGCCTCAGGGCTTTCCTGCCTGCAGTGGGGACAGAGCTGGAGGACACACACACACACACACACACATGGAAAGGGATGGGGACACACACAGATGGAAAGGGAAAGGCACTGGTGTCTCTGAAACAGTGGCAGTCCATTGAGTGATGCCTGTGTCACATGAGGAGAACCCTCAGAAGGTCTCTGTGGCATGGGTACAATCACAGCTACAGCTCAGAGGATCAAGATGAAAGGCTCCAGGCCAATTGTTGCTCATGTCCACAGCTTCCTGCTGCTGTTTTATTCCTAATGATTTTCAGGGTTACTTTTATATGCTGGCAAACACAGTTTAAAACACGTTGTAAATGCAAGCCTGTGTGGCAGCTCCCTCACGCATTCCGTGTGTTCCCACCTGTCCCCACAGGGGCCTGCGGTGTTCAGCTGGGCAGAAATGGAACTTCACAGAACTGATGTGACTTGGGAGAAGCTGAAAGATGATGTGTGGGTTTGTCCCATCCTTTCTGCTGTTCCTGCACTTTGAGCCTCATTCCTCTTCTGACCCAGGGGGAGCTTTACCCAGAGCTCTGATGTGAGGCCTGGCAGGATCACACCCAGGGATGGCCTGGCTGAGCTGCAGCTCCCACTGCCAGGGGAGCCCGTCCATCCTCCTCTGGGAGTGATGGAACAGCCCCGCTGCTCCTCCTGCTTGCAGCTCGTTACACAAACATTGAATAACCCCTCAGGCTGCTCCAGCACGTGGAGTGATTTTGGTTTTTTCTCCCACTGGAGACACTGTGGCTGTTGTTCAGCAGGGTGCAGCTGGCAAGGGAAGGGGCTCTGTGGCTCCTCTCTTCATCTCTTTGCACCGGGAGGAGCAGCCCCAGCACTCCCTGAGTACGTTGTGTTGGGTCTGACTGATAAAAAATCACATCTAATGAGAGATAAATGACTGGTTTTCACAGGAATTGTTCTATTCAATTGATCAGCTCCTCAGGAGATTGCTATTCTGGGACTCCAAGTCCTGTTTGAGGTTTTGGCACTAACAATGTTTGCACACAAGCACTGGGGGTGCCCAGCCCGAAGCTGGGAGTGCCCACAGGGTTGGCACAGCCCAGGCAGCAGCCAGCACCTCCTGCCAGGAGGATGCTCTGTCTCCAAGGCAGAGAACTGACACCTTCCCCAAACCTCGTGGCAGACAGAGAAGTAATTCTGGGATCACTCATTTTCCAGTCTCATTCCCTGCCTGCTGCATCATCCCCTGCCTGTTTGCATAAGGCACAAGGACTATTTTTAACAGGCAATTTGGTTTTATTAGTGACAAGGAGATAAATAAACACCCTGAACTCTTGGTTCCTGTGCAAATAGCTTTGATTCAAAATCTTTCCATTTAAGGGCACAGTCAAAATAAATTTCCCAAAAAAAGAATGTCATTTTCTAAATTTTTTTTCCCCAGTAGCCTCAGGGTTGGGTGCCTGCAGGGGCGGGGGAACACGGGAGATGGAGAAGCAATGCTTCCCTTGGAGCTCTGTCTGAGAGCTCAGCTCTGCTCTGTGCACTTCCCAGAACTCTTTCAGATGGAGTAAATCAGTCCTGGATTCCTTCAGATAGCCAAAATCTGTCATTTCCACTGTGCAACACCTGTTCCATTTCAGGGGCTGAGAAATAGCCCCCAGGACCAGCAGTGACCCTGACGCTCCCAGAAAAGCTCTGGGAGGCTGCACAGAGCAGGAAAAGAGGATATTTTTTCTTGAGCTGGTAGCTGTGGATGTTTTAGTCCCCCAGATCAAATCTCACTACATCTAACTCTGCTGGACTCTTTGATCCTCAGTACATTCTTTGTAGGCAGACATGGTTGTAGCAAAGCATCACTGAATTCATATACCTAATGTTTTTCTTATTAAAAAAAAAAATAAATTATGAGGGCAGAGCAAGTAATTAATCCAATGTATATTAACTCTTTCAATCCTGAATAAAAGGGATGGAAGAAATACATAAAGAAACACTGACAATTTACATTCCTCCATGAACCGTGATGTTTTCCCATCCAAAGAATCAGCGCTTGGCTCAGCACCATTTTACATGGATTTAACCAACATTTAAAGGTCCATTGTTTGAAAACAGTCCAAAAAGCCCAGCAGGTTCCATGGCTGTGTTTTCTCCAGCCCTGTTTACCTGCACACCCAGCAGCACCAGCCCTGTGCCCCACATGGAGCCACGAGGAGCTGGGGCTTTTTCCAGCTGTACTTTTGGGGGAAATGAGGCTTTCTTCCTGTAAACTGTTAACATGAAGCAGATGGATCTGATTTCCCATGGCAAGGACTGGCCTCTTGCTGGGATTTCTCCACGATCACCTGAGGGATGGACAGAGACCCCAGAACAGGAGCCTGAGCAGGGCTTGCCCAGGGCTTGTGATCAGTGCAGCTCAGCTCCAGCACACTTCTGCTGCTCAGTCCCCACAACACTGCAGAAACATTTTCTTTCTTCAGGCAAAAGACACAATAGCTCCGTTTTTAACCTTGCTGCTGGGTTCTAGAGTAAATTCCTGCAGAATCCAGTTTAATGTCTGTTTTAAGGAAAGATAAAAGACAACAGAAAAAAATCCCAGACAAACATGATTTTAATTTCAATCTGACAAAAAAATAATCCTGTTTGATCCCAGATGGGAACTGTTGTCTGTCTATTTTCCTATTTATTTTTCTTTTGTTTATCAGCTCCACGTTAACTCACTGAAATGTTTTATTATTCTCCATTTAACCATTAAATTGAAAGATCGGTCTGATCTAGAGCCTAACATGATCTAGCTGGAAACACAGATGGAAACACATCCCTCAGTGCACAGAACACAGCACTGGATTTCTCACAGTGTGTCAGCTCACAGAAGGCAGATCCTGCCTTAGCTTTTTGGCCAGCCTACCTGATTCTGAATGGGGAAAAACCCCACAGGGGTGTGAGGTACTCACTGCTGTGGCTTCATCTGTATTTCTGGAGCAGAAATACCTGACTGTAAAATTTGCTGCTTATTTTCCTCTTCAGATTGCTCACATCAGAGACAGCAGGAATGAATTTGGCCCCCACTTGTTTCCAAACACTGCAGCTGCAGCAGGATTGCTCACTCGGTATCAGACTGCTTTGCTTGGGACATTCATGGCCTCAGCATTTGATCAACAATGCACTGTCCATTGTTTTTCCCAAATAATCCCTATTTACAACCAAAAAGCTGACCCCTACTTTCTTAAACAACACCGTCTGTAGTGCTTTAAGTCTTTCATTTTCCTCTAGGTAATTTGAAATAGAGAGGGGCAAGAGTGTAACCAAATGTCTCAGCCATGAGAGCCTGGACCTCAACTCCAGGGGCCTTAGAATCAAGCCTTATATATCTCAGCAATTTATAACCTGATTTACTGGTGCTGTACAGCTCTCTCCTCCTCATGAGGGGGAAAGTATATATCCTTTACAATGCAATAATGGCCCTGTCTGATAAAGCAATAAAAAATGGGAGATTTAACAATATATGCCCTTTCTGTGTGCCCTACAGATTTAGACTTTGATGCAAATATTTATGCACTTAATTTATTGTCTTGATTTTCTGCCATATTGGGGAACTCCCACCACAGGAGGATTAATTTTCTTTACATAATATTCTGTCCATCTGTCCTTGTGTCAAGTGGCAAGTTCACTTCCAAGGTGAAATTAATTATCATCGATGTATAGAAACCCCACAAATGGCAAAATGCCAAGAGAGGGACAAGTGAGTTGCACTGAACAAGGGATCAAAGTGGAGAGAAAGAAGCACATTCTGTCCTTTTTCAAGAGTTGGAGGTCTAATTAGCAATTCTTAGCTAATTAAGTGTCTGTTGATCTCCAGGATGGGGGAAAGTCCCCAGGGGGAGAAGGGCAGCAGGGAGGAGCAGCACTGCCATTCCCACTGCACAGGCAGTGATGGATGTGCCGCTGCTGGGACACAGCCAGCCCAGTGCCACGGATGAGGCACAACCTAAATGCACCAAACCTTCACGTGCAGGGCACTTCACATCTGTTCAGGAGGAGCTGGGCTTTGCTGTAAGGGCTTGGTAAGGCAAACAAGCACAATAAACCTTAAAGGTTGGCAGGAAAGAGGAAAAGGGCAGAAGTCACAAGCCAAACATAAACTAATGCAAGGCAGCAGTGGGAGCAGAAGGTGGGATTTGAGTTGTATCCCCATGGCTCAGCTCCTGCAGCCCCATGAGCTTCTCCCAGCAAAAGCAGTGAACCCTGGGGCTCCATCCCAGGGCTGTGTGCCCATGGGAGCTCCAGGCAAGCCCTGTGTGCTGCCTCCTCCACAGGACACTCTGACACCAAGGGCAACGGCCTCTCCACAGCTGAATCCCCTGACCAAGAGATTAACTCTGTGTATTTATATCCAGAACTCTTTGTATCTATATATAATGTATTTCTGTGTCTCCAGACTCCAGATACATACACATACACTTTTACACTTTATTCTACACTCTGCATATAGTGCAGAAGATATAAATAATGGTATATATGGACAGTGAAATAAAGCCCTAGCAAAAACAGGGGGCAAAGCAGCTTGTTGTGTCTGCCTGGAAGGGATGGGACCCCTAAAAGGCATGAATCATTTGTTACCCTATGCAAGACCAAATCTGACTGCTTGCAGACCATTTCATTAAAAGCAGACTCTGGAGCTTCATGAAAAACCCAAATATTAAACTGTTCCATGTGGTGTACAAACACAAACAGGCTTGTTGCTAAAGCCACCTCAACCTCTGGGCATGTGCTAACTTCCTGAGCTGAACATAGATAAAACCATGTTTCCAGCAAAAGGACAACCTACAGCAGCTCTGGTTTCTGGGGTAGGAACTCTTTCCATGGACCCTAGAGATTAAATATTCATGCCCTTCTTCAGCAGGGGACTGATGACTCTGAGTGCTTTACCTATTCAGCTGCCTTTACCTCAGCCCACGAGTTTGCCTACCTTTACCCCTCTGATTTCCCCAGCCCATGCAGAGCAGTGAGTGAGTGGCTTTGTGGGGCTGAGCTGTCCCTGGAGCCAGCCCAAGCACAGGCACAGGAGAGTGACATCCACAGGCACTGCTGGATGCAAAGGTAGCTCTCCTGCTGAGCCAGGTGCCCAGTTAGTACTCCTCATTGCAAAGAGGGATTTCCCAGGTTTCTGTGCCTTTGAGCAGCTGAATGTCTCTGGAGAAACCTGTGGGACTGAATATGTGAGCAGCTCCACCGAGCCCCAAGTCTGCCTGTGTTTAATGGCTCCAGGATTTATAGAGCTTCATGCAAGAAACCAGGGAAGATAAGGGTTTATCTTTAACTTCAGCTTGAGCTACAGGGATATTATTGTACAGAACCACACAAGGCACCCGTTTCCTTTATGATGCAGAGGACCTAAAAAGACAGGTGTAATGAAAAAAGGAAGCAGCACAGCACTTCTGTGGGAGGTTATGGCAAAGCTAAGCCAGTCCTTACAGCCCTGGGAAAACTCTGCCAGCCCCAGAATGTT
This sequence comes from Parus major, assembly GCF_001522545.3. NCBI lineage: Eukaryota > Metazoa > Chordata > Aves > Passeriformes > Paridae > Parus > Parus major. The sequence goes on from NC_031783.1 coordinate 7,955,572, forward strand.
ATGCAGAGAGCACTGCCACTGTATTTTCCTCTATTTAGCTGCACATTTTTCAGACCATTCTGATTAAGTCCTACAATACGAGCAGCTGGAGCCTGTTGTACTGACCTGTGCACTGAGATTTTGAGTGCTTGGAATAACAGGGTTGTGTTAATGTCAGTGAGGAATTTCAGAGAGGGAGTGTTTTTCTGGCACGATTCTGTTGCAGTGAGACCCTGATAGCTGTGCATGTCCCTCCCTGCAGAAGAAAGGCACAAATGGCAGTGGGATCCCTCTGCCACAGCAGCCTGACCCTGGTGGGAAGCACACGGAGCAAACACACAGCCTGTGGTGTATGAACACCCACACACACCAGCCATCCCCAGCAAAAGTGCTGCTGCTTCTGCTTTGTTCCTCCCAAGATTCCTGCTGGAGAAGCCTGTGCCAATGATCTGAAAACCTTGATTGCTATTGTGGCTGTGAAGCAAGCTGTGTATTTCCAATATTGTCCCACCCCTGGAAAATAACACCACAGCTGTACTCCCAGGGTAGCAGGAGAGGACCTCAGAGTGCTCCCAGGTGTGCTCAGTGGGGAAGGACAGAGCAGGGACAGCATCCAGCCTTTCCTCTGCCTGTCTGCATCCTGCTGGGACACAGGTGGCTCTGAACTGACTGACTGACAACACCCACAAAGCATCACAGCAGGCTGGGAGATGAAAATGTGTCAAATACCTTTTCCTTCCCAAATCCAATGGGGTAATGAGCATTGGGGCTGGGTACAGGAACACCCCTTTGCCTCACCTCCAAGCCCTTGCTTTGTGCTCTCCTCCTCTGATGGGAAGTGCATGAATTTTACCCCCAACACACACACAGAAACCACACACCTGCAGTTACCAGGGAATTTCATGTGACTGCCACTGGTGACAATGTTCTAGGCAATATGATGTGGAAAATATGCACAGATGCTCTCAAAGCATATTTTTCCCTGCCCTGCGTATAGCTTCTTTTGTTAATAATTTTCTTGTGATAACTGGGACATCAAATTATTTTGGAGTTGTTCTCAAAGGTGTATAGATACTTCATTTTTGTGCTGACAGCTTTAATTATTCAGCACGCTGTAGCACTGGATGAAATATAATCACAACAAAGGGCTCCTAACACCACAAGTAATAGCCAATTGTGAGGATGGCATGTTAAAATCAGCAGTGAAAAACAGCTTATACTCTCTGACCTCTACCCAGTCAAATCCTCCTGTTGCTATAGTTGCTGTTCTAGAAAGAGTGTTATTTCTCTCAGCTGAGAGTCACTTGTGAGACAAAAGGAAAACACTGCCTTTCTTTGAATCTTTTCTGTGGTCCCTAGTCATTATATCTTATCAGTGGACTGATTATTCATTTAAAACACAAACCTATTAAAAAATGTAATTTTCTGTCGTACCTCACTTGACACACATTTCCCATTTACTCCTGTGGAGATGCAGTGACTCTTTAACATCTTTAAAATTCATGTGGAGTAGAAAGCAGCTCAGTCTCGAGTGTGATGTAAGCAGTGGTCATTGCTCAGAACTGAACTCCCCCAGTCCTTGGTGGGCGGCTCCACAGCTGCAAACGCTGAACTCACCCTGCAGGAAAAGTGTCCCAGGGGACCCAAACCCATCTGAAATGACCCCAAAGTTCACAAGTGTCCCACACTGGGCAAGCACATGAAAGCTCAAACATGAGTGGGATTTGCAAATTGCTCCTAAAAGCCTGCAGAAATTGGGTGCAGCAGCACCAGTGGCAGGACCTTTGTCTACAGCCATGGGCAAGAGATGAAGGTCAAGGAACAGCAAAGGACATCCCACCTGACAGAGAAGCAGGCCCTTACAGCATCTGAGCCACTCCCTAGGCTGCTCATAAATACCTTTTAAAGTAATTTTCAGTATTGGAGCAGGTAGAAGGCCAGGCTGGAAAATAATTACATCTAAGGAAAAATGGAAAGAAGAACGTGCTGAGGAGGAGGACCTTGCCAAAGCCCTTGGTTGAAATGTGCAGTTGGGTTCCTGTCTGGCAAAAGTCAAAAATACTGTCTGGGAAATTCACTTAGTTAAGAAGAGAAGGAAGAGTAAGAGTAAGTAATGAAGGTTCACATTATCCTTTGAGCCTGGAATCTGCTTAAATTAGCTCATTTGATCTCTACTTTCTCCTTTAATCTGAGCAGTTCTGAAAGAGTTATTACAGGACATGTGTCTCTGTTCTGGTTTGCCTCTTTTTGTCCTATTATTTATCCAATTAATTTATTTGTTCTGCATTTTAGATTCCTTTGTCTGCTTTTACCAATTTTCTCTCCATGCATTGTCTCATCTTTCTGCCCTTGCCCTCACCTCCTTCCCACGTGGGCTTGTTTCAAATGTAATTTTTTTTTTAGTGATGGAATTTCCAAACTTTTTCTGAAGACTGAAATGGTTTTGTCATGGCCAGAGGACAAAGCCAGCCCAGATTCCCTGCAGAGTCAGAACCCAGGGTGCTGGCATCACCTGTTTGCTCTCCCTGGGTCCCACCCAGCTCTGAGCCCAGTCTCCTCATCCCCAGCTCCCCCAGGTCTCTGATTCCTCCTCCCAGCTCTGCAGATTCATTGGGAGCCTGGATAATTTAGGAGCTGTCCAGGGCACTACACAGAGGTGAACAAAAGGTGCCCCAAAGCTAAGTTCCCACCCATTTTTGTTGCCACTGTATCACCAGAGAGCCCCGTGTCTCGGCAGGGATGGGCAGGTACTTGCTCACCATGGTTTCCACACAGGTGACACATTCAGTGTTCAATCCTTCTTCAGTTATTTGAAAACCTGGAAACTTTCACTGCCAGGTGCCAGGGGTCACTTTACAGCAGGAAAAGCTGTGTAAGAATTCAGAAGCATGGAAGTGAAAATTCTACTTCTACACCAAAAATTCTCTTCCACCAGCCCACTGCTGGCTCTGTGGAAAAGGGCTCTCAAGGCTAGATACATTATCAAAGTTTAAATTAGGTCCATTGAATTTTATTAGCAATTTTCTACTTTGTTAGCAATTTCATGCTGCCTATTAATATTTGTTTTTAATATATTGTTATCACTCATCACAAAAGGCTAATCCTGTTAGCTCTTTCCATATTGTATTACAGAAAACAAACCAAAAGGCTGTGATTCCTCACACTGCCATTTTTATATATTTATGGACACATATCTCTCCCTGAGCACTCCCAGCCTGCTCTGCCCAAGAGGCCAAGTCAGGGCTGTTGGAAGGAGCCACACAAAACATGCTCAAGTGTGTGAAAATGAGAGATGAGCTCTTTGTAGGTGAAGTTATGAGATGCTCTTTCATAGGCAAGAGCATCCTATCAAATCTGATCAAAAGCAATGTATTTCCTGTTAGGATTTAAAAGAAAAAAGGTAAATATTTCCAACAGCCAATACTATCATACTTAAGTTTGATTCTTAAATTAAAATGCAAATAGGTTCATTTTAGTGAAACCATCAATGAAATATCCATGGATGTCTGAATCATTCATTCACTGCTAAATACTACAAGACATTTCCTGTAAGGGACATTCATGCCCATGGATACATTTACAAAATACATTGAGTACAGCATTTGAGGTGGAAGCATAATACTCCTGCTCCTCATGAGCAGAGAATGGAGGTCAGACTTTGGGATACATATCAATGATCTCTGAACACTTATTTTCCTTTCTTTTCTCCTTCACACCCTGGAATTCATTATGGGGTATAAAACAGGAACACCAGAAGGTGACAATTATTGACAACCTCTGCAAGAAGTGGTTTGTGCTCAGTTCTGGGGGGAACTGGCAGCTCCTTGTGCCCCATGTACCGAGCTGAGCCCTGGGCTGCTAGAGAGGCACACAGCACTAAAATATGGGAAGAAATCTCTATGATGTACTGCAGTATCTCACAATGAAAAGGCCCAAATGTTTGTGCTGTGCAGAGTCAGTTTTCACCCTGGTGCTTTAATTGCATTCAGAACTTTCAGGTTTCAGTACGTTGTTTTCACTGCCACATCTGGGACCACACTAACATGGCTCCCATTTAATCCAGGGACTACCAAGAGATGGAGAAAGGGGTATATCTTCTGCACAGTGCCTGTGAAATTACCCTTATCCTTTGATATATTAAAATTGAAGTGCTATAAATTTCTGTTGTCATGGAGATATTTTCCATGCCACTTCATGATTGGCCATCAGAATTCACTTTCCTTTGGGTTTTCCAGCCTAATTAACTGCTATATTTTTGCTGGCAGAGAGGAAAAACCCACATGAACAGCTTTTGGACTGTGACTTCCTCCCTTACGGAACAAATTTCATTTTTGTATACTATTAAAGGTAAAATGCATTAGCGTGGCTGGCATTTCTAGCACAGAAAAGGCAGCACTGATCTGGCAGGAGTGGGTTTGAGCATGGAGATGTTTTTTGGGTCTCCTGAGCTGGAAGCAGGGCAGCCTTGGGCAGGGCTGTACGTTCCCAGGGCAGGGAGAGGGGATGGAGCAGGACACAGCCACACAAACCTGGGCACCATCACTGCAGCCACGGGGGGACCTCAAAGCCCAGCAGAACAGCAGCAGCACTCCTGACACACAAAGACAAACTCAGGGACCTCTGGGCAGGGTCCAAAGCAGGCTTCTGCCAATTATAACAATGTTCTGTTTACTCCTTTGTTTTCTTAGTCCTTGTGTCTCTGGCTTCTCCTTAATTTATTTTGGAATTCAAGGATGATTGATCAAGTCTGTCAGACTTGGAGAACAGGCAGGAACAAACTCATTCATTTAAGTTGATATCTCCACAAAATTTCAGGCTACCTGTACCCTTCCAGAACCTGCACGGTCAGGTGCTATTTCCAGAAAATGTCTGGTGGTAGAGGTTCATCCTACCCACTCCCTAGTGATCTGGTTGATTATAAATTCAAAGCTAATTTATGTGCTGCTGTACAGTCTGTAACATGGACAGGCCTGGAGTTCAGCTTCCCCTATGCTTTTCAAATTAAAATGTCTTTGATGTACTTCTCTTCCTGCCTTTGAACATTTAGAGTCCATTGGCAATGAACTGAATGATTTGGTACTAAATAGACACCCCTCTCTTTCCCCCCAAGAGAATTAGCATCAGGTCTTAATTTACTAATGGACTATAGACATCCATTAATGGAGTAATTAATTCAGTGCTAAAGTGCCTGTAAGACAGAACCACGCTGAGTGCACGGGGAAAAAAATTACAAGTGACATCTTCCCAGTGAGCATCACAGGGTTTTGGTGGAAAAGTTAATTTAACAATGAAATAATGGTGTACTTTATTCCTTGTCTACAGCTCTGTGTCTAATTGCAGCATTTGACAACAATCCTATGCTCAATTCTCAAGTTTTGGACAGGGGTCCAGATTTTTCCATCTTCCAGCAATCAAACACGGAGGTGGTTCAGGCCAGCCTAAACAGCTCCCTCAGAGTTTGGCAGCTCCTCCTCGGCAGCGGGCAGGGGGCTGGCTCCTGGCCCAGGTAATGACCCAGAGACAGCACAGGCAGCCATGGCACCCCATCCACAGCACCAACTGTGTGTGCATCCCCTGCCAGGGCCTTGCCTCTTCCAAACGCAGCCCATCCTGCAGCCTCCTTCCATCGCTCCCTCACCACCCGCCCCTGGGGCTGCTGAAGGAGCTGGGTTCAAGGGCCTGGGAGCGCATCCTCAGCCTCTCCAAACATCACCCTGCTCCTACAAACACTGCCCAGTCCTTGTCACACTGGTGACAAAGCAGCTGCTTCTATTGGTACTTCAAGAGGACAAGGACACGTGCTCCTCACCTTTCAAATTCCCTCTGCTGATTGAAATTAGCTGCCTTCCTGAAAATAATTGCTGCCAGAGGCAATTATTACAATTAAAGTGTTTACTAAGGGTTTGAAATGCCCAGGCTAAACTAGGCATCTCATGCCAGGTCATGAATGAATTTAATTAGGCATTATTTAGAACTGCATCTTGGTTCATAAATTAAACACCTTTCCAGTCCTGTTCGTTTGTGAGGTATCCATTGCATTCCAATGAGAAAGACAAATGAGCAACAGAGCAGTTTTCACTTAGAGCCATTCAAAGCTCTGTGAAGCAATCAGTTTGTTGTTTTGGTTTTTTTTAATGCTACATTACATATTTTAGGAACACACCAGCCAATTCAAATAAACACACCAAACTAATGAGGCATTAACAATTATGTGAGTTCAGGGTTGACATGAGCTTTCCAATGGATTTCATGTGGCAGAATTCCATCTGGATGAAGAAGCTGGGCTACAGAGGATACCACAATCTTGAAAAAAACTGCACCAGGTTATTATTTCTGCCTTTATGGGTGCTGTTTACATGGCTTCTATCATCACTTGCTCCTCAGCTCAGAACACAAGCATGCTCTTGTGCTGCACAAGATTAACACTTAACTGATTGCTCTTAACTGCAAAAACCCTGCAGGCAGTGACGACTGCCGTGGTCTGATTGCATCAATAGAACAATGATTTCATTAAAGCTTTTCATGCTGCACTGTCAACATGAAGGGATGATGTGGGTTTTTCAGTCTGTGTTACCTGTGGTGCTTATTAGTGACTGCTCGGGCAGGATTGTGGAATTACACAGAGGAAAGGATACAAGCAACCCACCATCTGCTGATGGTTTATTGTGTGCACAAAGCAGGCAGCACCAGTTGTGCTATGCCTTGCTCAGCCTCAAAATAGCACTCTGGTTGTGTAAATATGTGCAGCACAGGAAAGGTTCATGAGCTGAGAAGTTTCTGATCATCCAGCTCCAGCTGAATGGTTTGGCTGCCCCTAAGCCACACCCTGAGCATGTCCTGGTTTGTTCTCCACACAAATCCTTTATGAGCACCTTTGCCTTCAAGACCGTGTTTTCTTTTAAAAACAGGCAAAGGGGTTGCATGTGGTGTGGCTGCACAGAGCAGGTGTGAAGGCACCATTTGGAGGGGGCTGGAGAGCCTTGGCTACTGTGTGCCTTGGCATGCTGAGCTCCACGGGCTCAAGAAACTCCATTTCACCTTGCTCAGAGTCTGTAGCCTCCCAGCCAAGGCTTCAGAGGGGCCATGCTATTGTCTTCTCTGAACAGCCCTCTTGCAGCAGCCTCTCCTGCTCACAGCACAGCCTCCTCCTCCAGACACAGCAGCAATTCCAGCGCCAGGGAGGTGCCTTTGTCTCCTGTTTGCCAGCAGCTGAGTGCCACCAGCCCCAGGAGCCTGTGCCCCGCTCTGCTGGAACAAAGGCAGCTCAGCTCCCAGCAATGAATTCACCTTCAGAGTTCTGTGGTCTTAGTGTGACACACACACTAGATTGGAAACCCATTTGTCAGCCAGAGCTGATAAAGGAGCTCAGTGCACAGAGCATTATGGCACATCGTGAATATGCATGGCAGGGTGAGCATGCTTGGCACAAATGCACACACATCAGATGGGCTCCAGCAGGAACTTCATGTTCTAGGTGGGCCTGTGTGTGATAACCTCTGAGCCTGGCACTACCAGAGACATGTTAGCCATAAACTTGTGTGCACTTAGATCTGCTGCTGCTTTTCTTACCCACGTCTGCTGCTGGATCAGGCCCTCAGATATTTTTTAGGTGCTAAAATAAACATTAAAGGCATCAGAAGCATTTTGAAAGTTGGTGTCTTGGCATTTTTCTCTAATTCTACCACTGAAGAGAGGAATATGGTGGTTTTTTTCAAAGCACAACTTCTTCAAATGGATAGAATGGATCAAAAGAGATCAGAGATGGCTATAAATATCATACTTAAATTTTCTGCAAACAGAAAGCAACTGTGTGTCGATTGGAGCTGTGTTTACTCCCAGTGTTACCAACAGCCACAGCTGGGCTGGCACAGAGTGGAGCACAGAAATCTCCCCCGAGGCTCTTGCCTCTGCAATTTTAACAGGCTACTCTGGCAAACTTTATCGAGTATCTAGTAAAGAATTTTTAAGAGGTGATATGCAGGCTTGAGCCAGCTATGCTCAGCACTCTGGGTTTTTTTCCTTGCAATCAATTGTCCATAAAGTTGTAAGCTGATTTTTATCTTCCTAGCACACTTATCTAGTGTTAATGGGATGGGGTAGGGGAAATTAAAAACCCAGAGAAGATGATGACAGTGTAATAGCAAAAAAGGAGCCTCTTCCTACTTTGTGAAGTTCATTCTGGGTTAAGAAAGGAGCAGCCTAGACAGGAATGAGGCCCCTCCCTGCACACTTGGCTGGGTGTAATATTCACACATTTATCAGTCACTGTGCACTCATGACCATGAGCCCTCCAGCCCAGCTGAGCCAGCCCTGCTTGTCCCACCCTCACATCAGCTCCAGTCCGGAGAAGAAGTGCCCCAAAATGCCTGTGAACACAGCACTGTGTCCCAGAACCATCCAGCCTGAGACCTGCGTGATGAAAGCACAATTCTTCATAACTTCCAACACAGCAGTGAAACTCGTTTTACACCCACCAGAGCCCCAGCCTGATTGAGGACTCTCTTTCCACAGCACAAGAGGGCTTGCCCTGTGCCAGCTGATCACTCCACAACCTGCAGGAGCTGCTAAAGTTGCTTTCCTTTGGCCTTTGATTCCTGTTTTTAACAGGGATCAAACATATTGCTGTTAAACCTCAAGCCTTGAAAGCCACAATTCACCCAAGGAATGTCCTGAATCACAAAGCCTCAGTGCCTGCCCTCAAACCATCCCAGTGTTATCAGAGGCAGCCAGGGACCCTCCCCAGCCACCCTCCCCTGGTGCTGGGGAACAGGAGCACAACAAGGGGCCACGATGCAGGTGGAGCACAAAGGGGAGCAGGACACATCATCTCAGGGGCTCCTAAACCACTCAGCAGCATCTCACAGCCTGTGAACTGTGAACTGTGCACAGCCATCAAACACCGAGCCAGAAGCAAAAGATCTGTGAAGTTTAAAAACCTCCAACAAAAGCTTTCCCCTCCTCTTCAAGGCCAAGGAAACAAACCAGCCTTGCAGCATGACGTAGAGAGGAGAAAAGAGACAAAAAAAAAAAAAAGGAAAAAAAAGAAAAAGACCTCCTAATTAGAGCAAGATTCAATAAGCCCTAGGCTTGTTTTAAAATGAAAATGCTACCACTTCTTCTGCAGCAGTGACCTTACTTTTGCCTTGAGGATTAATACAAAGCACAGAGGCATTTGCAGTCAATGTTTTCAGTGGAATTGCCCGAGAGCATGTGAAGTTTGGAGGATACTGTCTTTTTGGGTCAGGTTGGAGTTGTCTCACAGAGATTCCAACTCATTTTCTTCCATTTTCTTTAACTGTCTATCAGCTTTGTGTCACTTACAATGCTCATTTCAGTACCCAGCCTTTGTGGCTCCCAAATATCTTATTAACATCCATTAAATCCCACAGCTCCCTATGGGGACAGAAGAAACATCACTCCCTTCCAGGTGCAGTGTGAAGCTGCAGGCTGCAGCTGTGCCAGATTTATCAGATTTTAATCAGATTTAAATCAGACTTTTGTTTCTCTTCAGACCTGGTTGCTATGTATGACAGCAGTTAATTTATACACACCTGACCCAGGTATAATTAGCTGAGAATATGAGATATTATTCAATATATTATTAAGTGAATGAGATAATAATTTTCCTATGGGTTTGCATAATATAGCAGGATGAGGAGGAACTAATCTCTACATCCAGCTCCCACCTGCCAGCTCAATATTAATATAATTACTTAATATATTTTATGTTATATCAATGATATATTAATACATATATTAATGCAATAAAAATACCTATAATATTTGCCATTACAAACCCTCAGGACTCACATAACCACACAGCCATCTCCTTCCTGAAGAGCCATTCATCCCCCATGGTGTGACCAAGGGCACAATCTGAAACACTGCAATTTCACCTTCTTCTCCATAGCCCCACACTGCTCAAATTCCCAGAGTTTTCCAAAGATCCCACTCGTTCCCTTTGCCAGGCTGTGTTTCCATGCTCATACACTGATGGCAGAAGCCTTGCTGCCCAGGCTGCTCAGCCTGCCCTGCTCTGCAGGTGGGGTACGGGGTCCCTGTGCTCAGCAGTGTGTGCTGCAGGGTGCTGGGAGTGCCCTGAGCCTGCAAGGGTTATTTACAGGGTTATTGTGTCAGCTCACAGCCACAGCCTGCCCTCCCCAGTGCCAGCAGCACAGACACACAGCCGTGCCCTGCCCGACCTGGCAGCTGTGTGATCCAGATGTGGTGCCATGCTCTCAGATCCCAGCCTGCTGCAACTCTCACCCTGCCCAAACTCTGCACAGCCAGCTGGGGCCGCCACATGGCCTGGACACCACGAGCCCCTGGCAGTGCTCACAGTCCAGCTGTGGCTGACAGGGTGAGTTGTACCACTGCCCACATTCCCTTGCTTCTCCTGGAGCTCAGTACCAATGCTGGACACGTGAGATTGTATCACAGTGCAGTGGGGATGAGTGCCTGGGAGCAACAGCACCACCCTGGGCATCACCAAAAAGTCACTCAAGAGCCTGCTTGTGGGTGACAGAAAGATAAAAGATTGAACCAAGATAAAAAACAAGCTCAATATCAATGACAATATTATAGATGCTGATGAGCAGACCGGAAGCTTGTTACTGGGTATTGCCTTTTTTCAGCTATGAAATTCCATTTCAAGGGGCAGTCAGAGACCCTTTTTTTCTCCTCACTTTTCTATTATGTGTTATTCACATTTTCATGTGGTAGTTTCTATGAGAAATGCACACCTTCCAGCAACTAATAGAAAATTCAGATAATGAAGACTACAGCTCCTGATAAAAAAAAATCTCCAGGAATGAATTAGCCCTAAGATGGTTTTACTCTCTGCTTTAAATCCATGTTTCTAATGAAGGAAGAAAGCTAGCTGATTTGAGAAATCAAAAACCCCACTACAAATTACAAGCCAGGAAACAATTTACCTTGAAGGTGAAAGTTGGACTATTTAACACCAAAGATAAAGAAGCCACATGTCTTTGTTTTACCTGCCCAGCAATGTTTTTGTAATAGAGCAGCCTGGTGTAATGGCATTTCTTATTTCAGCTGTCCATTTGTCACAGTGGGTTTTCTTTCTGGTGTAATAGCACAGAAAAAGACCAGGACTGGGAATTTTATGTCTTTGTTCTTTGTTCCTGTCTGCGATTCTCAGATTCTCATGTTTCTTGATACAACACAAATCCCAGCAAACGGGTTTTTGCCTTTCAGGCCGTGCAGTCCATTTCTCCAGACAAAGAGCAAAAATCTCAGTCTGGCAGATGCCTGGAAGCTGTTCTGGAATCCTTGGGCCAGCCACAAGAGCCAGCCTGAACAGCAGCCTGAGGATGGGCTGGAAGGGGCATTCCCCACTGCCAAACCAGTGTGTGGGCTCAGCCTGCACTGCAGCCACGGCGTGAGAGGAGGCAGGCAGGGAAAGCTTTTTGCTGTGAATTTTTGTATGCACATCAGGGAATTGTGCAAGCAGCTCATTTGTACCATGTGGGATGTCATCTCTGCTGGCTCCCAAGGCAAAACCTTCCTGAGCTGCTGGCAGTCATGCACACATGTAGAGACAAGACACCCTCATCAATGAAAAGCTCTCTTAGATGCCTGAAAATAAAAGCTCAGGTTCAGACTGTTCAGACATATTCTGATTTGCCTCTGTGACTTTGCAGAAAAAGGGTGTGGAAGGTATAATTTGCTTTCTCCCATCCTATCATACTTCTATGCAAAGAGTGTTCATATCTACCCACTGAACCTGTCTGCTGCAGCCTTCGGGCAGCTTGGCTGAAGAACAGGGTGAGGGCTGCAGGGAGTGAGACAACAGGGGCCTCTGCATTCACTCTAGTCCCCTAAAACTTGTCTTTCCATGGGGTTGAGTGCCTGTTTACCCTCTCTTCCACCTACCGACAAAAGTTGGACCAGTAAAATGCTGTCCACTCAGTTTTACAGAGGGATCAAGGATGGCATGAACAGATGTATTTGGAAATCCAGCCTTAATACTCACCAGTTCATAGCCCCCAAGCCATCCCCACATTTCTGTGGTGCCATTTGTTGCAGGCTTTTTCCTGAATAAAACACTTCAAGACTCTCCTGGGGACAAGCAGAAGCCCAACTTGTGCTTCAGCCCCTCTGCCAGAGTTCATTCCCTGGGTCACTGTCATTCCTCTCTAAGCTAATGAATGTTCCAAGTGGATTAATTGATTAGCTCCTGGTGACTCTGGCTGTGCTGTGAGTGCAGGATGCAGCTGCACAGGAGCACAGCTGGCAGCAGCAGGCTGGGGAGGTGCTGCAGCACAGACAGAATGCTGCTGCTAGCTGGCACCACAGAGCCAGCCTCTGAGAGTGTGCTGTCCCTCCGAGGCACAGAGATGAAAAAAACAAGGGGTGAAGAACTTCAATATTTAATCACAGACTTTTCTCCGTTTTGTTCTTCATTGACACTGGTAAGTTACACACGCTTTTAAACTGAAACTCCTCCAGCCTGTCCATCTCCCACCAGAGCCAGCTTGTGGTGCTGCACACACTGAAATCAGAGCAGGAGGGCCCCACTGCGCTGCCCCAGCTGGAAATTCACTCATCCAGAATGCCAATTCAAGCAGCCACGGACACAACAGATCACAAAGTGATACAAACTCAGGCTTCCCCTTCCTCTGGCACCACATTGTTCTGGGGAATGGCCTGCAGAAAGAGGCCTGTGGCTGGCAGATGATGTGAACATCTGGCCAGAGATGTTCACGTACCAGGCAAGACACATGCAGCTACTGGAACTGGGTGCAGAGTCACTCTGCATTAGAGAGCAAAGATCTAAAGGCAAAACAAAATGCTTTTCCCAATACTGATTTTACCCTGAGAGGGTAAGGTGCTCCAGCGACTCACCTTGTGCATGGTGTGCTCAGGCATGATCCAGACAACAGAGACAAATAATCCAGGAACCAGAAAAGGAAATTACCATTTTCAAAGCAATTTTTAATTATTTCATACATATGTTTGAGCTTTCAGACCACCCTGGGAAGACAGGCTAAAACCCACAATTTCTTCCCATTGCCACTTTCTGCATTTAACCCTCACTGAGGGAAAAATACCCACAAGAAGTTGCTCTTACCCAGTGAAGGGAAAACTGCATGATTACAAAACTAGAAAAGCTAAAAAACTGTAAAGAGTTACAAACACTTAAAATGCCTGTGAAAAAGCAACTGGTCTTAATGTTGAAAATCATCAATAAAGTATATTTCCAGTGAAAAGCCTTCGTATTCTGCAAGATTACAAGCCCAAAAGTTCAGTGCTCAGAGTTTGCCTGGATACTCTACAAACACATGTGTAACCATACAATTAATTCCTTTTTAAGAGCACTGCACAAGAATTTCTAGGGTGAGCTACCAATTTCCATAATCCTAAATGGCTTTTCCCAGTGGGGTTTTCAGGATGGAAATCTGCCCATCAGCACCAGTTAGGGGGTGGCTGACCCCTCAGAAAGACTGTCAGCAGAAAGGCCACAAAGCGATGGATGAATCCATGTGAGCATGATGAGAATTGGCACAAACCTCTCTCCAGCCTGTTGCTGTGCAAGCCAGAGCCCAGCCTTTCCCCGTGCTCCAGGGCACTGGCTCAGCTCTGCTTTCATGTTCTCATGCTGTCCCAGCAGCTGCCCGGAGCACGGCCAAGCCTCCCCCACGCTTGCAGCCACAGGCAGATGTGCTGAATTACTGTGAGAGACGAATCTTGAGGGGTTTCCAGGGTGCTTGGAAGCTGAAAGCAATGAAAATTTAAACACAGTTTCTGCCTGCTTGAGGGTTTTCACCCTCCTGTTTGAAAAGTGAATGAGATAAAATCACTTGGGGAGAAAACCAATATACGTGACACTTTCTTCTCCTTTCTTCACATGACTCCTGTAGCTTTCCTCATTCCAAAACCACCTTTTATTCCATTTCCTCACAGGCACTCCTGGCTTCACTGTCCCCTTTCCATAGACTGAGTCCAGCACCCCATCTTTCTCCTTACCCTTTTCAATCTGGTTAAATTTGCTTTTTCCAGACAATTTCCAAGCAGTTCTTCCTCACCCTTCCATATTCTCACTGTCCAGTTATTTTCAAAACTCAATCAAAACCCAAAGCTTTTTTTGCTAGGACTTTAACTATTTTGTTGTCCCCATTTCTCTGTGTTTTTTCCCCCTGTTAAGTACTTTTTGGTGCTATTTGCATGGCAAACACCAGACACAGAGCTGAGCTCTGTTATGCAATAGTGTCCAGCCCAGGACACTACTGAGTCACCCAGGTGTCAAGAATAATCCTTGACATACTGGTCTGGGCTCCGGCTCCCACCTGCACTCATCACCCAGAAGGACAGCAGGACAGCAGCCTGCAGCCCATTTTGACTTTTCCTGATGTTTTTTCCCTCTCTCATTAACTGATTGCAGTAATTTATCTAGGGACTGGCCCCACTTAATCCACAGTCTCTTCCATCCATTGGACTGAACAGTTCATTTCCCACAAAAGTTATCTTCATTCTTTTGAACTCTGCCACCTTTAAGAACAACTCACAACCCTCACTATGTATTACTGAGTTATTTCTTATCCTGCAATCATTTGCCAAAAACTGAGACCAAGTACCACAGAGGTATAACCAAAACATGAAAGAAAGGCACCCAGGAGGAGCACACCTCCAGAAATGGAATTTCAGGGTGGTCAAACTAACAAATGCTGGAAAAAGAAGAGAGACCACAGGACTACAGAGAAGAAAGGAAAGCCTGAACTTCATTTTCTAATACTATAAGGTTATGAGGTAGTTAGATTGGCCCAGCTTTCCAGAATGAGCAATGGGACAAGCTGAAAAAGACTTTGCTGTGGTCTCACTGATACAAACACTAAAATTTCCACAGACAAATGAAGAAATAGAAGGTGGGAGGTGATGTGTCATAGAGGATGGAGAAAAACATCTGACCACTTCTTGTACAACACCACGTAGACAAGATCCGCCCCACAGACATCCCATGGGACACTGATACACCCCCCTGAACCCACTGGAGTGCACCAACAGCTGGCTCAGCCTTCTTTGCTCACTCTGGAAAGATGAGGCTGAGCAAAGCTCCCTGGGCCAGCTGCCTCCTCAGCCCTGACACAAAGTGCAGACACCCAGCGTGAGTCATGTGTGAGGCTGATGTGAGAGCCTGGAGAGCTTCCAGTGCCACTGCTGATGGAGACCTAAGATACCCATGGTAGTGAGAACTTCCATGGGATCCTCCCTGAGCTCTTCTTGGAGTGACAAAAAGTTCAATCTGCAGGAAAGGGTGCAAACATTATTCATGTATGTGATGCATTCAGGGACTTCTGGGCTTTGGAAGGGCACATCACCATGGGCAGGTAAGTGCTCACTTGTTAGTGAGGGTGAGGGGCACAAAGAGCAGGGAACAGGCAGCTGTGTGTGCTATTCACTGCCCCAGCATCTCCTGGAAGAGAGCTGGTGGCCTCCCAGGGCACACATGGTGGGCTCCTCTCATGTTTTCACAAGCTGTTTTTGTAGGAGCAGTGTCATGAGTGGGGCACACGCAGACCCACAGAGACAGGTCATCCAGAGTGGTCACCACCCAAAGACAAGAGAGGAGACAAGGACAAGGTAGATGGAGGACTACAAAGAACTGATGAAGTGATGCATTAATTAATGTGACATCATGCATTTCCATCACAGGAGCAGCTGAAGCACTGTCAGGTTGTGGGGTGGTTGTGGAGAACAAGCTGAGAGCTTGAGCAGACTTCAGGGAACAATTGCTTGCAACAGGCACATCAGTTTTGGAGAAACACATGCCAGCAGTCCCTGGAGGTCCAGGCAACACCCAGGCATTACTGCTGGATTAAAAAATTTCATGTTGAAATGTAACAGTTCAGCCCTGGGGAAAAAAAGTTGCAAATGCCTGTCTTAGCTCTCATATTAAAAGCCCTTGATGAAGAGGCAGAAAATATATATTTGTGATTGAACCAAAATGGGACAAGTCCCACTCCTCCCCCACAGGGCACGCACACTGGGTGTCAGGCTGTCCTGCAGCCACAGCTACAGTCAAAATAAATATCATGAACTTAGGTGATTTATAGCAAATCTTTCAAAGCCCACCAACTGCTGTAGTTAATGTACAAACTGCTGTTAATGTGACTGTGTAATTTAAGCCTCAAACTTTTCCTTAGCCAGAAAATTTTTAAACAAATTTTAAAAACCCACACATAAACTCTGCCAAAATTGAAACTTACAAACAAAAGTTATCAGATGTTCAAGCCAAATTCACACATGCAGTGAGCAGATACCTTGAAGTCAAGGTGCTTCATGAAGCCAAGAGACCATGAAGGAATAGTGGGGCCGTGGGAAGGTTTTATCTGGGCCATTTCATGGGTGTGCATGGTCCCCTCTTGGCCTTGGCAGGGAACCACAGCAGCCCCTCTGCTCCTCCCCAGACACACTGCCAGACACAGCCCAGCCCCACCGGCCTGCCAAGGGCTGCAGGGAAGGGACAGCCTGGCAGGGATGCAGCTCCTGCTCCTGTGGGATGTGTGCCAGCTCTCCCTGCTCCCTGCAGCCTGTCCCACCCTGCACGCAGGGATTGCACATCCCTGACACACCCTGAGCCAGGGCACACCTCGGCTGGGGAAAGCCACAGAGAGAGGCCAGAGAGCAACACCTCTGCTCAGGAGGAGCAAAATTAGCAGGGATTAGGGTTTAGTATTTCATGGCTCTTTGGCTTAAAGAGCTAGAAAATTTGAGAGCATCCCAATGAACCCGGGCTGTGAGAAGATTGCTCCACTTAGGAAGGTGGGGTGAGTTTTGCAGTGGGAAGTTTAAAATATTCAGAAAGGCAGCTGCCAGGGTTAAGTGGCTTGCTTAGGTCGCTGTGGATGTTTTCTTATCTGCCAGTGAAATTTCCCAGTGCCTTTAGCTAAATTAAAAGCAAGAAGCCAAAGAAACAAAAGCCCTGCCCATCTGTCTCTCATCACGCCCTTCACAGAAACACAGCAATTAGTATTTTCCCTTTCAAAAATCCTCAAATCTCAGACTCATTCTCCCTCAGTCACCACCAAGCCAGGCAGAGCCCTTTGCTCATTTCCCAATACTGAGACCAACATTTGGTGTCTGAATTGCTTTCAAGAGGGCATCAAGACTTTCAGAACCTGCCACTTCCCTTAAGGCTGTTTCAAGGGGATCCCAGAATGTTTAGAAATTGAAACTATGTCATGAAGTGGCAATTCATGAAAGAATCACTGCAGGAAGCACCTTCAAAACTAGAGCAGTGAGCTCATCACTAGGCATAGATGAAGCTTCAAGTGCTATAAAATGCCCTTTGAGTAATTTCCCCACAGGTCAGTAGGCTTCAGCCTGCAGAATTGCTGTGAAATGATAAGTAGCTCCCACCTGGCAAATGTGAAGGAGCAGACTGCACCTCGACAGGAGAGCAGCGGGGCTGGTTGAGGTTGTTTCTTGTTTGGCAGGTTTCCAGGTGTGAAATTCAGGAGTGCAGCTTTGCTCCCTGCCGTGTTTTGGTTAGCAGTGCCATTCTGGGCCCTCTCAGCCCTTTCCATGTGCCTTCCCTGGGAGCTAAGAAACAGTTAAATATCTGTGAGTGAGGGATGCCTTTGGCAAGGGCTGACACCTGCCCTTCCATATGCACACCCTGCTCCCCCTGCCAAGGTGGATCAATGTTTAATGCAGCAGCCTTGACAGAGTGCTGTTAATAAAGATGCAGAGAGCAAACAACAAAAACGTCTGAAATAGCAAGGCCACGTCACAGAGCTTGCTCTTCAGAGATCTGAGGCACTCTGCAGAGACTTTGTGAGAAGCATCTTGAAAGTGTATGAAAACTCCTGTATCTGTACCTCAGGTAATGTTCTTCACCTCTGACCACAGCTCAGGGCGGTGTGGGATGCAGGACACACGTGGCCACCCACTTGTCCTGACCACTGGTGCATGGGAAAAGGGGACAGTGGCCCAGGACCTGGTGTCCCTGCACCCTGTTCCTGACACTGACAGTGCTGGGCTGCATTCAGGACATTCCCTGACCAGTGTGGGAGAGGTGAGAAAAACCCTACACACATCCCTCTCTCTTTAGCACAGGTTACCTTCTGGAATAAGTTGCTTTTCACGATTTGCTTTCCTATTAGAATATTTGTTTGTCCAGACCCTACAAGCCCTCAGGCCCATAAGCTTATCAACACAAACAACACAGCTAATTCTTTGCCTTTAAGGCACCATGTGCTTTGAGAAGTTTACTAATATAGATAAATAAGGTTTTATTCACGGTATTAAGAACAAACAAATCACCAAAGACTTTTTTTTTTTAAAAGTTAAGGGATTTATCCAGACATCTGGATGCTTTTTTGCAATTTCTCCAGATTTTCTTGGCCAGTACATTTTGTTGGAAATCATGAGATTTCCAATGGATTTTTGGTTTTCATCCAGTTGGAAACACAGCAAGAGGAGTTTTTCCCTCCCAGCCTTCCAGGATTTCTAGTTCATGTGCTGGCTGGAATCAGCATATATAAAGGGGCATAAAAAGAAAGCCTTGATTAAGAAAAGCTGAGGAAATATTTGTACTTCAAAGGTATCTTTCCAGCTTGGGGTGATGGTTCTAATTAGTTTCTAATGAAGTGAAGCTGATGAAGCCTTGCTTTGTGGGACTGTTTAGATGACCATTCACTGCAGAGTAGGACACTGAGGAGGGAAGATCTAGGCCTGTGCCAAGCTCTTGCTTATGCTCAGATAGTGTGTCTGATGGATATCTGAATTACCCAGTTGTTAATTAGAGATGGTTATTAGCTCAGAGTCTGAGCCTCTCTATCTCCAGCCTCCAGCTCTTTCCCAAGGACACCTGCTGGGACTGCTCTTGCCACCTTTCTTGCAGCACCAGTGGAAGGCAAAGTGACTACTCTGAGCTCAGTGGTGTTTTCTGTCACACCACCCTCCCACAGAAGGATGGAGGAAAGTGGGACAATGGAAACTGTGCTGATGGAGGGAGGGGAGGCGAGGCAGAGATCAAAAACACTCATGTGACAAAAAAGGAGATAGCAAAAGGAGGAAGAGATTGAGGAGATGTGGTCTGAGACAATGGAATAATCTCCAAACATGTGGCCTCCACCCACCCTTCTCTAAAATCAGCTGGAAAGATACAGTAAAGGATAAAGGACTAAATCCAAACAGGACAGAGTAGGGGAAAAAATATCAAGGTCAGACTGCAGGAGCAAGTGAAACCACCATGCCAAAGTGGGGAAAAGCATGGGCCATTTGGTGAGAAGTCGTCTCCCCCTTCAGAGGCACCACTGGTGGCTTGTCAGCACCCTGATGTCCCCTGTCCCCAGCAGCTGTCAGCAGGTCAGCTTCAGCACAGCCACAGCCATTCCACAGCACAACCCTGCTGGAAACTCCTTCTCTCTGCACCAGTTCCACTTCCAGGAAATCTGCTTTTGTGCACTTTGTAAAGACAGGATTCCAGGAAAACAGATGTCATGCACTTGGAATAATTTTGTGTTATATTTAATTTCACCGACGTGTGGTGAACCAACAGTGAGTTCCAACCAGAGCAGGCTCTAAAAGCAGTCAAGGCACTGGTGGGCAGCTCTAGGACAGGAGGCCTGGGCCATGCTCAGGGTCACCAGGGTGACAGAGTCACTAAGGCAGGTCAGACACTCGCTGGCCTTGCAGGGCTCTGGTGGCACAGGCTCCCACTGGCTGCTCACCAAGGGCAGGACAGCTTTTCTTGGTCACAGCAACTGAGTGTGCTCATTTATTGAAAGTAATGCCTGTCAGTGTCATCCAGGGAAAACAGGTACTCATCTATGAAGGGAGGCATTTTCCTCACAGGGCAAAGGGAGCAGAAGGTAGGCAGGGCTTTTGTTAGTGCTCTGTACTCTCTAGTGATAGAGAGTTTGCCTAAGCTATTTCCTACAGAACATAAAACCCCTCTGAA
This sequence comes from Parus major, assembly GCF_001522545.3. NCBI lineage: Eukaryota > Metazoa > Chordata > Aves > Passeriformes > Paridae > Parus > Parus major. The sequence goes on from NC_031783.1 coordinate 7,975,478, forward strand.
ACTTTAACTCAGAATCATTCACAACATGTTTAAGGCTTCCAAAGCCATCAAAGCTAACCAGAATTCATTAAGAGAGAAAATAAGATTGTAATTAATTAACTTATTGAAATTATGAATCAAGGACTATGCAGAAAAGGCTATGCATCACTTTGCAAGTTATTCATTTAATCAAATAACTGAGCTGAAATATTTGCATTAATAATTGCACCAGAAAGTGCTGATCACAATGTTTAATAAATCCAAATTGTTAATTCTACAAACTCCATTTCAAGTCTGAGACATTCGTACAGAAAGTTGCACGAGGATAAAGGAAGTTTAACAAAATCTCCCAGAGCACTCTTACAGTAAGGGGAGCAGCTGGAGCCTCACCCATATCATGCCATTCTTCTTCTGCAGAAGGTTCAGGACAAGGGGATTGTTGTGACAACTCCTAAGCCCATCTTACAACCCAGGGAGAGGACCCTGGCACTGTGTACCCAACAGCAATTAACCTTTTCAATGCCTGGCTAAGATTACTGCTGTCAGCCCCTCCCCAGGAGGAGCTGTTTGCACAGGCAGCATCCAGAGCCTCAGCAGTGCCCCAGATCAGGCACTCAGCCTGGTCCAGCTGGCCTTTGGGGACAGTGGCCCTGGCAGCCCTGGGCTGTGTGGGCAGCCTGGTCCTGCCCTGTGTGGCCACTGTCACTCCTCACTGCCCTCCTCCCGGCCCCAGGCACACCCTGACCCTGCTGGGACAGGACAGGACAGGACAGACAGAACAGGACAGGGCAGGGCAGGACAGACAGAACAGGACAGGACAGGGCAGGGCAGGGCAGGGCAGGGCAGGGCAGGACAGGACAGGACAGGACAGGACAGGACAGGACAGACAGAACAGGACAGGGCAGGGCAGGGCAGGACAGGGCAGGAGAGGACAGGACAGGACAGGACAGGACAGGATAGGGCAGGACAGGACAGAAGGACAGACAGGACAGGACAGGACAGGACAGGACAGAAGGACAGACAGGACAGGCAGGAGCCCCCAGCCTCGGAGCAGCCCCTGCCAGCCCAGCCTGCTGCACACACTGCCTTCTCCTGCCTCGGATCCCAAACCCACTGACAGCTCTCACCACTCTCATGTCTTCAGGATGTGAATGTTTTATCAAGCTGTCACACATCTCACTCCAGGCACATGGGAACACCATCCAAACTCGTTTTCACTTGCTGGCAACCGAAGGTTCCTCTACTTTGCCTAAAACACCTTTATTTAATTTTGACTCCACTATTTTCTACTTTTCTACCTCTGTTATTTCTGCTTTTCACTGCGTTGGGACTTTTTGACTTTGTGGATAAAGCAGCAGAAGGACAGTAACACTGAGTCATGAGGTCTCTCAAACTGCCTCAAATCAGAATAATTTAATTCAGCCATTTGATACCAACGCCAGGTTATTAATATGCCAAGTACAGAGGTTCATTGCATCAACTTTTCCCCGAGTTGCAGACACACTTTACAAGCAATAGATCTGTAAGGTTTTGTTTGGCGACACTGAGATGTAGTTTTTGCCCTTTTGTCTTTCCTGTTCTTTTTTCCCCATAGATCTATTTGCTAAAATAAATTGAAATTGGGTAAAAGAATATAAGGCACAATTTATATTAGATATATCTGCAATTACTAACTCTGAATTAAACATATTCCTTCATGAATAATGAAGCAGAAATAGGCCAGAGGAAAAATGAGATAAGATCTTCAATCCATGTATTTTTAATTGCTTCATTATCTAAAATTTGGTATGAATAGCAGTGGATACAGTTTGCTGTTAATGCACAAAAAGAAATGAGAATTTTCAACCAAATCACAAAAGGCTATCAAAAATTAATTTTGTGTGCTGTGATCATTGAAAATGTAAGTGATTTTGTGGCAGAGTGACATAAAAAATACCATTTATATGCTAATAATGAACAAGTCATATTTTTTCATTTTGATGCAAAATAAATTTTATTTTCATTTTAATGAACTGTAATGAATTATAAGCTGTTTCTTTTTATCTTCAAGTAAAAGCTGGGGAAAAGATAATGAAAGGTTGACAAGAAGATTGCCCCTGAATGAAAATAGGATGGAGCAGAGCATGACCCTTGCCTTGACCTGTTAGACTCCTCTGCTGACTTGGCAAAGCGGCCATTTAGGACCAAGGTGAGCACTGCCCATCACTGGGAAAAAGAGAGAAAATCACCCACACTGGGTGGAAAAACCCCACCTCCATTTCACACCAACACAAGCATCCTCACCAGGGGTCTGCCTTGCTCTCCTCCACGTGGATGCAGCAGGTGCAAGCTCAGGGACAACTCCTGTATCCACCGATAAAAGCACGAGGTACACTCCTTGTATTGGCAGTCCCTAACGCTGAATTAAACATGTTCCTTCATGAATAATGGAACCCAAAAGGGCCAGAAGTACTAAGGAATCTGATCCAAAGCCTATTAAAGCCAATGAAATGTCTTGCATTGATGCATAGCATATTAATAAATAATTATGGGGTGTTTTTTTGCAGTAGTTCCTAGAAGCACCAGGCGCAGCCAGGATCTTTATCACTTCTGTTGCTGCACACAACACGAGAGATAGTCCTGTCCTAAGGGCATTACAATGCAAGGATAAGGCAAGAGATAGCGAGCTGGATAAGAGCAGGGAACCCAAACAAGCCGTGAAATTGTTGTGCTCAGCAATTATGTGCAGCAGGCTTGGCACGGCAGCTGCTCCAACACTTCTGAAACGGTCGAGGTGTACCAACACCAGCTGAAATCAATAGATATTGCAAACATTAAACACCCAGGAAAACCCAGCTCAGCTTTTTAAAATGAGCCAGCCATGACAAAAAGCCAGTTTGAAACTGTTTGTCTTGTACTCACTGCTCCTCCTTCACACCGAGGACTTTCCCCAGCCTGCCTCCATTGGCAGTCAACTTCTTTGCACCTCTGTCTTGTGGAAATGCCCACACCTAATCCATTTCCAGTTTTAACTTCCTTCTTGGGGCCTTCTGCATATTATTTAAGACAACCTGTTGTGCACAGTGCTGCTGTGCTCCCACTGTTCACTTATGGATGTACCACACTGCCACTTGAGCCTCACCCCATCTGCAGAGGGTGCCGCTGCCTGCTGGGGATTTCAGAACATCTATTCCAGAGCTTACTGTGCTTGTGGGCTCCAATCTGCATGTTTATGCATGAAAATACCTTTAAGAAGCTCATTTTAAATAACTCCATCTCAAGAAGAGCCCTTCTGCTTATTATTTGGACTGGAGTAGTAGTGGTAACACACTGGCAATTTTTTATTAAACTTTGCCTTGAAAGAGCTAAATCTGGGCAGAAGGACTCCAAGCAATGGACATAAGTTACAGTACAGAAAATTATGATAATATGTATTTATCTCATAGATTCCATGAGTCTGTGTTAGGAAAAGGTATTCATCCCCAGCTCCCTGCTGGGCTCATCCTCACCCCATCCTTGGGATCTGAGCTCTCCTCAAAACATGACACACATCTGCTCTGTGCTCATTTGTGCAAATATTTACTCACAGGGTTTTGTTAGTTGGGTTTTTTGTTGTTGCTTTTTTTTCCTACAGGTTTTACCTTTGTTACTCCTCTATGAATCACGCTCTTAACAGAGTAAAAATTGCAGTAAGTAGCATTTTATCTTGGCCAACTGCTGGGTGAAGCAGGCAGTGATCAAAACCATTGCAAATCTGCTCCTAGGTCTCACCAAAATGCTTCAAAAAATAACCTGAGTAAAATTATGAAGGACGTGAAGAGTTGCTTAAGAAATAAACTACTGAACCTGTCTCCACACTAAAAAATAAAAGAAGTCAGAATTATTTAACAGCCCAAGTCAGGATACTTCTGCAGGTCATTCTCCAGGTTGAGTTTGGCCTTAATTTTGCAAGGGGTTTCACTTCAAGGGAGAATATTGGATTGCAGAAGGACACAGCTATGTATTTTTTCAGCACTATCACTCATGCAGCTGCATCATATTTTTATCCTGACAATTTCATTGATTTCAAATTTTTAAAAAATGTAGTGTTTTCCAACCCTTTATGCTAAAAACAAGAAAGAGGAGACTGATGCAAAATGGAGTAAAAGCTTTTAAATTTTGCTCTAAAATTAAAGTGACACTAAATATTTCTGGTCATCTTGGTCTAACTTAAATATTTAGCCTGTGATATTTTGGATCAGTGGGAAATGTGTAAAAAATTTCTGGTATTAAACTTTGTTTAGAGACTTGTGGAGGGTAACATAGCACAGAAAAATATGAAAGATGACTAAACTAAACTTCTAAAAGAAACCAGATAATTGATAATTATTACCAGAGAAAATAAATAGCAGCTGTGATAACAAGGCACTGAGTCATTAGAGAGAAGAAGATGATGAAATAAAGAAAGAGATGCATACTATTTACATGTAATAGCAATTTCATTGAGAAAACAACCTGAGATTTGAGAGGAGTTTATCACTAGCTGCAATCATCAGCCTGCCCATCAAAAATAGAGAAATAACAGAGTAGCAGTCATGTCCCAGAGAAAAACTCAGGAGCTGGACTGGAAGAAGCTCCCTCTGGTAGGACAAAAGAAATGGGTGTGAGAAGTTAATTTTGTTAGTATATTGATTGCAAACCAAAATGACCAAAAAGGCTTTTAGAGAGGCTGATACTGGTCCAGTGCTCACAGCAAACAAACCCAAGCAGCAGCTCTCCCCTCTGTGACCTGTGTGTGTCTAGGGGTCCTGGCCTTTCCCTGTGGCAGTCTGAGTGTCAGAGAAAAAGATGTTCTCAAGAACAAAGATGTTCTCAAGCTGAACTACAAGGTGGTAAGGAAGGAGAGACTCTTGGTCAACAGTATGAAGTCACCTGAAACAAAGGAACTTGTGCTCTTCAAGCAAGCTGGGGCAGCTGAACCCCAGTGTTTGCAAACCCAGGCTGATTCCAAGATAAATACAACAAAATTCAGGTGCAGACATCCATGAGGAAATAAACAGGATTAAGATTTTTTACAGATGGAGACAGCTCAACAGCCTGAGGCTTTCATAGCACACCCTTGTGAGCTCATCCCAAACCAGAAGAGACTGACAAGCACAGTGCCAGAGCCTGGCTTGAACAGCTACACAACACCCTTTTTACATTCCCTGTCTATTGCCCAGCACTGTTTATGCCTTCCAAGGCTATTAGCAAACCTATAAATTATTTATGGTTTCCTTTCCTTTAGTGTCTGCTCTAACTTTTTTTCCTTGAGCTGAATGTGAAAATTTCCAGTTGCTGAAGAAGGGAATAGCTTAAGATTCATTTGCAGACTTGGTTTTGTTTTCTCCTTCCCATCTCTGGGATGCACAGAATACTCACACCACGCTTGACAGGATCTGCAACACGAGGCTTTTTTTGTAAATCCTACTGGCTTATCCTAATTATTTCCCAATTGTTATTGTGAATTTATTTGAAAAGTAATAAAGAAAAGAAAATTACAAGAAAAAATTAACTGTGCAGAAGACTCCCTAAATGAAGATGAAGAGGAATGAGCTGTGTTTTCACTCTTGGAAATGTGCATTAAGAGACTACGTAAGCAGTAACAGAAAAATAACAGATGTTTACAAGAAAAAACCAAAACTGAAGAAAACACAGAGATATGAATAAACACAGTTTGACTCAACCAATTAGAAACACTTGTTTGACCAACAATGAAGCTTTGACAAGTGTCAAAGTTTCTGTTTTAGTTACTGTCTTGACATAGTTACTGAAAATTGCCCGGATTTTTAAGGATTTGTCCTAATCACATAAAATTGTACCATCATTTTCTTTGGCTGCTACTCTGCTCAATAGGAAATCTTGCCAACAAGAGACATGTAAGTCTTAATCATGCTTGAACAAGGAAGACTTACAATTCAGTTCTCAATAAGACATAATGAGTCAGATAGAAGGTGATTCGCTTGTTCACATTGTTCGGGCAAATTATAGATTTTCTACAAAATCTCCATAATTTTTTTCCAAATATAATTCTGTTATTGTATGCTGTGTCTGTAAATTTTCCCATTTTTTTATCATTCTATTCAGGTTTGTATACATTGAGAAACAGAGCCTGGGAAGGAGGCAGATATCTGCCTGCTTGACACGCTTTTGTCTGTTGGCATTTTCCAGAACTAGCAGTAACCAAATCTGGGCCACACCAGCGCCCTCCCTGACCCAACAGCACCAACAGAGAAGGAAATTTCTCTAACCAGCCCCTGGTTCTAGACCTAGGAGGGGCTGCTGGCATCTCAGCTCTCTGGGAAACGGGCAGGGGCCGACCTTTGGAGCTGCTCAGGAGCTGCAGAAGCGAGCAGGACTTCCAGAATCAGCGGCCACAGCTGTTCTTACACTCCTGCTAACACTGCACCTTGAGGAAGGGATGGAAATGTTCCAGGTCAGCCATATCTTGGCATCAGAGGCCCTTATGGAGACTGAATTCAGCTGAGCCACCCCAGGGGACATGGAAGTGGAAAAGAGTTTGCACAAAGCCTTTCTTGCTCACAATTCAGTATCCTCCTCCCTAAGAACCTTATCTATCAAAGGCTTGCAGTGGTTGTTTATCACACCCTGGGCAGCCAAGGATCAAAGCCTAGGAGTGAATCTGAAGGAAGGATGGCAGGAGGGAAGAACACCCTTCCCACCCTGCTGCTCTTTCATGCAGTGCATGCCAAAATTAAACAACAGCTCAAAAAAGCCTCCATCTCCAGTTGTGCACACTGATTGTTGGTCCAATAACCACTCAGGCTCCACAAGTCCATGCACAAAGAGAACCAAAGAGATGTATTACTGAACATAATTTTTTCCCCTTTGAGACAAGTCACTCTCTGTGATTGTGTGCAGAAAAGTCGGGCGATAGATCTGAGAGGAAGAATGACAAAATGACAGGATGGGCTCTGCTGTGCTGGCCCAAATCAGCCTCTGCCAATAACCTCCACAATTAGGTGGCCCCAGGCACAGATGGGTTCAGTCAGCAGTGTTGGCTGGGATGATACTGGGATGTTCCTAATTCATCAGCAGCTTGGCTGAGGTCTTGATTTGCTCTCTCTGATTGCTCAGCATATGATAAGTAGTGTATGATGGACTTGGCTTTGTGCCCTCAAGGAAGGTCTAAAACTGTCCCATCTCCAGACATGCTTTGTAATTTCTGAGTATTAGCTCCTGGTCTTCCTCAAGTGCCAGGTGGCCACCACAGAAGAACACTTTTCTCTTACATGAAAAGCTGGGTGTGTAATGAGCAATACAAACCCTAACAACAAGAATTCCAAAATATACTGCCCCTTCCTCAAGTCCATAAAGTCAGTTAAGGAAGAACATAAATGTTGAGAGGTGTTGGTGCAAAGGGCTGGAGTTCATTTTACATCATTTGTGTCTGCTGGCTTTCAGAGAACATTGTCTGCAGATTTATGATCCACCAGGTAGCTCTAAGAATGGTCACTTTGCAAACAGCCCTTAGACTGCTATAAAAGAGAATGGAAACTGAAGCTGAAGAGGATGCTGTGAAGTAATTGGGTTATTAACTGCTTCCATGCTGAATGACATGCAGGTGTACCCAGAAAATGTTCTTTAATATTTTTTGAACACACTGCACCAATGTGCAGAGCTTTTTTTCCCCCTAAAACTCCTTTTTCTTTCAGATTTTACAATACAGCTCAATTTGGCGTGTGGTCACAACGAGGCCATTACTGGGTATGACCACTTAGGAACTGCTGCTTTTCAAGTGGCTGCAGTAGGAAAAGCAAACTGCTGCATGCACCACAGGGCTGCTGTGTCCATGTGCACTTGCAGGGTCAGCTTTTAGTGCTGTGTCTTTGAAACAAGCAGAATTTACAGGACTAAGGATTTTATAGCCAAAAATCAAACCAAACCTGCGTCACAGAACTCTGCTTCTTCACTTCTCACCCTTTTTTCCTGCTTTTAAGACATAAGCACATGCCTCAAAGAAGAATGCAGAGCAGCAGCACATGTAACCACACTAATCAAGCCTGGAGAAGGCTCATTACTGAGAGCCTGGACAGCAGTTGGAGCTCTCTGTGAGGCAGTCACATCACTTGACAAACATGAGTGCTCCTGGACAACTTACTGTTTAAAAGCAGCAAAGTGCTGTGAAATGATAAATTAGAATGGTCATACGGATGCCTTAGTGAAAAGTAAAGCTGCAGAAAAATATAGCCATATCTTCATGAAGAGGAGGGGAAAAACAACCCCAACTGTTGGGAGCAGATGAATTGAAATGTGTCTACAAAAATAACAGAAGACATTTTGGTACCTACAGCAACCATCCCCACTTGGCTCCATCTGGAGATGGAGGAGCCGAGAGGGAAGAGAAGAGGCACAAATGTTGAAGTGTCTCAGGGAGGATATCACGTCTGGGGGATGTCTTAGCAAGCAGGTTGCAAATGCAAAACTGATAGCAATCATTTTTATTTTTTTTAAAGAAGGATGCTATCCTAGAGGAAATAAACCATCAAAGGAAGCGAGCATGTCATGTATTGCAGATGCATCACTTTACACATAGCTCAAACCCATTTTTATTATCATTTTTAGGGGAAATAAGCCCTAGGTAGTCTTATAATATCTTGGTAGAGTGTCAAAAGGAACCTGAAGATTTCAGTCAGATCTTGTTTGGAGGGTACTGTAATGCATGTTATTTGGCAAAGAGATTTTCAAAGTGTTGCCAAGCCTCAGTCAGTTTATGGATTTAAGACCTCAGTCATTTAAGGCCCTGTTTACAAAGCAATGCATCATGTCACAGCATGGCACTGAAGTTGTAAATGGCTCCCAAATTTTGAAAAAACTTTACTCTGCAGTGGAATACAGATCACTCTGAGACACAGCCACAGGCTTTGGGAGGAATGCAAGCACTCTCCTACACACACAGCATGCCAGCTCCTGAGCTGGTATAAATCAAAGCAACCTTTTTTCAGATAGAGAGAACAATGGTGATTTATATCCACTGAATCATATTGAATATCTCTTGACTGACACTGTCCTAAGAGCCTCTGGACCAGATCCTCAGGCAGAGCTGGAGGCTTAATTCCTGCTGGTAGCACAAAATTAAGTACCCAAAGCCTTCCATGGAATTCAGTCTAAGTGAAACAGCTTACATGTACAACATGCAACAAATCCAGTGTACTTCATCCCTATCCAGACCAGTTCCAGCTTTGGCACCAGGAGAGCAGTGACAAGCAGGGCCCAGGTTAATCAGCCCTGTTAGAGGACTGTGCTGGGCTAACACAGGCTCCCAGGACCTGAGCCTCTGCTGAGCTCTGCCTTGTGGACCTCCTCGTGTGCTTGGTGCTGCTTCATGGCTTGCTAACAGCAGGCCAAGCCACATCAGGTTTGCACAAATGGCAGAAATCCATCCATTCAACACAACACTGGAAGAGGGGAGCAGCATTTGGGACATCACACTCAGGTGTGCCACAGGTTACAGCCCTCTCAAAGTACAGCCACACATCTTTCACACAGCTCTGATCAAAGGGCCTGTGCTTAAAAAAAACAGCAAAAATGCTTTACTGATAAGAACATTTTCATACCCATATCTCTCTGGCCAAACGGAGTAACGTGGAGGTTCAGCAGCTCTGCAGAAGGAACCTGGATACTGCTGGATGCCAAGCTGAACATGAATGAGCCACGTGCCCTTGATGTAAAGAAGGCAAATATTTCCAACATGTGTTGGTTAGCAGACCACCAGCAGCAGGCACAGGGGGTGATTGATCTCCTGTGCTCAGCCCTGGGGGACAAGGCTGCAGCACTGCTCCTCCAGTTCTGGGTAAGTAAGTACTGGAGCAAGTCCAGTGAGGGGCTATTAAATGATAAAGGGCTGGAATCACTCATGTGAGGAGAGGCTGGGACAGATGGGTTTGCTCAGGCTGGGAAGAGAAGGCTCAGGAGTGGCAGTGTCTCTTTAATGCATGTAAATATCTGATGGGAAGCAGTAAAAACACTAAGCCAGGCTCCTTTCAGTGTCAGGACAAGAGACACTCACTGAAATATTGGAGAATCCACTTACATCTAAGAAAAGGTTTGGCATTTTTTATCCTATATCTGTTCTCTCTGGCAAACACTGGAACGTGTTTCCCAGAGAAAGGCTGTGGTGTCTCCATCCTTGCAGATATCCAAAACATGAACATGGCCCCAGGCACTCTCTCTGCCTGACCCTGCTCTGAGCAGAGGTGTTGGACCAGGCAGTTTGCACAGGTGACTTCCAGCCTCAGCCATCCTGAGATTCTGTCACTGCTTCACTGCAAATTAGAGCCCTGGGGGGAAGGGAGAGGACAACCTCTGGTAGTGGCAATCTTGGGAACCACACAGCTGTGGGCAGGACACTGTGTCCAAAGGCAGCTCTGTGCTCCAGTCTGCACTCTCAGCCAGGCACAGCACTGTGGGAGCAGCCCAGATAAACCTCAAAGGCATCCAAGTGATTACTGGTATAATGGATGGAAACACAAAATAAAGGAGGATTTAACCAGCACCTGATGGGGTGCACAAATTGGGACATAATTGGAGGACAGAAGTTCTAATGAGTTATTCAGCTTCTAAGTTACTTGCTGTAGAGTTTCATTACATATTTTTCATACTAACTGAGCATGAAAGTTCCTCCTCTGCTGGCAAAAAGAGAACAGATAAAACTCAGAAGTCTACGCAGCTTGCTGCCTCTTTCCTCTGCTGGAAAACGATAATTATCTCAGGCTTGCCTAATCCTGTAGGATTTATCCCAGACAGTGTTAGTGCTTTCATTGTTCTACACAGTGCTGGGCTGTTTCATCCACAGGGCTCCAAGTGCCTTACTGTGGGGAAGGCAAGCAGACCTCTTTAAAAGACAAAAATACCCTCTCCAAGCCATACACATTTTATGATGCATTCATCTCTCTTTATACATGATTGCCAGAACTGGGACAAGTGCTTGGCAAGTCCTGTAAGACATAGGGAGTTTCTTTGCATAAATTGGGAGGAAAAAGCCAAAACACCCTAAAAGGGAACTTGGTGCTTAGTGATGTGCAGAGTGAGTAAGGAGGTGCTGGAGCTTGTGACCTCTGCACTGCAAGCTCAGGGTGGATTCTCAGTCCTGTCCAAAGCACCACTCAATCACAGGTGAGTTTCAGCACTGTGTGGTAGGGTCTAACCATACCTAGCCTAAGGTAGGTTAGAAAAAAGCTTATTTTCCAGCTAGAGATGATAAAAAGCGTGCTAGACACTGACAGCACATATGTCTTGCTCAGTCACCTATAGGGGAAGTCAGAGGAAGAGCAGGGATGTGGTGACATGAAGTTATATATTTACTTAATCTTTGGAAATAGATGGAGAATATCACTGGGAAAAAAAAATAAATAATAAAAAAAAAGACTTCTTAACATGGCTTCAGCACCTGAGGGGCAAAGGTTTTCTTTTAGGTGAGTCTCAACAAGGAATATAAGTTATTTTATTAGATATCTCTGGACCTTACTTCCCTTTTTGACAGAACAGCAATATCTGCTTTTTGTGGCTGAGTTTGCAGAAGGTCAAAGAAAGGTCTTGGATCTCTGCCCTCTGCCCATTAGGATCAGGAAATCATTATTTATATTGTGTGTCCTGGCCCAAACCCGTACAACAGTGCCTCCCTGTCGATGAATTTGAGGTTGGCCTTAGGTTAGCCCCTCTGAGCTTCCCCAGGAAAAGAGAGCTGTTACAAGTAGTCATTAACTCAACAGGAATATCAAGAATGAATGCTTCAGTGTCAATGACACAGAAAAGAAAAGGGAAGAAGTGTTCTGCCAGAAGGCTGTTGCAGCCCTGAATGGCAGCAGTTGTTTATCAGTGCCTTCTGCAAGGAGTAAAGGTCTGACCCTGCTTTCAGCTTTCACTTGCCTTGCCTCTCCACTGAGCGAAAGGCAGAAGAGTCTATGAAGTTGACATGAATGAGCAGCAAACCAGGACAGGTTTTCAACTTTCCTGGGCTAAGACTTTACAGTTTAGGCAGTAATAATGTGAGCACCTTAACTCTCAAGAGAGACATATGTGGTCTATAGTACACTATCAACCAATGTATTTATAGCACCAGATCAGCCTTCCTTATCCTAAATTTCTACCTTGTAGAGTTGATAATTACAGATTTACTTAGCTACCGACAGAAACCTGCAAGCTCTTCATTATATATCTTGCAAAGAACTTCATTACTGTGCAATTTGTGATGTGAGGAGTTTCTCAAACAGTCCTCCCCAGCCATTTTAACCATTTGACTCTTTGAATGGAGCTAAGAGAGGTGAATGATCAGGAGCTCAGTGCTACAAGGGAAGCAGAGGATGCCCTTGGATTGGGAGAGATGTCAGAGGAGGGGTTAAGCACCAGCTCCCTCCAAACTGACTGCACAGCACAACAAACACACCTCCAATTCACCACCCTCTCCAATAAAATTCAGAATTTTCTATCTTTGAGAACATTAAGAATATGCAAATGTAATTCCTTTACAGCCTTCTCTCACTGATAGCGGTATCTAAACTCTTTTTGAGAGTAATTCATCCATCAGAGTGCTTTGAGATGTAACACCTCACCTCAATGCTGAAGGGCCTGGAGCAGCTTGAAAGCAGATCACTGGAAGAAGGAATTCTTGCAGGATAAAAAGGGATATTAAATGCAAAGGGTTAAAGCCATAGTGGTGTTGTGTGCTGGTAGAGAACTCTGCTGCAGCCAGAGCAACCAGAGCCAGGTGATCTTTTGGATCAACTTCTACCTCAAATTTCCCAGTGCTGCCCCTCACTGGGGAATGCTCCCCTCACCAGATCACAGGATTGCAGTCAAGGACACAGGCTGCACAACATGCCCTGGAGAATTCTGAGTCCCAGGACATAGCCCACCCCTCCCCAGCCATCACTAGGTGTTTCTGTGGGTGGATACAGTCCTGAGGGACCCAACTTGGTTAGGCAGCAACTGGGAGCTCTGCTCAGATGGCTTGGAAGCATGAACAGCAGTCCCTAAATGTGGATTTAATTAAGGCTGCTACCCCTATTAGCATTTAGCTGGAGCTAGATTTTAACCATCATTAGAATCAGCATAATTGCCATATGTCAGAGAGCCATTTAATAAGCTATGTATCTCCACTAGTTATATTTCAAGAATAAGCTGGAAACAGTGAGCATTTTCTCTCCAAGACCCCTTTGAAAATTAGTCTATTAAAAAGATCATACAGTGTAATATACAATATTTACTATTTCAGGTTTATCTTGCAGCACTGCAGTTTACAGCTAGCTACTGACTGGTAACCTAATTTTGTAGATGTGTAAAATGTTGCAATAAAGAGGTTACTATGTATTTCAAACATTGTTGGCCTCCAAGATCTGGGAATTTCTCAGTGAGCTCACCAGCACGTTTTATTGGCAGTATAAAATTTACTGTGTTTACATTCCCTTTAAAATGACGAATACATCAGAGCTACCAAAATGCTGGGGTGAGATTACAGAGAATGAGTCGAAGACTTTAAATTAAGTTCTGTGTCCCCCCACACCCCACATGATACACAGAGTCACAAGAGAAGTGACAACACTTGTAAAGAAGTTTTCCTTTTCTCCTTCCCAGAAACACTCATGGGGAATTGCTAATGAAGCAGCATCCTGACAGCACAGAAGCCAAAGACACAACAAAAAGGCCTCACTGCATCTCATATTTGAAATATTTCACCATGGCAAGCCAAAGCAAGGCAAGACCTTTACATTTGTAAGACTAAATGAACCACTTAAAGATACTGTGGGGAAAGTCCTGCTTTACATTAAATTGAATTTATTGCTATATTATTAAACTGACAACTTCTGTAAAGCCCCTGATAAAGACATGCTGGCATGGCACTGTTCTCTCACTATTAATAGAAACTTCCAGCAGGCAGAATGAAAGTAAATAAATGAGAAGACAATTCTCAAAGACAACAGGCATTTGAAATGAAGACTCACTGTCAGCCAGAGAGCATGTGAGAGAGAAACAAAAATAAATATAGGTACAAACTCACAACCTATATCCTTAATAAACACACTCCCTGAAAAATGAGGATCATCAAGAAAGGGAAATGCCTTGCAGATCAATAATACATAAATTTTATCTATATTTTATCTTCTTTATCAAATCAAATTTGATCAGTTTTTGTGTATCCTTCTCATTCTAATGAGGACGTGCTTTATTTATTTTGGAGGAAGCAGTAGTCAAACTGAAAATATTCCTGCCTGATGGATGAGCTTGCCTTTGGTCCTTTGTGGCTGCTTCAGCAATGAGTTATTTTAAACCACTCTGGAGCCCTTCACAGGCTCCCTGTGGAAGCAGAGGCACCATGGCTCTCACAATGTCCATCAGCAAAAGTGGCTTTTCCCAGGAAAATATGGACCCAGGAACATGCCCACAGTTCAAGTATGAATAAACAGACATTATTTACATGTGTCCACAAGCAAAACACCAACAAAAGAAGGATATTCAGTGTCAAAGCTGGATTTTTTTTAATTGTTCAAAGCATGTATTTTGCTTTTAAAAATGTAGCAGAAAACTCAATTATCTTGAAAATAATAAGTACTCTTTTTCCTGGGAAACACAGCTTTTCCACTCTTTAAGTCAGATTTGACTCTTAGGAGGTTTGCTATTTCCATGGCTGGTTAGAAAGCCCATGTGAAATGCACGAGCAGTGTTGCTGTGTCTGACTGCCAGCCAGAGCCCCAGTGCTCCCCCAAAATTAGGATCAAGAGTTGACACAATCCCTCACCCCCTCTATCCCAGAATTCCTGGCAGTGCTTCCCACCAGCCGAGCTTTTTCCCTTTTACACATATTTTCCACTTGGTTTTCACTGATACAGGCACCAAACCATCTGTACCACTCGGGGCATACACCAGGTAAAGCCCAAATCCCCTTCCCATGACAGGAGAGAAAAGCCAAGAGATGAGAACACATGTCATGAAAGCACACATCCATCTCTACCATAATCCATCCACAGCATTTCCATCCCTACCCTCACCCATCCACAGCATTTCCATCCCTACCCTGATCCATCCACAGCATTTCCATCCCTACCATAATCCATCCACAGCATTTCCATCCCTACCATAATCCATCCACAGCATTTCCATCCCTACCATAATCCATCCACAGCATTTCCATCCCTACCCTCACCTGCCAGACCCAGCTCAGCTTTAAACATTTGCTGATCCACATTCAAGAGTCCCACACAGAATTAGTGGCCATCATTCAAGCAGAAAGTTAATATCAGGTGGCATTATATAAATACAGATGCAAAGCAGAATAGAAGCTTTTTAAAATAATGGATGTATGAGTAATTTAATTAATCGCTACAGTCAGTCTAGCAGAGCACATTCTTCTCGTACATAAGCAAACAGAAACCTGGGAAGTTATAAGCTGTGCTGGCAAATTAATCTTAGAATACAAATGTCACTGTGGAAAATTCCTAAATCCTTTCATTCTTCTATTCAAATTACAGGATCATTTCATTTGTTTTAAAGGTTGGATCCAGACCTGCATCCCAAGAGCTTGAACACTGAAAATGCATCCAGACCCAGAGCAGGCTGGACAGAGCCCCTCCTCATCCCTGCTGGGAGGACCAGCTACCAGGCACAGACAGCTCTGCAGAGCACATGTGGCTGTGCAAATCTCCTTGGATCAGGCTGGGAGGAGCCATGGGGCTTGCTGGGGGCTCCAGAACCCAAATTTGCCTCCTTCACCTTTGCCTTAGGCCAAGTGCTCATAGTGCTCATCTTCATTTCTCTGGAGTCTACATTAAAGTCATCGGAAAACTCAAGATAGCTGAATCTTGAGGCACACAGGGACAATACCCATGAATACAAGCAGCAGAATCACACCTTCATTAATTAATTCTTACAAGGTTTCTAATGAGCAGAGATGGTTTGTATTCACAGGCAGCATTTGCTGCTGTTTTATAATATATGCAGTAATTATGCAGCTGATGGAGCCTTATGTAGCTGCTAGTTCTTTCCTATACATAAATTAACAGCAGGATTTGTGTAATGATGGGATAATGAAGGCCTGGGTCATTGGTATTCATCTGTAGAAAGCCTTGAGAAGCTGGGTCAAAGACAGAAATGTTATTTGGCTAACACAGATAGAGACCATTGTTAAAGGATTTGTAATCTTTTTGCATTCAAGTCCATATTAACTCTCTCCATGGTAAGTAAAACAACTTCTGGGAGGATTTTTTGTGGATTTGGGGTTTTTTTTGTAGGTTTTCTGGGTGTTGGTTGGTTGACTGGGTTCTTCAAGGGATTTTTTTTCAGATGATGGAGGAAAACACTTTCCTTGTGAATCCTTGTGGATTTGTCCTCCTGAGCCCTGGTGTGCCACGTCAGGAGGGGCAGGCTGCCTCCAGCAGTCCCACCTCTAGGTCCCAGCACACAGGAGCAGAGAGATGGGACAAAGGCCTTCAGGTATCCCAATCCCTGTCTTACTTTTGTGTCTTCCCCAATTCTGTTCTTCTTCCTCAGTTTTGTGCCTTCTGCTCCGTTCTGTGCTCACTTCCCACAGCTGCAGGGCTCTGCTTTCCCCAGAGCTGCAGGACTCTTCCTTGGCTGCAGCAGAGGCTGTGTCTCAGTTTCTCCAGCAGCAGTACTTTTATTAGGTCATGTTAAAATTTCCTGGTGCTTTCCTGCTCAACCTGTTGTGTTTGGCAGAACACATCCTTGTGCTGAGACAATGCCTCATTCCCCCTCTCCATCCCGAGCACCCTCAGTGCCCTGACATCCTTCTGGAGCCAGGCAATGGGTGAGCCCCAGCCAGGGCAGAGCCCCACAAGCCTCCTCCTGAAATGCTCAGGAGTAAAATCTATTAATGCAAATGTGCAAGGAGCAGCACTGTGACTGGGCAAACAGATGTCAGGAAATACTTTGAGGAAGAGAAAACCCCCAGTTGAAATGCAATCTGCAGCCAGACACTGCTGAGCAGGACAGCTGGGCAGCACCAGCTGCCTCCTGGCAGGTGAGCCTAGGGAAAACTGAGCAGCCCTGGATGCTATCAGTACTGTCCAAGCAGCTCCTCAGCTCTACTGAGAGAAAATTTCAAATTTTCACTCCTGCTCTTGCAGGTGGCAGAAATCCTCCTGTCTTCCCAGATGCTTCTGCCTGTATCCATCCCTGCACTCCACTCCCATTCCCCTCACACTGATGTGCTTCCTCTACAGGCTGTTTTGCCAGGATGTGACTCTAGAGAAGAACACATGGATATTCCTCCTCATCAGGCTGGGCTCTTGGAGCCCTCATGCCCCCATCACCAGCTGGCAGTGACAGGACGAATGGCAGTGGTGATTATGAACTGCCACACCAAGTTCTGGACCCCAATTACCACAGGACAGGGAGTGGGGAACAGCACTGCACACTCTGCTTTACACCCAGCCTGTGCTTCCCTGTCTCCTCTGTCTAATTGACAAGGGGAGAGTTAAAAGTGACTGGTGGTGTCAGGTTTGCCATGTGTGAATGAAACCATTCCTTGCTGTGTTCATCTTTAGCTCCCACTAAAGCAATAAAAGGCCCTCCTGTGCCTTATTATCCACACAGCCTCTGTCTGCCTCCAAATGCTCTCTTGCTAAATGAACCATGGCTGCCTCACTGCAGAGGAGAGGGAATGGATAGAATCCCTGAAGGAGCTATGGGAGAGCCATGCATGGATGATGGCAATCTAAAAAAGATACTCCAGAACATCAGAGCAGATCATTGTCACTGGTTTACACACAGACCACAGTGGTTTAAGTTCCTTTTATCCATTGTATTTGCCAATGATAAAACTTAAAATAAATATTTGGAGGGCAGAGACCTTTTCCTGATGTATCTGACTTATAAAGTACTCAGAGATTCCAGGTAGAAGAGAAATGCTGCATAACTGGGCTTAGAAAGTGTTTGAACAGTCCTTTTCAATGGTTCTGAGTGGAACAGTGATACCTGCACTGACTCTTACAGCCTGAGTGCCTCAGGGGAGAGCCCTCATTCAATACTCCTAATCCTGGGATCCCCTCCCCTTTGATCTGCCCCTTCCCTGACACTTACACTGTGTAAAACCACCAGTTCCTCTAATACCACTGGCTTTGAATAACATTTTTCTTTTATTCTTAACTGATATGTGCTCAGACATTTACACCTTCCTATAAAGTATCTGTGCTTCCTCTGCTGTGACACATCACCCAGGCACACCCAGCCACCACCTGCCTGCAGGCTTCCTCACATCTCCAGCCCTGCCTCGTCTTTGCTGGGGAAGTTTTGCTGATTACACCCTTCGACTTCCCTTCTTCCCTCTGTCTCACAGCACTGAGGTTATCCTTGAGGAGCTCCCCAGCTTTCTCTACCACTTCTGTTCACTCCCACCTCTGTGTTAACACTTCTGCTTAACACTACACTAGCTCCAATGCTACAACAACAGAGCCATGCTAAAGTTAGCTGAATTTTGTCATCCTTGCTCCAAACCTGTGAGAAATTGCTCACTGACAGAAATCAGGAAAATTCCCAGCCTCTGCAGCTGCTAAACCCAAAAGCAAAATGAATGACTATTAAATCTCTTTCACTGCCTATCTTATTCTTCTTGGAGCCAGACTGGAATGCCACTGTGGAATTCACAACATTTTCCCTCAAAAAAGTCACCAGAAAAACTTAGGGGATAATCTCTGTTCTCTAGTTCTGACTCTGTAGGGTCTTTGAGCTGGGCTTTGTGGCTTATATGCCTGAGAGGAGCAATGTGTGTGAACACTGTTCTCCAGATAACAAACAAAACAACTAATGATAACAAGGATAATCACCACATTAACAGCAGAGTTAGAATGGAATTAATAATTGTTCATATCAATGCTACACCTCATCATAAATCTATATAAATCATAAATCTATATATTTCACTTAATTTAACAGGAGTCTCAGAGCTGTGATCTCAGTAGCTGCACATGTCCAAAATTCCCACTTACCAGGAGCTGTGGGCAGCATTGGACATGGCAAGGTACCTCTGGCACTACAGCTCCAGTGACCCAGTGGAGAGGAAGACTTCCTTGTCATTATTAGCTTAACGAGAATATCTTATTGAATTTTATTTCCTCAGGGTGGTTTATAGAGGTGTGTTTGCAATGGCCAGACCCCTGTGAAATGGCTTGTTAGACCCAGATGTGGTAAAGTAGCTCTCTAATGACTGCATGTTGCTAAAGAAATTGCCTTGTGTAAAATGGAGAACTCCTGGGGAAAGAAACAAGGGAATAGGGATTGAAAATGGCAGGACACTTAGCAGGATGTGTAAAATGTGAAACTGCAAAGTACTTGTGTCCATCTCTGCACGGTAATCTACATCTAAATATTTCTTTTCTTCTGTGCAGAAACTGCATTATAAATTTAGTGAAAGTAGTGAATTTTGGGGACAGTTACCGTCACTGAGCCAACATTTCTCATACCATTGGTAAAAGATTCAGGACAGAAATAGAAGAGGCTTCCCATCCCATCCATTCTCATTACCAACTCTGCCCTCCCTCCTGCAATCAACATACACATACCTGCTTGCAGAAAAGCTTAGAGCCCATTACAATTTCCAGACCAGTTCCCTGGACTGCTAGAGAAACTGGTGTGGATTAAGTCTCTGGAGAGAGATCCCCAAAATAGCTTTAGAAGCTTTAAAAGCTTCATATTTTGTGTTATATTTGTTATTACTTGAACAAAGTAATAAGAATGAGATGATTTGCTCCAATTGTTATTCTTTGCCAAGCCAGAAGTCATTTTCCCAGGTTAAAAATTCCAGTATTTTTATTGATCAGTGTTACACAAGCCCAGGTACAGTAACAAACTCCCAGCCTGGAGTCCTGATCCCGTGGTGTGACCAGCACAGCCAGACCTCCACAGGCTCCTGTGAGCCCTGTAAGGCTCCTGAAGCCATGTGGGCTTTGTCATGCAGAGCAGATCAAAAGCTCAGAGCCCAGTAATATCCTCACTTAAATCAGCCATAATATGCTCTGTTATCTACTATGCAGAGAGCAGCAGACATAGAGGTTTATAGTCTCCACTTTACATACAAATTCAGCTGTACATCTGTCCAATGGTCTCTTAAAGTACTTCCCAAGAGCTCCAGTAAAACATGTTATTCTAATTGTTAATCATCCAAACATCATATCTGAAATGAGAAGAGCATTGAGAAGTGCCTGAAAATACTCATTACAGTGGGAAATGTCTATTTCTGACATGCTTTTGTTTCCAGGAAATCCCTCATCCTCTCATTGGCCAAACACCACACTCAGTGTCAGTTCCACAATCACAGAGATCATCCCTGAGCACAGTTCCGGTGACATGTCATCCAAAGCCCCTGCTTACTCCCAGCTTATAAATACATGTATGTTTATAAAGAAAGAAAGGTCTGACCTAATCAGCACCTGTCCCATGAAATAGCCAGCAGCAGGCTTCCCTGGATCCACTCCCTCAGGACACAGGTATTGGGAATCACCTTGCCTGTGTGATTAGCAGTATCAGCACACTCCCTGCAACCCAAACCACGAGCACAAAGGGGTTAGAAAGCACTTAAGCCTTTAAGCCCCTCCATCTCCCTCTGAAGGTGTCCTGCTCTTCGTTTCTAATTCATTAGAGAATAAGTCTGTGATAAGCAAAGTAAATTAGATTCAGTGACATTCTGCTAATTGAGTCATCTTCCTCTGCCTGGCTTGGCTGGGTTTTTAATTACCAGCTAATCTCATCAATATGGTGGATGACTGGCAGTGTGCAGATCACGGGCACACAGCCCCAGCCAAACAGAAATAGAAGTTCACGGCTCATTGCTTGACCCAGGTCTCTCTTGTCATACACAGGAATAAATTGGGCAGATCTGTCGGTCATCTACTGACCTCAAAGTATGGGGAACAAGGAGGATAATGGGAGGTAAATAAACAAACAAACCCAGCAGAGCTGCTGGGAAGATCTGCAGCAGTTTCAGGGATGATGGAGCGGGACAGAAAAGGGCTCTGTGAACCTGTCCTGCATTCTGATGAAGTCCTGCTGCAGTGAGGGACTGGAAGTGGCAGGAATTGTGAAAGAGGTATTTTTATAATTGCAGTTGTGTCAATTTTGCCCTGTTGTAGAGGGTAACACTGCAGATTCTCCCAGAATGTTGCAGCAAGCTCTGCTCTTTGCAACATGGAAACCTCCCAGGATTTGCAAAGGGTCAGCCAGTGTCTGGCACACATCTCCAGGAGCTGGTTTGGACAGAGTAACAGTGAACCAAGACAAAATTCTCCCTACAAATCTCTTGTATAGCTACACTCACAGCTTAACTGCAAAGGTTATTCTCAAACTCAAGGTAAGGCACCTGCCTCGACAGAGCCGTGAGCTGCCATCCTGGGCACTGCTCACTCAGAGGAGAAGATTTGCAGCACCACTGGAACATGATCTAGACCAGTTTTTGTTGGGTTTGACAGCAAAACTGATTCTGCTGAGGGGTTTGCACGGGTGGATCCCAGTGTGCAGGGGCCACTGGCTGGCCCAGGGATCCCAGTCTGGTTGCTGAGGTCTCGCAGCAGGATCAAACTTACATTTGTCTACATCTGTTCTGCCTTTACATTTACTTTTAGACTTAGCTCTATGACATAAGATAACTTATTGCCTCAAATAAGAGATTTAAACCAAGGATTTATAAAGTACATTTAATTTAAATCAAACACTTGATTCATAAAGCAAAGAACTAGAATATTTCTCACACTGTAACTCTTCCCAAGCCTCACACCTGTGCTGCTGACATCAGTGAAGTTTTACATCAACGTTAGAAGATGCAAGACCTTATATTTAATTTTTCTAAGGTATTTTTCATTTTTCCAAGATATCTTTGAAGCAGACGAAGCCTGAAGCTCAAACTTTTTATCTATTTTTATCTAGCAACAGTAGATTCATTAGGCTAACAGCCCAAAGCAGCCCTTCTTGAGCACAAGTTCAGTCCTTTTTGTCTCTCTAATGTAACTGTTAGTGGCTCAGCCTCTGGAAATAACCAAACAAATTGTTGTCCTGCATAAATACGTTCTGACTGTATAAGTATTTATAAATCATCCATGTCATCTAGGAGCCTGCTCTCTTACAACGTGCTGTTTCAGTGAACAGCACTGACAGTAAGTGCTAAACAAGTCACAAAAAATGAACATGGAAGGGTTGTGAACATCACCACAGTAAAACCATTAAATGTTGAAATTAATGTCTCTATTTTAATTCCATAAAATTAAAAAAAAAAGAGGTTTTCTTTTCTAGTGTTCACTTATATATAATTTAAAATGCAGCTCTTAGAGCGCGTGTTTAGGCACATCCATGCTTTCAGAGGAGCAGAGAAAGTAATATCACTGTAAGAAACAGAATTATTCCCTTTTCATCTCACCACAAACAGCATCAGAGCTGGTACAGCCCTGCAAGGTGGGGAAATGGAGGAGGAAAACTGCAGGAGCAGGGGTCCTGTGTGCAAATGCCAGTTCCTGTTTTGCAGAGCAGAGAATGAAGCCAGAATGAAGATTTCATTGCAAAGCACCCGGGGAAGGTGTGAGGATTAACCCTGCAGCAGCATGGGCTGCCCAGGCCCTGGCTCAGGGTGCCCTGGCAGGGACAGAGGCTCTCAAGGTGGGGCTGGGGGCTGATCCATGTGCAACAGCTCCTGGGAGGAGAAGGAAAAGGCAGAGAGGCTTCATCCTCCTGCACAGCAGAGACAACTTGGTGCCCAGCTGTGCTGGAACTCTGCAAAGCAAAGCTTTGTGCTCAGGGAGGGTTCAGCCCTCATCCAGCAAAAAGGGGCTTTGTCTTCTGCCCAAAACATCTCCCATGGCATTCCCAGAAGCCAGCCAGCCCTTCCCACTGCAAACCTAAAACCCTCCTGAACCCCTGCACAGGTGAATTCACCCCACTTTCTTTAGGGCAGAGCTTTAAAGTAACTATTTATACCGCTGTGCATGCTTTTCTTAAAGCAGCTGGGCAGAGTCTGCAGGCAGAGATGGATTCCCAGCAGCCAGAGAACTGCCGGCCTGAGATTGACTGATGGTTGTCATCCTTGGATAGCAAACCTGAGAGACACAGAGACCCCTCACAAGCTGAAAACAATGCAGGGAGAGCCAAAAATAAATGAATTGATGGCTCAGGCTTATTCTACCTGCCCATCAAAAACAACCAAGCAAGCAAAGAAACCTCAAACCCCTGTGAATGCTGGCTGGGCAGCCAAGTCCCAGAGCCGATAGCCGGAGTGGGAGGGCTAGAGTTGGTTCTCATGGCGTGAATGGCTGCTGGCTTCAGCAGAAAGTGACTGCTATAAGAATATTCAAGATGAGAAATCCCATTTGGCCATTCCTAGGCACTTGAACAACTCATCTGAAGGGTATTCAGATACCCCAATGTGTTTTGCTTCCTGCTGAGGGAAGAAGGAGCTGCTACAGCCACCTCCAGGCATGCGTGTGCCACTTTCTTCTGCTGTTCTCCTGTGGAAGCAAGTTAACCTCAGCTGCTTGCTGCAATAAATCTTCTCCCATTTTCTCCTTCTCTTATTCTTCCCTGTTTAAAGTTGTTTGCACGTTAGACTTAAATACATTATACTCATTTCTCTAGGAGCCCTGACACGTTGTTAAATGACCATGAATCTATTTTAGTTGCACCTTAATTTATTAACTCTGCTGCCTGCCTCCAGTGTTGGTGCTTCTATTGTAGGATCATAGGAGGTTTGGGTTGATTATCCTCCTAACTCTATTTCATATGCAGAGCCATTCTTTCACTCTGTTCCATGTTATTACAATAAAGCAAAAAGCTTTCTCATTTTTTCATTTTCAGTTCACATTGGGATACTACCTACTTCATTCGTTTCTTCTAAGTTATTATATTCTTTTTGTTGTGTAATGCAGTCAGAGAGCACAGATATATTCTGCCTCTAAAAGCTGCTTTGCTGAACTTAGGGATGGAGATAATCCTATTTTTATCAAGTGAAGTACTGAATCTTCACTCCTGAGAGCTCTTTTCCCCATCCCTGCCAGAAACTGGCCACACCCTCAGAGGCCCATAATTGCCAGTCTGCACACTGAGATATTTCTTTCCACCACTGGGATATTGATATCAGTTTCAGCTGCCCCTTGAGCTCCAGTGCCATAGGGCCTTTTGATTTCTCTTGGTCAAAAAGCCAGTGAGACCTGAACACTGCTGGTCACCCCCAGCCCATCGACCACCACATGCCCCTGCAGTCCTGCAGCCAGTCTTACACCATCACCCGAGGGCTTTGCTCTCAATAAAAGGGCAGCTGCACTTTCTCCAGAGGAAACTCTCAGCTTTGGAGAGCTCCATTTGCACGTTGCTTTTCTCTGCCTCCACCGCACGGGTTCATTCAAGCTGCTTTAAAGCCTTTGACTCACGCTGCAGTTTGCAGCCCCAGTGCAGCTCTGCAGGGTTTAATGAATGGTCCAAAGTGGCCACAAAAGGCTGAGCAGTGCTTGGTGGCCCTTCAGCAACCTGGAGCCCCCTCAGCCACAGGGGCACAGGGCAGTGCCCCTCCAGCACTCCCAGGGCTGGCTGCAAACACAGCTTGCCACAGCTGACATTGATCTTTCCAGCTGTTCCTGGGGGAACTCACAAGAAGAAAATTATTTTCTTTTAAGTTCAAGTGCATGGGTCTGCCTTGCTAAAGGGTTTATCTTTGCCTATAAGTTTTACCAATACAGTCTGAGTTGTATAATTAAAGTCGCACAACCCCCCATAGTGTGGAAAATCCTATAAAAATGCTTTATATGGAGATAACTGTATGAATTTAAAACAGTCTCCTAACAGTATAAATGCACCCCCATGAGAGCCTCTACAAATATAGTTACTGTCCAAGAGCATACATCAAGGGATTTTATAACTCTTTAGTGATTTATGTCACTCTGTAGCACTGAATAGTGTCTACTTCGAGCCTTCCAAACACAGGGAACAGATGAATCTTTAAAATCTCATGAGGTAAAAAAAAAAATCTATATTTTATATCATATATTTATATTTTATGGTGAGTGCTAATTTAAGTGTCACACAGTTATTTCTCCTTGGATTTCTAGCTCCAGTTCAAACAGGCTTTAGTATTTTCATTACAATTCAGTGTGTTTATTTAGCATTAGAGCTGGCTGAACTATTCATTACTAATTTAGCCTACTTATTTATTTTTATTTATTTATGGTAAGTGAATCTTCACCGAATAAATCCTAGTTCTCCTCCCACAATGTTCAGACTCTAACAGCATTCCCTGGAGAGAATTTGGGAGAACGATTCAGACCTACAGTCTGTTCACAGCTATCAATTCCCCATTTATTCTTTGTGGGGTGTGCCTGAATGCCTGAGTGTTTGCAATGCCTCCTAAGAGTTCCTGTGAACACATTTCTGGAAATAAATGTATTTCCCATTCACTTGTGCTAAAAAAATTAAATAATTGAAACCCAAAAAGAAAAGAGAAAGAAAATGTGCTCCTCCCTCTCACACCCTGTCCAAGCCCTCAGATGAGCAGTGTGAGAGGAAATCATGTATTTTCTGTGAGAGACCATGAGTAGCTCCTGCCACAGCAAGCCTGGCTAATTCACCTGTCACTAAATTCAATCCTCATTTGCATTTGTGAGCTCACTCTATCCCTGCTTCCTTCAAAGATGGAAAGAGCAAAACATTTCACTGGGATTTTAAATCTCTGAGAACCCCCCTGCCCTTACGATGACTGCCTTCCAATAGGAACCAGCAAGGACATAAATAGCTGAACTCTGGTCCCCATTCCTGCAGGGAAACAAAGACCAAGAACATCATGTGCTGTCTCTGGGGCTGCTGTTCCCTCTTGCAGAGCTCTCTGATCCAATCTCTCTGCTCTGTGTAACGTGCTGCAGCTCTTGCTTGTGTCCCTTCAAAGCACACACGGCTCTGTGAGACAGGAAAGGGCACCCAGGCACATTCTGCCATCCATTCCTCTCACAAACACTCACCCAGGCACATTCTGCCATCCATTCCTCTCACAAATAGTCACCCAGGCACATTCTGCCATCCAGTCCTCTCACAAATGCTCACCCTGCACGTGATGCTCGTTCTGCAGGAGCCTGGACTCTCCTTGTTTTAAAAGCACTGCTCACATCCAGGCCTCGAGGCCTTTACAGAGCAAGAGCAGCCAATTCTGCTGACCTGACCTCAGAGCTCCCTGCAAGCCCTTGCAGATCTCTTCCTGTGAAGTGTGTACCCCAGAGAACATGGGTACAAACCAAGCTCCCACCTCTGGGAGGACAGCCTCAGTGACCATGCTTTGCTGCAGGGATGGCAGTGCTGAGCGCACAGGTTGGTGAGAGGGAGATAAAGCAGCACTGCCCACAGCAGCCCTTTCTGCTTTCCTTCCTCTCAAGCCAGCAGTTCAGCTTATTCAGCAGCAGTAGAGAGTTTTCACTTTTAATTTACCTCTTTCAGCACTAGCTAAATATTCCATTTTTCTGCCCTGCTATTACCAATAAACGCCAAAGTGAACACGCTTATTTTCAGTATCTGACACCAACAGTAGAAATTCAGCTCATCTTTTCATTCGTGCCACAGCAGAAGGGAAGGGTTGTTGAGACATGGTTTCAGGCAGCAGGGCTTTCTCAGCTCTAGGCGTGTTCTGTTGAGACTTTCTCATTCCCTGGAGACATCCTTAAATTCCCTCTCACCGACTCAGTCGCTGACCTTTCAGTGAACTAACTCCCAGATTTAAAAACACCAAGGACTTGACTATACTCAAACACAATAACTAGCACTTTTCCCAGAGGTTATCATGGCAAAATCTTTTTCAGTTCTTTACCTTTGCCTCCTTTGGCTCACATTCCTTCAGCTGATCCCCAAAAACCAAGGAGTTTTACCTGCTCACCTCCACCCCATATGACTCCCTTTTCAGTACTGGAGTTTTTGTCACTGATAACACATGGGATTGAGTATCAATTTTCAATTTAAACTCAGAATGTGTCCCTTTCATTTTCAGGTTCCCAGGCCATTCATCTTCTGCTGCAGTGATAATATTAATCTGATGGATAATCCTGTGCAGCCTGGGCTGTCACCAGCCATGCAACACCACGATGGTGCTTGAAATGCTTCTGTTGCAGGCAGCAGGTTCTGCAGGCTGTGACTGTGAGCACTGCAGGATCCTCCACACCCCCTCCTCTGCCCAGGGCCCCGAGCTTTGCTGACATCCACCCATCACTGTGCACCTGCCCTGTGGGAGAGGTCAGGCCAGCAGCTTGTGCCCCACAGGAAGCTGAGTGTCACACCACAGCTTAATTCAAGATTTTCCAACAGATAATCTCGGGCTGGTTTGTTCCACATGCCAGTCCTAATCCAGTCTTTCATTACAAACTCCATTAGTCCTGCCAGAGTTTCCAGATGGATGCTTCAGCCTCAGCCACTCATCAGTTCTGCTGCAGCTCCACACATCTTCCACATCCTTCAGTTCAAAATCGTCTTCTCTGAGATGTGCCATGTTAGGATGGCATTCCCAAAACCTCTGCCCCAGAGCATGTTTTGTTTTACTTGAGCATTATTCAAACATGTGAAGTGCATCAGGGATATCACTCCAAGAAAGGTTCCCTCCAGCCATCTTCCTCTGTGGCAGAGCTCAGCACATACAGAGGAAAATGCTGCTTAATCTTTTTCAGACTTCCAGATGTGTGAGCCCTTAGAAACTTTGCTCTCCCATTCTGACCACTATCTTTTTTAATTTACAGCACCATGCACTTAATCATAATATTCTCATGGCCCAATGTATTTGAAAGGTCATCTTCACTCCCAGTGAGGTTTCTAATGCCCCTATGTCTGACAAGCCACACACAGTGGTACCCTTGCTGATACCACAGGAGGGCTCACAGCAGCTGAGAGCAACCCCTGTGCCCATAACACCTCCCCAGACCTGCTGGAGGCATCACCAACAGCAGCCCACCTGAGGCACACAGAAGTCATGGAAGGTCCTGCAGAGCACAGCAGGCTGCAGAGACACATCTCCACCATCTCTAGGCACCACTGCATTCATGTTCTGATGGAGGGTTAACAGCTCCTTAAAAATAAAATATTGGGTACTGTCACAATTTGAAATTGTAAAATCACATTAGATTTGTTTCCATCCAAAATTTTCTTTTTCCTTTTCTCCAAAATAATGGGAGCAGTGTTTGTCATGCTGCCAGACTGCACAACTCAAGAAGAGACTGGCAGTTTTCACCCGCAGTAAAAGCTCCTGGTGCTCCATGGCCAATACCTTCACTGTCTCTCTCTTGCCACATCACATGGTTTTGCTCACAGGCTGCAGAGCAAAGGGAGAGCTGTGACTCATCTCCAGAAGACTTTCAAGAAACAGTTGATCATCTTGAACTGAGAGTCACTGCTGTGAGGCCAGCACTCCCCTTCTCCTGACCAGAGTGTGGCTGGGAGGCTGTGACTCACCCTGAAGTCAAGAGGCTTCAGTGCACAACTTTCCTTTCTGTAGGAAATGATTCAGTGCAAGATTCCTGTTCCTTTTTGTGTGCTTTTTAAAGCATCTCTTTTAACACTACTCCACAGTGTTGTTTCTGATCCTCTTCACCCCACAGAAGGTTTCAGATCACACATATTCAGGGCTAAGGACGGAGCAAAGCAATCCCAGACACCAAAGGGCAGAGTGAGAACGAGCTTTGCCAGGGAGCAGCAGTGTTCAGAAACATGTTCAGCAAGGGCCTTGTGGCTTTCAAGAGCTGCTCAGCATTTCCCTGCTTCAGTCTCCCTTTCTGCCCATGGTGTCTAGGGATGGACACTTGGGATTTAGAGGAGGGAAAGGCTAAGATACTCTTCATTTTCTTCAGGTATCTTTCCCTTCAGTGCACGTTTCATGTGACCTTTACATCTGAGACAGAACTAAAGAAGCCCCATCATTAAAACCAACATCTTTATGCTGTCTGCCTAACCAACATGAGCACCAAGGCTTTTTGTCCTAAGGACACTGTCAAGAACAGCAATGTTCCAGTCTGGTAACTAGCTCAGGTGCAATTCTCACTGTGCTCTGCATCATCCATGGGACATAGGGCCTCCCCTCTTCAAAAGCACAAGAAATCTGAGAGAAATTCTTGCTTTCCTTAATAACCAGTCAGAAAATAATCTTGAAAGCCCTTCTGGGACAATAAATGGAGATTCATGTCTGTATAAACCACTCAGTCTGCATAATGGAACAGACACTTGGTTCTTCTAACACTAACACAGGACCCCAAAATGACTTTTCTAGGAAAATCATGATGCTTCTTTCAGGTAACTTTTTCCTGAGCAAAAAGAAGAAAAAGAAATAAAAAACCACTGCCTTGGTCTTACTTCATATTACATTTTCCAGATGTAACTTTGATATAAATTTGGATCCAGCTTCATCTAAAACACAAAGCTATTGAGACTCCTGCAGACATCTGCAACCCCATAAGGCAGAGGTAAAACCCTGGGGTAAACCTGCACTGTCCCCAACATCAGGACTTGTCAGTGCCAAGGTCTCTTGGTGCTTTTTGGGTTTGCTGTGTGGGCTGGGAAGGACGGAAGCTGCCCTGGCCATCCGGCAGCCAGGGCACAGACGGCCTTTGTGCGCAGCGGGGAAGCCGGAGGGACTCTGCAAAAGGCCTCAAGTCTTGAATAATGCAGAGGGTGAGAAATGCTTTAAACAAAAATAGTTTCTGACTAAGACTTCTCATGGAGCCTGGAGCACAAACCTGCCAGCCCCAATCTGTGTCTGAGTCCCCTCGCAGCAGTTCCAGCATCCTGGCCGCTTCCTGCGGGCTTGATCCGGAGAAGTGCCCGGCAGAAAACAGCAGCCTTTGATCTCCCTCTCCCTACCTCAATATCCCCAACCCCAGCACACAAAGAAGCTTTTATTTGCTAATGAAAGGCAGGAAGCAGACTTAAATTAATCAAGTGAAGTCTCTCTCCCTTTCACATAAAGAAACTAATTCTAGTTAAACAGAGGTTTTTTGCCATTCTTCTCGTTTTGAGATCCAACCACTGTACAATTAAAGTGCATACCAATGAGTGTCATTATGCCTTCATTCCCCAGGACAGCTGTAATCCCAATCCTATGAGCCTCACAACAGGCACACTCCTAGAGGAGAGCAGTGCAATGGCACTAGGTAGCTACAATTAATGAACTGGCAGTAGGGCCAGCAGGGCTTGGGTCTTGCTAAATCAAAATCCTGTTAGATTCGTTTTGATGTGCAAACAATTCTCAAGTATTTCCTCCACCCCAGATCGAGCTCCAAAGGATTTATTACACTTTTGGATGCCATATCCTTTCTTTCCTCTCTCTAAATGATTTGTTTCCAAATTGTTTGCCATCCCAGCCTGGGAACTTTGAAGGACAACTGCAGTGAACCGCTTACAGACTGGTTACAAACATGCACTGAGGCATATTAGGGATCTGGGTGCTTTTGTTTGCATGTTTTAAAGGCTGAAGAATTTTTTTTCTCTGTTTATTACATATATATCTGTCTCCCCTTAAATGAACCCAAAACCTTAGAGTAACTTTCTTTGTGTAACCCCGATATCTCTAACATCAAGAATTGCTTGCTCACATCTATTTTCCCTTCAGACCTCTTCTAGCTCCTCAGTGCATGCTGAATACAATTCCAGTCTTAGACTTCAATGAAAGTGGAAACTCTGGACATATTCCTTAGCTGGTCATTGAAAGAGACAGAAGTTTGCAATTAAATGAAACATTCATATTTTTATGATATCTGGCTGCAGCCCCAGCTGTCTGAACAGACTGATACTTTCAAAGTCCTTGTTCAAGGTGCATTCTTCTTGCACAAGCAGTAGATACTGGCAATGTCAATACAGTGCCTGTAGCAAGAAACTTCTTAGATAGCAAAGTACATCAATTCAAACTCTTCTAAACTGAGGACTTAGGAGCTTTATACAGTTTTAAACTGCTTCTGCTCTCCTTAGCATCTTCTATTTGTGAGGGAGACTGGCCTCTTTATTGTTTCAGGAGTCACTGAGAAATTTAATTTTGACATTTCCAAGATGGAAAGGCCAAGGAAGCTATGGCAAGGGAGGTCAAGGCACCCCAACTACTGGGTAGATCTGATAAGCAAGGACAATTCTGATTAGCATCATGACCAAAATACTGCCCAATGCCCTTTCCTTTGTATCTACTACCTGTACCATCACCTTCAAGCTCCACTGAGAGGGCTGTGCTTGGCTGCACAGCCCCTGCACTACTCAGAGACTTCTCACTCCTTGCAGGGTAGAAAACACATTCCTGTTTTGGTTGGCACATTTTCACTTTCAGTGTCTGTGTCTCACCCTCCCTACTGTTGTGCCACTGTTAAAATACATTTGCTCACACCCAGCAGTCCCTTCTGGGAGCTGCTGTGACCCTGGGGAGCCCAGCTGGTGCCTCACTGATTGCCCAGCTCAGGAAAGCACAGTCCCAGGACACTGCCCAGCAGCTCCAGCTGACAGACACTCACAGGGCAGACCTGCCTCCCCAGGAGGCCACCACAAGCCACCATGTCCTTATCCTCATTCCAAATTATGGGAATGAGTAACATCCATCCCTGGGGAGTCCTCAGGCTTCAGAATCTGGCTGTGACTTGAAACACAAAAGACACTGATGAAATGAAGGTTAAGGTGAGGAAAATGCTTTTGAAAAAGTCAAATTTATTTTGGGGAATTTTAATCCATTCCTTTTGGCTTTTATCTGACAAATGGACTGAACTTTTAAAACATTGGTGGTGTTATAATCTAAAGCTCAGCAACCCTTTCTTGTTTCCTATGCAGGACTCAGCTGCCTGTCCTGTAGCCCTTCCCCAAGCCCCCAGCCAAGTGATAGAAACACTGGCCATGGGTGAGGGGCATCTCCCATCTCTTGGTTGCTCTATAGCAAATAAATGTCTGGTTATGATGGGAAAAAAGCTTGTTTACAGATCTCACACACTCCAGGATGTACTTGGCTCCTGTTCTCTGCAGCAGGTGACCTAATGCAGGCAAGAGTTAACCTGAGGAAGCTTTTGGCTTTCTGTTTCCCAGTCTGAATTAGTTGAGGACAGTGGTGCCACTTCCAGGGCCATGCAAGCTTGGCTTCCTGCAGACTCGTGGAGAGTGGGTTACCTGGGGAACCCTGCTGCGATTACAACAGCCAGGATGGCAATACTCCACCAGAGCTCTTCCTCACTTAATCTAACACAGGGCAGGGCTGTCAAAACCTCCCAAAGAGAGACATTTTTCAAAATTTCAAGTAATATCTAGAGTCCAGCACATGAGTTTGTAGCTGTCTCAGACCATGATGTGCAGCCATGAGGCTCTGGAAGTGTCTGAGACACACAGCACTTTCAGGTATTGGAGGTTAATATTTTGCAGAGAGTGGAGGCAGTGTTTGATAAACACCATCTCTGACAGACAATCCCATCACAACTGGGGCTTAGAGGTTTGTTTTGAAATGAGACTCAGAGACACAACATAAAGAAAATACAAGCTCTGAGCAATAACACTTTGCAAGATGATAGGAGGAAAATAGCTTTATTAGCAAATAAAGAAATAGCACACTCAGCCAGATGTTATTTAGGAGACCTGACCTGACAACTGATATACTGATACCTAGTTATTGCCAAAGGAGGTGAATTCAGTGAGATATCTCTCTTTTGCATGCAAAATAAATCAGCTGGTTCCTGCAGAGACATCAGGCACAGGGGTTTGCACAGGCAGCAAAGGCAGAGGGCTCGGGAAAGGAGTGAGCACAGCAGCAGGACACACTGCCCAGCAGGAGCAAACATCCCAGCAGCACACATGGGAGCTGATGATGATGGAGAATATGCAGGCAGACAGAGAAGTGGGCCCTTTTGGTGCTACAGAGGGTCACTGAGGCAGGGAGGACCAGTGAATAATGCAATAATATAAAAAGAAAATGCATGTCCTGAGGTTGATGATATGCTTATGTGTGTGGGATGACCCCAGTGAATACTGCTAATGAGCCAGCACCACTGCAATGTTAATTAATTTGGGATCTAACAGTAAAGTAAAACAATTAGATTGTAAATCTGACAGATTAGAGCAGTCAGATGGTGAAAATAACAAATCAGATCTACACAAGAAAACTTCAGCATTCTGTAATAGTGTGTTGCCACAAAAAGATCAGATTAAACATGGTTTTAGCTGAGAGGCAGAAATGTACTCTTGTAGGAGATTACCACGTGTTCCCTTGGTGAACTGATGATAGCTGGAGAGACCTAGAGGGTGTGAGCACAGCTCCTACTCTGCATTCTTCAGCATTCCAGTGTTCTATCAATCTCCTTACAGCAGCAATAGCATTAGTGCCAGGGTACAACAGCAGCTCAAAAGTGAAGCCAGAGTTAAGAGCTGCTTAGAAGTACCTTCTGCTGATCCTACTGCTCAAATCACCACCTCAAAAACCAAGCCAGCTCCCCTCATCCAGCAGCTCAGCTGTAGGAAAGTGCATTAGGCAAAGCAAGAACTTGCAGGGATGCTTTAGGCTCAGCCAATGCACATTATCCTGGCCCCAGCAGCCGTGGTCAGGCTCTGCCTCTCTGCTGAGATAACAGGCTGCACCCTGCTTATCTGCCATTAGACATATGGCAACAAGAGACCTGAGGAGAGCTCATCCAGACTGCACAGCACATCACAAACATCTTCTATAATGAGAACAAAATGGGGTGTCAAGGATATGAGGGTGATGACAACCAGCACAGCAACGTTAGCACAAAACCAGAAGCCAAAGCACCACAGAACAGTGGAGAGGCCATTGGAAGCAAACACTTTCTCCCAGTCATTATGAGGCTCATAAAAGCAAAGGATGGCCTGGGAAAGAGCTATCACAAATTGAATGCTCAACTCAAGGCTAAATCCTTTTCAGCCCATGTGTTGCACTGCCCAGTGATTTGGCTGTATTGTGTATTTATGGAATATTACCATGGATGGATGTCCATGCTCATTTGACAAAGCTGCAGCCACTAGAAAACATCATTACAAGAGCTTCATACACAGATTTTCTGACACCCTGCCTGCCAGAATGTCTCCACATTACAGATGTCCCATTTTCAATTTACAGAGAGATGAGTTCAACAGAATACAGAGCAGAGAGAGAGGAGCAAGACTCACTGAGAGTCCTTTCATGGCAAGGGGGAGCCAGTGAGGAAAACTTCAACAGGCTCTCATCCAACTATGATTTACACCTCAGTTTTCTATTAAAGAATAGAAATATTCACAGTCCCTTAAACCTCTCTCCCCTCTCAGAATTCCAGAAGCATTTATAAATATTCTTTACCGTTCTTATTCAAGTAACTGGACATGAAGTTGGAAGGGTATTTTTCCCCTTGCAGCATCCATCACTGCAGCCACAGAAAAACCTACAGCTGAATAATTGTCTGAAGCAAGAACTACTCCAGGTTCCAGGCTGGTGTCTTAGTAATATTCATGCCATGGTCTCTTGTGTCTTTCTGGCTGAAGACATCTAAAGCATATTGGTTTTGTACAACTCTCCCACTACAGAAG
Organism: Parus major; assembly: GCF_001522545.3. Classification (NCBI taxonomy): domain Eukaryota; kingdom Metazoa; phylum Chordata; class Aves; order Passeriformes; family Paridae; genus Parus; species Parus major. The sequence continues at coordinate 8,009,936 of NC_031783.1, forward strand.
TGCAGTTTCCTCCAGCACAGAAGGTTGCAAACAACCAGATCAAAGACGTCCACAACACATTGCACATCATACAGGAGCATGTACATGCTGGCTGGGAAAATTCCCTGTGGGAAAATCCCTCATCTAAGCAATGAGAACTAAATAATCCCTTACAGGGCAATGCACAGGGCATATTTCAGTAGCTCCATGGAACACTAATATCGGGAAAGATCTTTCCTTGGTGAAAAGCACTGCTACCAGATCTTTGGATTTTAGGTAAAATACTCAGCTGAAAACATGCAGAAACAAAATGTGCAAGAAACCCTCTCCAGAATTGCACCTCACCTCTGTTCTCCAGCCCAGGAAATACTCATTTTCACGGAAAGCAGAGTACTTGGCAAGACCAAAATTGCTTGGGGAAGGACTGAGTGTCTTCATCTCCCCTAGTGTCGTAGGCTGAGCTGCTTGCTTCAGGATCCTTTTATGAGCAATAGAGGAAAACCAGCTCTGCCTGAGCCAGGCTGATGGATATTGATCTAGTGGGGACCTCCATACACCTCAGGGAGGTGCAGCTCCACCAACTTATTGATGCTGTGAGCTGTCCCAGCACCCCAGTCCATAAACACATAGCCAGGGACTGCCTGATGTTGAGTTTTGGTAATTTGCATCAAATATCTGGCCAAGATCAGTATCTCCTACACACTACCTCAACTGCAAAATCAAATTCAAAGGTGTCAAGACACAAAACTTAACTGAAGGTCCAGATTCATTGCTATGTACTGAGAGGTGCCTCCAGAGGCAGCAAGAAAACACCAGTTAAATACACACCAAAGGGTCTGGGACTGATGGGCTGTGGCAGAGATGGAGGGTGAAGTGAACCTGAGACTCAGCACAGGAAAGAAAGAGCCAGAGGGATGGAACTGCCTCCCAGGGTTGGGTTGGAGCACTGCCAGCAGCCTTGCACCGGAGGGAAAGGCTGAGCTGCAGAACCTGTGCTCACTGTGTTTGGCAGGCACACTGGGGAGCTGCAGAAACTGCTTAAGGCTATGCCTATAAACCACTGGCTTTGTGAATGCATCAGAGAAGAACTAAAAAGGGAAATTTCTAATAAAAGCAAAATTTGTCAGAGCTCTTGGCAAAGCTTGGAATTAACGTGTGAATCATAAAATATCAAGAGAACAAACAAAACCCGTCCTTAGACATTCCCTTATCAGAGCTAAAGAAAGATATATGTTTGGCTTCTTCTGCACACAACATGTGAACTTTATTTAGAAAAGCTGTGTTTAGGGTCTCCTTGATTTTGCCATCACTCAGGGACACCATCAGCCATCAGCAGACTCTTCACAGCTACAAAGCTGGAGCAGCCCCTGCAGATTCCCCACAACACCTTCCACCTCCCTACAAGTGGCAGTCACACCCCATCAGCCTCTTCATCCCTGATGGGACTGTGCAAATACAATTAGCACCATTATGCACTAGGGAATGGGCTGACACCTTGAAATACTAAGTCAGATCTTAAAATTATATATTGCTGTAGTGAGAAATAGCCCCTTCTCCACCCTCCCCGAGGGCTCCTTCTACTTTTCCAGGACCTTGCCAGTCCTATGGAGTCAGCAAGGTCTCCTGTAACCCTTCAGCCACAGAAGAAAAGCATTCAGATTTATCAAAAACAAAATATCTGCTGGAAATTTTGGTACTGGAGCTGGCAAGTGTTCCTGCTCCGAGAGGCCATGTGAACTTGGATAACATGGACAACATTTCCCAATATATCCTCTGTAGTCTTCTGTTTCTGTCACCAAAGAGATAAGGATTTAATTTTAGTCGTTGAAATTTTATTACCTCTCCCAAAATACCATTTAATAATTCCCTGCTTATCCCAGCAGAAATCCTAGAGAGACTGGAGATAGTTTCCTTCTACCATCTTCCTTTGTGCATTTGCTCCTTTTTTCCCCTTGTAAGTAAAGAGTTTTATTAAATATTTTTATTTTACCTCATAAGTCAGGCAGTGCATGCAGACACAGGTAAGGACCAAGAGGGGATTGTGCCTATCTGCATCCTTTCCTCAGTCACACAGGCAGCCACTGGAGGAGCAGAGCAGCACCCCTCCGAGTCAAGCACTTGTGCTCCTGCTTTTGGCCACTGATGCAGTGACACCTGGCTTCAGCCCAGCTGTCAGCACTGACTTTCTGGGACATATCACCTGGATTGGTCTCTCTACAAAAATCATCATGCACACAGTGATGCAGAATATAAACGGTGGCCATTCATGCTTGTCTTTGAATTTATGATGTGTGTTGAGCAGCAGAGCCTCTAACCTGGCACAGGTGCATTGTCCTTGTTAAGCAGCACCTTGATCCCTGGCAGTGCCCCTCTGCCAGAGACACATTCTCTGTCCCTCTGCCAGGCCAGACTGAAGTCTCAGTGAGCTGAGCACACCCAGCAGCCAGCAGGGTTTGTAGATGGAGAGGACAGGTCCCTCCAGACAGCTCTGACATTCTGTCTGCTCATCTGAGGAGCCAGAACAAGCCCCGTGTGCCCCACAGGCTGCCTGGATGCCCTGAGAATGGGAGGAAGGGCAGAGACCACACCTGAAATCACAGACAAGACCTGTGTCCCCTGGGTTTTCCCACTCAAGTTTTGCCATGACCAGGAGTAATCTGCAGCTGCAGAGGTGCAGTGAGCAGGCTGCAGTGCTCTCCCCACAGCAGCCACAGCACACAGGGTACAAACATCCACCAGCCAGCCTTGTGCTGCTCCCAGCTCACCTCCACCTCAGCCTCCCTGCCTGCTCCTTCTGCCTGACCTCAGCAGCAATGAAAACCAAATGCCACCGAGTATGTTTAAAAGTCCTCACATAAAAGACATTTTAAATGATATTCTGTTTAATAAGATACAGGCAAAGGAGCAACGCTGATTCATTCCTTGGGTGAGGGAATTTCCCTTTAGGAGTTTTCTATTTTGTTGATTTGGACCATAAAATGAATATTTTTTAATGCAGCAATAGATAGGTAAAAGCAAAACTATGATCTGCATCTGCTCCAAATATTTTTCACATTATTTCCTCTGGAATTTGTTTAACTCCATCATATTTTAGGGCTTTCCATTATTGAAAGCCATCACATTGAGTTATAGCAATTGGGGGATAACAAAGTGTTCACTTGCAAGCAGCTCTGTAGATGATTATGACAAAAGGCAGAAGAATATGCTCAGGACACTTGATGAATAAAAATGGTTAGGAAATTTTCACCACAGTTTCATCTAAATAATGGTATTAATAGCTGTCTATTAGAATAGTAAAAAGAATCAAAGTAGGCAGCCTGAATGGGATAGTTCCACGGGAAAAACAATATTTTGACTAAAAATTGCTTTCTTAAGTGGCTATCAGGTCCTCTCTTTTTACTCCTCTTTCAGAAATTATTAGATACTGTTACAAGTTGCACAAGTGCTGCTCTGCTCTTCTGTACAACAACCAAAGCTGATTGTGAGGAGTCAGCCACCCTCAGTCACTCCAGAGTTAACACTGTTGTTGTTAGAGAAACCAGATTTATCTCTATGCCCAATTAGTTTGTACTTATTCATGAATCTTACTTTCCCTTTCTGACAACAAAATCAACACAAATTTCCTAAAATATTATGACAATCTGGTGGGAAAAAACAACCCTAATAATGTGATGTATTTCAGAGCAGACATATTTTCCTACAAAGGCTCCAAGAAATACACTGCCAGGGGAACACAAATGCAGGGTGGGAGGGCATCAGCTCAATCTGCTGCTTACCAACACACATGTCCAAAGCCAATTTTAATTTGGAATTCCCTGTCTTCTTAGGCTGAGGATTATAAACCATTTCTGTGCGTTTTGCAAAGCATTTTTAATTTGCTTCAGTGAAAAATGCGATTAATGCCACCAGAGTGGCATTCCTGACATTCCTTCATATTGGAAGACTGCAGCTGAGGTGTTGCCTGGGAGCACATTTGGGGAGAACCAGCCCAGCAGAGAGGGCCATAATCCACAGCAGCAAAACCAAAACACACACAGGGATGCCTGTAAAAGCAACAAGAGACAACACCTATCGGATTAGATACAGCAGCTGGCTGCTTTTGCCCATCTCACATCTTCTGTTTAGATCAATTTATTCCTCTGGAATAAATCTGGGAGGAAGTTTTGTCCAGTCTTTCATATAAAAATTATCCAGAGGTCTGATATGTATCCCTGAGGTTGGGGGTTTTTATAATCAAATAGATATTTTAGAAAGTCATCGGGAACTTTTTTCACAACAACTATTTGCAGTGTCCGAGCATTAAGAATATAATGTATTCATATGCTGAACACATACAGACAACACTTAATATGAAGTTTCTTTGCATAATACAAAGCAGTTCTGCTGTCTTTAATGAATATTTTAGCACTGATTGAGGTAAACAAAACCAGCTTCTGAAGGACAGCGGATTTCACCTGTGTTAAAAATCTCTTTAATGCAAAACTGCAACCAAACTATGGTGGGATTTTTATTATTAGTTTTCTTTTAAGGGCAAAGTTGTTCAAAATTTTTCTGATTCTGAAGTGCAGGAGCCCAGCATGCGTGGTGTCGCTCAGGGCACTGTGCTCACAGCTAGAGGGTCACAGCCAGGTTTTGGGCCACAGCACAGGTTTTTAAAAGCAACTGCAACACAGCTGAAGCATGAAATTATTTACATAAGCCACTAAACCCTCTGGCAACCCCCATGGCGTCCTCCTGCCGTGGCAATTAAACTGAGACAAAAGCTTCAGGCACCCCTGCCTGGCGATCACATCCCGCTCTTCTCCTGCTCCACAGCCAGGCTGCAGAACATGCAACCAGGTACTGCCACCTCAGCTCCTCAGCACCTGCCAAACTCTGCTTTTGGAGGGTGTTTTACAGTGAGCTGTGGAAAACAGCTTGGAGAGCTTTAATTAATGGCCAGGATGACAGTCTGGAGGCTACCTGCTGGTGACTCGTGTGAAAAAACAATTCAGCCTTGATGATATGTCATTCCTAGGGACTGCAAAGAGAAGTTTATGGGACTTGCTTCATCCTTCAGTTTAGTCAGGGAAGACTCACTGGTCTCGGTGTGAATCACTTCATACACATATTCCTCTCCTACCCACAAGCCTTAAGCACACACTTTGGTTTAAGTGCATAATCTTCATCCCTCTGCTCTTTGGGGAGGAGAAGAAAGGCAAATGCATTAACAACCCAAAAAGCAAAGTGACAGAATATGTTACTGCATGGTTCTTAGCAAAAGAATTTGTACATGGCATGAAACCAAATCTGCTATTAGTAATGAGGGTACATGCAGCTGCATTGTAAATCACAGCACTGGGGAGGAAGCGAGGAGCACAGGGCAAAGACTGGATTTCAAGAAAGAAACTCTAAATCCACCTCCAGGAGGAATTAGATGAAATAATAAAGGGAACTGTTACAAAACATTGAAAACAGGCTGGTGCTGGGGCTGTTCTTATACCTTGATACAATTATTTAATACCAGTACCTTGTTCAATATCATTACACTGGTATAAAGTGTTCAGAGTCCCAGAGCTTGCCAGGGCTGGGGAAGCAGCACCCAGCACAGCCCAGCTCTGCTCTCAGCAGGGAGAGGCACCCTCTGCAGAAGGACGAGCCCCTGGCACTGCACAGCTTCTGTGTCACTGCTGCCAGAGACCCTCCCTGCCTTTGCTTGTTGTTTTCAGCCCTACAGACCTCCCTGCACCGTGGGGATTTGTGTCCTGCTGATCTCCCCAGGCCCCCTGAGCTCCCTGTCCCTTCCCCAGCTCCAGCCCCAGCACCAGCTGCCTGGCTCTAAAGCCCTCATCAAAGCCCCCAGGAAGGTGAGGTGCCCCACCTTCCCCACCTCCACCCCTTTTCCAAGTACTCTGAGTTTCTAAAAATTCAGCTTTTCCACCACTTATTTCTATTGCCTTACTTGGCCATACCAAAATGTGGTTGTTGGATATTGCTGAGCCTGTCACTTCTCAAAACCCACCTCTGACTACTCCACACAGAGGCAGCTGCTCTGATGAGCAACCACATCCATACCTGTCCTTACAGCTTCCCCATGGATGGAGATCAGCCAGGAGCAGGCCTTTCCAAAGCTGAATGAGATCAGTATCATGAAATTATGAAATTATGAAATTATGACAATCCTGTTAGGACAAGGCTCCCCCACAACTTTTAGGTGCACAGGATGGACATGATCAGTGCTTCCCACACCAGGGAGATGCTGAAAATGGAAAAAGATATTTTCATTCAGAAATAAACCAAAACATTTTCTGAATGTTTGGGATAATATCAGACCCTGTGAACCATTCATTTCACAGTTTTGAGATTCAGCATCTGTGTTTTGCAATATGTCAGTGCTAAATTCATCACTGAATATTTATATTATTTTCCCATCTCCTGATAAGCTAATAGCACAGATATGGGACATGAGGCAGGCTGCTGTTAGCAAGTCATAGCATGAAGTCATCTTTGATGAAATGCAGCTGTTCAGAGTCAAGCTGTCTGATCACAGTGAAGACACATTTCCATTGCAATCTTTCACAAAAGATGATTTAACTCAGGAGGATCTCCCTATAAATCATTCTTAAAACAGAGATAGGAATTACTAACTTGGTGCACTGGCATGCATTTCAAGAAAAACAAAAATGAAAAAAACTGAGTGAAACATACACTATTTTCATTTATTTAGCTGACAGAAGAAGAGGTTCGACAGTATTAGGTATGAATTTCTGAGCTGGAAGTACCTATGCTAAGTTCATTCTTGAACGTAACACCAGCCAAAGGGCTGGAAGCAGCAATACATTTATGGTTTCTGCAGGTAATGCAGAGTTAGCTTTCCACTTAAAATTATAAACAAGACTTATTTTATTATCAAGTTCAAGCTATGAAGTGTTTGGCCACTTTTATGTTGAGTCCAATACCTAAAAAAGCTTGTTAAAGACCATGACGGCAGCAGGAATTCAGTGTGAGAAGGGTTCAGTCCATACTCTGGATTTTAGGTCCCACTTTCTGCAGAAAGGATAAGAGAGCAGGACTCCTCACCACATCAGGGCTCAGACCTGCTCTCCATGGCACTGTAACTCACAGATGGGCAAAGCAGATTTGGTTCATTTCACAAAGTGGGGTCAAATCTCTGAAGGGCTCCTGCTACATCACATCAGCTGATGGATGAGCAAGGAGCCAGGAGAAGGAAAAAATTCAAGGTCCATGGTGTGAGGCAGCATTTACACAGGCCTTTCTGAAGCACATCTTTCTCGTATAAGATGGAAAGGGTTTTTTTGTATGAGTTTTTCTCCTAGTCCTATTATTCTAGTCAGCAGTAGTCAGCTTTCTGTTCTGTGGTTCCTTTATAGTGAAATTGATGAAGCATTTCCACAGCACTTCCCTGCTCTCACAAGCTTTCATTGGCATTAGTGCACCCTGCTCTGTCTGAGCACTCCTGTGAGCACTGAAGGGTGGCTGGCCCACCCCTGGCATCCCCACGCAGTCTCACTCTCTTCCTGGGTTTTACTGGCTCTGTGTGCTTGCCATCAGAAGTGACACCTTGTGCCATATGGAAATGCACCTTGCAGCTGAAACATGGGCTGTGTGTTTGGTTTGGATGAGCTGCCACTACAGCAACTGGGAATAAAATTATATTTTATATATATGAGCTTGTTTTAATGAGCTTGTTTGTAAGTAGTAACTGTTTTATTGGCTCTAATATGTATTGCTAACCCTTTAATTGATGTTTTTGGATTGTTGTAGACTGCTACTAAAGGTAAAATATAGTTTTAAGGATTTTTAATATTGTAATCATGGAAAAGATTGCCATGTTATCATATGAGAAAATCTGCATAATGCAGGTGATGATTCTGCTGTGGTTTGCTTTCAGCAGCAAACATTCAGTGTCTGTTCATCCAGAACCAAAATTAGCATTTTCTATGGACTCAGCTATAGATATTTCTGGTGTTTACAATTAACCCTTAACATAAAACTGCCACAAAAAGGGAAGAGGACTGTAGACAAATTTCTGAAAAGCTCCATAACTTTTTCTTTCAGTCATACAAATCTGTGACTTAAAGGTAATAAACAGAAATAAACATTGTGCCCATGTACACTTGGGCATTCAGTTCTCCCCTGGTTTGGCTGCACGTGTCCCAGACTTGCAGCTCACTGAGCTGTCATTTCCTTGTTCCCTTCCATGCAAGATTTGGGATGTTTTGAAGATCTCCCAATCCAGGAGTTTCACAGCTGCCTGGGAAGTTCAGATGACCACTTCTGATTAAAGCTGACATTAATACTCAATCTGCTGTGGGATTTCCTCAGGGCCAGGTGCTCTCCTTCCCTTTGCATCCCCTCTACTCCTCAGATGCCAGCCATGGCTATTTCCCAAAAAAGGAAAACATTCATCTTACATTGCAGTAATAGAACAGTTTTCAATCTCAGTTAACCTTTACAGCAGTAACACTAATTTGCAGTCTATTCATACTGAATGCTAAAGTCTCTCTGTTTCCTGCTCTGAATTTCATTGTGTGTCAATTAGTGCTACGAAGTCAGTCTAATAATGATGTATGGTTAGCATGGGGCTTGTGTCTGAGTGCTGAGAGGAATGCACAGAGGACAGATAATTGAGATGGCGCCATCCATGAGCTGTTCAGTGCTTTGTTGAAGTTAAAGGGTCTAGAAACGTGCTATAAAAATATGTTTCAACACGGGTACTGATAATATTTAGATGTTTCCAGCAACTTCACTGAAAATAAATAAAAAGATCCAGCAGCTGTAAAATTATGCATGAAGGTGAAAGGACATAGACCCTTTCAAGCCATTGCTATATTTGCTTTACTGAAGAATGAAGTGCAAAATAATCTCAACCAATAATTTCCAAGACTGCTACTATGCTTATTTACACTAACATGCTGAAAGCAGCACACAAAAGAGCACAAAGTGATCCTTGCCATGTCCTCTGGCTTTTTCCATATTGCATCCATAAGCTCCTGCTGGAGCTCCTCACGTGAATAAACCTGTCAAACGTGAGATCAGTGGCCACGTGAGGAGCTCCAAAGGCAGGGGGAGGCAGGGCAGTGAGTTACCTCTCCCAGCACAAGGGATGCCTGGGGACTTTGGACAGGATTCAGCACAGCTGACCTGAGCCATTAGCAGAGCAAAGCACATCTGGAAGAGGAGCAGTTGTTTCACATCAGCGAGGACAAGAACACACACGGCTTGTTGTGGGTGAGTGATGTGCTCTTGGGCACAGCCAGCCCAAGAACCACCTCTGTGCCATGCTGGAACCACCTAGGGTCAGTCAGTGCAGCCAGCCCCAGACTGACCATCAGAGACTGGCTCTGTGGGTCCTGCTGGCCCTGGGATCACAGCCACTGGCAGGTGACAGCAGGAGCAGGTCTAGAGGATGATCTTCACTGCTACCATGGGAGCTACGCAGGAGATGCATAGGAAAGACCAAAGGACCAGCCCTTTACTTTTCCAGCCCTTTGCCTTTCAGAGCAGCCCTGGATCTGTTCCCAGATGGCTCTTGCAATAGCAGGACCCTCAGTGTCCCCAGGAGGTGGGTGCAGATGTGCAGGGTTTGCCCACACGGAGCCCTGTGGTTCCCACGGCTCACACCCACCTGGAGCAGCTGGCACAGAGCTCGGTGCTGTCCCTGCTCCAGGCTCTTCCTGACTGACAGCACCCACTGCCACATTCCTGGGCTTATGGCACATCAGTCTTGATGGTTTTTGGCAATGGTACATTGCATCTTCCAGAAAAGAAAAAAAAAAATAAAATTGCCTTTATTCTTCTCCATTTCTTCTTGCAGTTTGGGCTGTAAAAAAAGAGGTGGAAGTCAGCAACGACCCCATGAGCCTCCAAACTGCAGCTTTAGGCTTTTCACCTCAGGAAAACTGCAAATGCTTCTCTGTAGATGCACACAGAGCTTAAGGAAATAATGGGGAGAAATTAGAAATTAATTAGTTTTAGAAAAAAAAAGAGAGGAATGCAGCTGAATAGTTACAATGCTGCATCACTGAGATACATTAAAAACCCAAATGAATCTCAATGTCAGCCAATGCACTGCCATAACAAATGAACGTGGTGGCAAAGGGTAGGCTTTGTTGCTAAGCTGACAAAAATAAATTAGTCACCTGTCAGTACTTGCTTAGAATTTACAAACACATCAGTTTTTGAGGGAAGAGCAGAAAATAGTCAGCATATTTTTCCATTAGAGCACTGTGCAGAGAAAACTAAGCACTTTGTTTTCATTTATGCCCTAACTTATCCCCTGCTGCACAGTAACAGCCTCCTCCTGGGAGTCAGGCACGTCTCACCTGGAGGGCACAGAGCTGCCCTGGAGGCAGCAGAGGAAGCTGAGGGGACACAGGTGCTGGGAGTGCCCCAGCCCTGGGTGTGACCCTGCAGGACAGATCAGCCTCAGAGCCCCAGTGCCTTGTCAGCATGTAGCAACCAGCTGCAAAACTCATCTGCTGCGAGCCTGCCCACACCCAGGCAAAACTGAGGAGCAACTGCTCTTTGTGAGCAAATTTTAGCATAGAATAAAGACAGAAGAGTTTACCTTGGGCCACAGGTCTCACCTGCCACATCAATACATGAGTGTCAGTTCTTCTCCCCCATGTTTTGGATGTAGGGTGTCTCTCCAAGTGTTTTATGGGGTGATGGGGACACTAGGAACTAGAACCAAGAGAATACTGGAAAAAAAAAGTGTATAATGAAATAGCCAGGGTTAAACCAAACATTTTTTGTAATTCGTTTCTTTCTAATTTTTGTGTTCAACTTCCATGCACAACAAAGCACGTTTTAAGTAAAGCTGAAAGATTGAATAAAAATATTCAGAATACCTAAGAAAATTTGGAATTTCCATTAAGTATTGAATTGGTTAGACTGATTCAATCAAGAAACCAAAGCTTTGTCTACAAATTACAGGTGTGGCTGGAGCAGCCTGAACCACAAATGCCAAGTCAGGGAGCCAGGGGTGAGAAACCCCAGCCCAAGAATTAGTCACAGGAGTTAGCTGGGAAATCATTTTGAGAAACAAGAACAAGGATCTGCCACAGACGATTGGTAACCCAAAAAAGGAGGTGATGTTCAGTCAGTCAAGTGATTTGCTACAAATGATTTGCCCAGGGCCAATCTTGCTGCTAAAGCGATCAGCGAAGATGCACTTCCCGGAGCGGTGCAGGAACGTAGTTAAGTCTAACAAGCTGCTGTACACAGCGCTTTAATTAGGCCAAATGAGGAAAAGATAATAAACCAGCAGGTCAAATGAAGAAAAAAATCTGTAACCGAACAGAATCAAATTATTGCTTTTTATGGTGACAAGATAAAAGCTCTAAAGTGAGACTTCTGAATGTCAGTGATGGCCAAACTCACAGCAAAGGAGGGCAGAGGAGACGAGGAGCAGCCCATTCACCATCAGCACAGCAGCCAGACTCGCCTCTAACCCCACCAAACACGGGAATTTGTCCAGGTTTTATTTCACCAACAGCAAATGGCTGGCTGGGCAGAGCTGTTGCAAACTGCAAGTAGGAGGCAAGGACAGGTGTGTAATTTCTTGAAATGTCCTTTTAGGGCTTGTGGCACAGAGACTCCTTTCAGACACAAGCCATAAGGCTGAGAAATATCTATCATGCTTAGCTGTGGAAACAGGGATTTTATGAAAGTGTGATCACGAGGTGATAATAAGAATGTGATTGGAAGTTGATGTGTTATTGCTTAATTTAGACAGAGTAAGGCTCTTTTTTTGTCCATACCATCTGCCAGCCTAGAAACCCAAGGAATAAAGGCACAAGCTGCAGATGGCTTTTATAATGGCTGCACTCAAGCAGCAGAGGAGCAAGAAGGAGAGAGGCCATATAAATCAGGCAGCAATATCACCATGGCTGAGCAATAACTGAGCTGAGAGCAGCATCCAGCAGGAGCAGAGCAAGCAGGAGATACTTTCCCAATTGGCTGCATTAGGATTCAGGTGCAGGACAGGATGCAGAGCTGGACCCTCACAAGGCTGTTGGAAGCACTGACACAGGAGGCTGGTGGGAGCAGGGAAAGCAGCACGGCTGCACGCACTGACTGCAAGGTTTTCCTCCAAGGAAAACAGATGAACTCTGCTTTAAAATTGCATTCACATATGCAACAGTTCCCAAGCTAGCTCTTATTCTTTCTTTCCTCTCCCTTTTTTTATTTTTGTGAGGGAAGAGAGAAAGAGAGTAGAAGCTAATTTACTTGAAGTCAGTAGAGAGAAAAGAAGCTTGGAGGCAAGACACAGGGCTCAGCAGGATGAGCAGAAACTTCTGCTGGCAAAGCAGTCCCCTGAGATGGCTGTCTGAGCTCTGCTGGGGAGCTTGAAAGGGCTGCTCTGCTTATCTTGTTGCAGCAGAGCCCAGGTGTGCTGGACACACAGCAGTGTGGGGCAGCACAGGGACTGCTTCAATGCTTTCCCCTGAAACCACCAGCTCAAACAAGCTCACACAAGTATAAACAGGCAGCACTATTAGTGGCACTGGGTCTCCAAGTGGGACTGGTGGCACAGATTGACACGGGAAACAGCAGAAGGCAGAAGAGAAAGAAGGGTTGAATTCTATTTGTTAAAAATACGCACATGTTCATTTCTTTGCATTTTTATCAATACAGAGAATACCAGCTCCTTTGCTGCTTCACTGCAAAGCAATCTACAGGTAGCCAGCTCTGCCCTGGGTGCAAAGCCTGCAGGCACAGAGAGGAATGGCAGCTATGCCTTCAGCAGGAAGGACAGGCACAAATCAGAGTTTCTCAGCTTGGGAGACAGAGGAAAATCTGCTGCTGAGCTGGTGCATGCCAGACACTCCTGAGAAGCTGGGATAATGTCCCAAGAACACATCCGACAGGCACCAGGTTTGAAGTCAATGCCATTCTTTCAGTACTGGGACATCCACAAAACCCCACAGCCCCATGAGCTGAACCAGTGCCTGTGGATCCCAGATCTGTTTGTACCCCACATGCAGACAAAGAGGGCCATTTCAGACAATGGGATAATTATGTTCCTGTGCCAATGAACATTGCATTCCTGTTGCATCCATCACTGGAAGATGGCCCAAGGTACAGCTGCTCAAAACCAAAGCAGCTCAGAGATTCAGGGCTCACTTTACTCAGTATAAACTCCCCTAAAGCCCAGCAAGTCTCACCTGTTCCCTCCACAGAAGCCAGCCCTGCCACAACCTCACACGACAGCTGAAGTACACATTAAAGGAAGACACAGCTCATGTCCCATACTGTGTACCTGGCATCATCCTTTATCCCTATGCAAAGCAAAGGTAAAATATTACTTTGCCCAAACAGCAGGACTCAACAATTATGGTGGGTATTATCTAAATCCATCATTTACAAATATGCACAAATAGTTCCAGCAGACTCTTTGAGTAGAACCAGCTGTTGAGCAGACAGGGAAAACTCCAGAGAATGATCAGTGATGGATCTGTTGAAAAAATACTAAAACTGAACCATTTTCTTGCTAAATACTTGGCAAGATACCAGAGATTTTGCCAGAACATCAAAGAGAAGGAGGTGGAGGGAGAAGTGGAAGGAATGAGGAAAAAAAATATTATTGCAAAAATTCTCCTTTTGTTTTTTTTTTGTTTTTAATGCTACTTTTCACTTGGAATCCTTTTTAGTTTGGCATGAGAAAATGCCTTATGATAACAGATCAGAATTAAAAACACTGTTTTGACTGATCCCACACAAGTATTCTTCTTCTCACCCACCCCAGATCTTTCTCCCAGGGAAAACTGTGCGAGTCAGAGGGTTCCTTGCCAAAGTTTCAGGCAGTTCACATCAGGCAGTCTTGGAGAGCTAGGCATGCTAGAAGACAGGGTGAGAGAGCTTGGTGCAGTGTTGTACTTTAGCCATATACAGGTGCCCTTAGGACTGAAATGGTGTCAGGACACCCCAGAAACACGCACCCAGTCTAAGACAGGAGCCCCACAGACACAATTTCTAGCTATGTTCAATGATCTTCTGCAGTTATACAGAACAGATTTACTTTAGAATAGCTTCAGAGCACTTGCAATCTATAGTTATTCTCTTTTACAGGCAATCAGATGTTTCTGGGCTATTTTGATACACAACATTACTCTAGGAAATAACACACTCTCCAAGAGCACTGATAAACAGGCTGTTATTTAGGACTACACAAGCAAGTCCAGCAGCATCCCTTCCCCTTCCTGCTGGAGCAGGACTTCTCTTCCATCGAGGAGCTGTACCCAGATCAGTGTGGTGGTGCTGGCAGACACTGCCACGAGCAGCAGCCACGTGATGGAGACACATCCTTGGTGAGATGCTGGGGGAAAACCAAGGGCAGTGCTGGCCTGAGCCGTGTGAGGGAAATGAGGATTGCTGCCATGGCCAGGCTGCCTCAGGCGAGCCAGCTGCCTGCAGGGACACTGCTCTCCTGCCTTCCCACGTGGAAACATCAATCAAGCAAGTTCAAACAACAGGACATCCACTGAGTTGCTGGGCCAATAACCTTAACTATTAATTCAGGACCCCTGGAGTGGGCTGAGATCAGAAACAAGGACTTTCATGCAGTCTTTAACTGAGGGAAGAGAACAGGAAAAAGCAAATCAGTGATGCAAGAGATGCCTCAGACTGAATCTATCTGTTGTGACAGTCCAAGTTGTGAGAAAGCCCTGGGGTTGTCTGTGGCATACACACATGCAGACTCCAGAACAGTGCTCAGGGGAAGATTTTCCTTCATTCCAAGAGCCATCAAGCTCTCTGGAGGGGGAGGCAGCTGTGGTTTACCTTGACCTGTCCATCTGTCTCTGTGTTCTGCCCTGTGCCAGCAGCACACGGGTGCCGTGGCACCAAAGCCCTCCTGCAGCGCTCAGCTGGGAGCACCAAGTGTACCCTGCACGTCTGGAAAGGAAATGAAAACATGTCTAATTGCTGATGGGAGGTTACTGGTGCCCTGCCTCTCAAACCCCTAGCCACCTCAGGGCTGCACACTGACTCCTCTGCTGCAGCTGCTGTAGCACAGTAGCACCTCTAAGAGAGGAACTGTGAGCACTTTTTTTGGCCTCGTGCTGCTCCACCGCTCCTCAGCTGATCTGCCCTTGGCATGACCCTTCAGAGGAGCTCCAGCATCCCCTGGCTCTAGGACAGTCTCCCATGGCCCACTGCATCCCCAGCCCCAGCAGGAGCCATGGATGGCTCAGCCTGGCTCTGTGAGAGGCTCCTCTGTGCAGCTTCCAGGGGATCTGCAGCTGCAGGGATGCGCAGACTCCATTTGAGGCAGAGGCTCAAACATTCCCTGGGGGAGATTTAGGGTTCTGCAAATCCCAGAGGATTCAAGCCACTGCTATAAAGCAGCCCTGGCTGGTTTAGGTAATACTCTGGACAAATTTTGCTCTTTTTACCCCCAGGATTTGGAGGGCAGCCACTCCCTTGGTGGCACCAGTTGAATAGCTGGTTCACACAGGCATGGCACTCCAGCAGCCGAGGTTCCTGGTCTGGCAACTCAGCCGGGGCTCACTTATTTTTCTCTAGTGATGTTTCTTAGATTGCAAGGGCTTTTCACAGAGTAATTCAAACAATTATTAACCATGTACTACTTTGGTAAGAAGGGTTTCAAAGTGTCAGGTTTTTTCCTTCCTGAGTCTGTTCTTCACTATCACTGCAGGGCCTCAGCTCAGAGACCACTTGCAGAGCTGTTAAACGTTCATCCCCATCAAAATTCAACCTTGAGTGCAGAGGATCTGGCAAAGTATCTCTAGGCCAAATCCTCCCTGGGACTGTCTTCTGATCAGCCTCTCTTTTAGGAATTTAATGAGTAAAAATATATCTGGAAATAGAACAGAGTGTGGCCTGGAGAGGGAGGAGAGCAGCACGGCTGGGCCACAGATCAGAGCAACACAGTGCAGGTCTGACTGGTGCAGCTGAGGCTGCTGGGCACAGGCCCACCACAGACAGCTCAAAAGGTGTGACACAGCACAGACAGCTCCCTAAAACACTTGTGAGGAGCGTTGAAAAATGGCCAAGCTGGCCAAATCAAGAAATAAGCACAAGGAGTTTCTGGCTTCACATGGCACTACTGAGATCAGGTTAGAAAAAAGCACATTTAACTCAAGAGCCAGAGCAAATTCAAATATTAGGGTAAGAGCCTTTGAGGATGGTGAAGAAAAAGGATATGAAAAGTGAACAAAAATAAATGCAGCATGGAGTTGAGAGGACAAACAAATTTACAAGGGAAGAAAACAACTTATCTGAGGAGAAAGCAAACATGGATGGAGCCCTTGATGTCTCATCTGTACACGTCTGCAGGTCTGTGCTCACCCACATTACTGCACAAATGCTCAAAGTGGATTCATACAAACACCTACCACTGCATGAGGGCAGAGACTTGTGCATCAGCAAAGCTATTCACCATTCATTAATGTTAATTCTCTATTTCAAAACAGATAACCCACAAAATAACCCAAAAAAGCACAAATAAAGTAAATGCTTTATGCAATCAACAGCATAGGATGAATAGTAAATAATCAGAGAAAAGTCTTGGCAGATTCATCTCAGATTAAAGAAGTTCAGGCAAATCATGCCCAAGAAAAATCTTACAAAGCAATCCATTAGTGGGTTGGCTTACAGACAATGCTCACTGGAGAGGGCACAGTTAATTGGATGATCTGTTTGCAGTGAACTCTGCCACCTGTAATACTGAAGTACCTCACAGACTCTCAGCAGTGTGTTTACTGTGAAGCATCACAGCAAGAACCTTTTGTACCAGTTTGGATTGGCAGCTTTTTCCTATTCCCTTCATGTGTGACACAGGTTTCCTTTCAACTGAAAGAAAAAGGACTTCTGGAAAAGGAATATCCCAGCAAAGGGAACAAAAAAAAAAAAAAATCTTCAAATTGTAGGGGAAAACTGGGGAAGATGAAAATAGTTTTCAAAACAAAGTGTTCATAAATACAGGACAACTTGCTCTCTCTTCTGCTATGGTAAGAAGAAGAAGAGACTGAAGAAGGAGTGTGGTATAGGTCCCCAGGCCCCAAAACACACTGATTTCTGTATTATACACATAAATAAACAGAGAGCAGCATAGGGCAGCTTGCTCCACACAGGGTTCACAGAGGGGACACATTACTATTTACTACACAGCACATTAAAATGACAGTGACACACACCACTCAGAGGTGATCATTATTACTGGCTGCTTAAGGGATGATTTGAGAAATGATCTGTAAATTTAATTTTTAATTAAGCCAGAAGCCCTAAGGGCCTTCTGAGTTCAAGCATTAAGGGGGGAAGAGGGGGAAATCAATTCTTGGTGATGGAGAGGTCTAGTAGAATCTAATAGGCCTGGGTAATATATCAAGAAGCTTTTAAGATCAGTCACAGAGCTCAACAGAGGAAAGTCTAAAACCCAATTTCAGATAAAAAACTACGCTGTAAAGTGGAATGGATGGTCACCATTGTTCAAACCTCTGAAAAGCTACTGTCTTGAGCTCTGACACACGTATTACTCACAAAATAGATAAATGATTAACACTGGCATGCAGAACTTCACAGGGAAGCCCTCATGCTTCTCCCCAACCACCTTGGAAAAGCAGCCATGGCTAAATGACCTTGAAATCACTCTAAAGCTCCAGCATGGCCAGCTATTGATAACCAGTCATCAGAACACCCTGTAAAGAGGTAGGTTTGTGCTGAGAGGCAAGTCTGGCTCCCTTGGATGCACAGCACAGCTCTGCCAGGCTGGTGGCAGCAGCTGTGGCTGGAAGAGACACGGCTCTGAGTGCCCTGACCTCCACAGCACAGTTTCACCCAGCTCACAAAGTCACCACGTGAACATTTCCCAGCCCATCTCTTGACTGCAGGCTCACAGCACCAGATGAGGTGCACCCAAGGGTGCTGTGAGAAATGTTATGTTATGTTATAAGAATGTTATAAGAAGGCCACTCCTGTGTCATCTTTGGGATATTGTCATGACTGGGGATGTCCCCAGTGACTGGAGAAAAATAAACATTGCACCCATATGCAAAAAAGGCCAAAAAGATGGCCTGGGGAGAGTCAGTTTTGCCTTGGTTGGTGAGAAAGTTGCAGGTTCCTCTTGGAATTCTGAAAAGCTTGGATCAATCAGAATGGACTAAAGAATGGTAAATTGCACCTCATCAAACCTGAGTGCCTGCTATGGGAGAGGATCTGCAGCTGCAGAGCAGGAGGGAGCTGTGGAGGTCCCAATCATCATTTACCCTGACTTCCTCAACACTTTCAACACCACCTCCTACAATTTTTATACAGTTTAATGTGCATCAGTCTGCAAAGGTGGAGGAGACAACTGGATGGGGAAAGAAATGGATGGCTGGGCTGTAGAGGGTAGGAGTTAATGGAACCTGGGCTCTGCAGGAGTCTGCACCAAGACCTGTCCTCCTTGGGATCAGAGACCTGCAGGAGCTGGGAGCCCTCCTGCCCGCTTTGGAATGACTCCATACTGGGGTGAAGAGCTGATCCAGGGCAGGGCTGCCACTCACAGGGAGCCCTGGGCTGTGGGAAACACCAAAATCTTCCCTTCAGCTCAATCAAAGTCCATATGCATATTTTCAAGAAGGAAGTTGGGCAGAGGAAATGAGCGAGAAATGAGATGAATGGTCTTGTTTTCACAAACCTTCTCTTCTGAGAAACAAGTCATTTATCAAAGTGCTGTAATCCTACCAACTGTCATAACACTTGGTCTAATTACATCTGGAGAACAATGAGCTTATGTTCAGGAAGAAACTGTCTGCAACAAGGTTGGTAGAAAAACTCTGCTATGCATGATCTTAGATCACAGGTCCAAATGCAAGAACAAATGCCTCCAAGAAGGGGTTGCTGATGTTTGTATAAAGCAAACTCCTAGTATTTGGTAATCAAAAAAACTGCTTGGTTAATTTCCTGTATTTTCATAAAATGCCATTCCTAGTGCATAAATCTACATCAGGGAAGCTCTGAAGTGGGTTTTAGAGATTACATGTTTGGGGGGAGGTTGCAAAATCCATCCTTTGGAAGACTACGTAGCGCATTCAAGAGCTGCTAAAAATGCTAAAAGTTAAAGTTTCTGGAAGTGCTTGGGCTGAGAGTCCACACTGCAGCTCCCTGCAGAGGTGCTGATGTCGTGGTGGCTCTCAGCAATGCAAGCACTGCTGAACTCATGCCTTGGGGAAAGCTCCCTTCAAGCCTCACACCACAGAACCCTCTGGAGATGAACCCCCCCTCCTGTGGTGGCCTCAGCAGTGTCTGGGAGCAGGAAGGAACAGCAGCAAGTCCCCAGCAGGTGGATTTGTCATGGGAGGAGCTCACACAGCTCCTGATTTGACAGCAGAGGCTGGGTTTCAGCAGCACCGAGGGTGCACGGTTTCATTAACACTCAGAGCAAAAGAGCGAGGGAGGAGAGGGAGATCATCCCAGCAGCAGCACAACCAGGCTCTTAGGAAAACAGCCATCATTTGGATTCTTGATACAGTCTGGGGACCATCTGCAAAGCAAGATAACACTTGCAGCCTGGATAAAGGTGCCAGAGTAAGGAGTAGACAAAACCAAAATACGCAGTAACACAAGGCAATGCACACACAAAATATGAGCACTGGGAGCAAAGAAGATGGATTTTCATAGACAGAATCTAAAAGGTGACTGAATATAGAGTTCTCCCCATGGTTGGGAGCATTACTTGATAACACATTGAAAGAAATCTAATTTTCCATCAGTGTCCTGAATATAGAAATATTGCATAGCATCTTTTTGCTGCAGGCAGAGCAGCAAGGAAGGGATCAAATGAGAATAAGCATAAAGAGGAGTTTATTAATCACCCATCAGAAAGTATTTCCACACCATCAGTGCATCCCTTGCCTTCTGAGTTTTACCCACATGGGCCTAGGGCTCTAGAAATCATGGCTGTTATGGGTCTTACATAAGATATTGAGGCCACAGGAGTGCTCTGAGGGACAGATCTTCCCCAGATGAAATGGCCACACCACCATGACATCAAGGCACCCAAGGTGACTGACATCAGCTGTCCATGCTGCAGGTGTGCAGCCATGAGATTGCCCCTGGCAAGACAAGGGAGCACAAACACACAGAGCACTTCACAGGCTGCCACTCTGAGCCTCACCCTGGAACAGCCCCAGACATCATCTGCAAGTTGTTAGAAGGAGAAAGGTGTTTCCAAGGAACAAAAAGCACTTGTAGGTAAGTTGTATTCCTTTCAATTTATTTCTGTAAATTTTGCACTTCCTAACCTAAAAAAAAAAACCCAAAATTTCAAGATCTGCTGTAACAAATTAAAAGGATTTCTAGTTTATCACTATTTTACAAAAAAAAAAAAAAAGAATAAAATTATCTGATGAAGAAACTGAAAACTAGACATCAGATGATGGTATTGTTTCATACTGTCAAACCTGATTTAACTCAGTGAAATTCTGGTGCCAAAACTCTGCCTCCTGTGGCTTTATTTGTCTGGGCAGGCACTTGACAGCATCTCAGCTCCCCCAGGCTCACACTCCAGGGTCCAAATGGATCCCGAGCCTCCTCAGGAGAGACAGATGGTGAGTTTTTCACAAGTACTTGTTACAGTGAGTCACAGGTTAAAGCTGGGTCTGTGCCAGGGTGCCACACAAAGCCAACCCTCAGGAGCCTGGAGCAGAGGTGAGGATTGCCCAGCTGATGTCCCTGGATCTCTCATGCATGCAGGGGTGATGTGACAACTGGAGCAATGCCCTGCACATGGCACATGGCTTGGGGAGCACCTGCAGAGGCTCAGCTCCTGCCCTGCACACTCCCAGGGCAAGCAGGGGCCCCTGGCAGAAAAGTTCAGGCTCCTCCTGAGGTCATGTTTTATGTTCCCTTAAAAATTAATAGGGGGGAATATAATTAGAGCTATGAAATGGGTATGCAGAGATGTGCCCTTTGCTGCAAATGGAATAATGAAATTAGATGTGTGTTTGAAGGAAAAAGCCCTGGAGAAGGAACACACACTAATCCCCGGGACCCCACTGAGGGGTTTGGCTAAACCCCAAATGTCACAGCACCAGGCCCTGCCTCGGGGCAGCTGCAGCAGCTCAGGGCTGAGGATGCAGGAATTCTAATCCCACCTGCCAGGCACAGAGGCTGAACCATCAAAAACCCTCAACCAGCCATGACAGCCTGTGCAGCCTGTCATGAAAAAACCCTCAAAAGCAGACATTTGAGCAATGCAGAGCCAGGACAGCCCCAAAGAGCAGGATGATGCTCCAGGGAATCTGCCAGCCCCAGCCCTCAGCACAGGCATCGCTCCCCCCATGGTCACAGCACAGCCAGAGCCACCCAAGGGCTCAGCAAGGAAAACATTTACTGCCCAGATGGGTTGGACTTCCTTTTCCTCGAGGGTAAACAAGGATAAAGGAGCTTGTTTTGCAATAATAGAGATTTCTGTGTCTCAAACAGGAACAAACAAGCAGAAACAAAATAATAATAATAATAATCATCATCATCCAAATATAAAAATCCTCAGAAACATTATTTTGCAGAGAGAGTAACCATGAGACATCTTCTCAGTGCTTTGCTTGAGCATGATGCCAGAGCTGGCTGAACTTGGGGGTGAAGGAGACAGAGGGGGGAAATAAGTATTTTCCAGGTTAGAAACCTGTAACTCACCATTATTCAAGACAAAATTCTGAATTATTATTTTCTGGGAAACAGAAGTTTTCATTTTGATTATTTTCTAAAATGACTTTCATTTCTTATTATTTTTCAGCTAAGGTAAAGGAGGAAACTGATAGAAAATCCGATAAGTGAAACCTTGTTTGACCTTTTCTTTCTCCATGATTTTATTAGACAGAAGCTGAGAATGCCTCTTCCATAAACCCTCACTTTATACAGCTATTCCAGTCTTCCTGTGAAAAGCTGAGGAGAGGAAGTGAGAAAACACAAGTCCTAGATTTGAGGCAAAAATAAGATTTCAACAAAATAAGATTTCAACAAAAATATATTACATAAAAATCCTACAAGTCATTTATTTATAAAATAACCCCCCTTTAATTGACAGATTTTTTTTTATTATTATTATTAGTTATAGGTGCTTGGCTACCAGACTGGTATTCACTGATGTTATTCAAATATAAATTCATTCAACAGTCTGTAATTCTTGAAATTAAGCATTTAGGGCTTTATTTTGGATGTGCTTTATTCACCATTTGCTGTTGTCCTGCTACAGAGGGTGTCCAGCATCCAACCAGGCAGAAAAGCACCAGAGACCCCAAGTGCTCCAGCTCTGGCAAACCTTGAGCATCTGGCTCTAAGAGAAGCAGCATCACTCACATCCTGCCTGCCAATTGCTCAGCAACTTCAGGTGTGTCAGAGAAAAGTCAAAATCATGACCAATTTGAGGATAACTTATTATTATTATTATTAGTCCAAGAAATGGGCAAACCTGCCCTGCAGGTGCTGTCCTTGGGGCACCCACAGGCAGCCCCTCCTCTGCCTCAGCTCTGGCTTCAGGTTTTCCTCCTCCACCCATTAATTCCCATCCCATCTACCTGATGAGAGCCATGCCCACGGGTCGTCTAAGAGCACAATGTCCTACATGAATGCAGCTCTGTGATATTTTTTCTATTTTTTTTTTAAAGCACCATATTCTGTTTCAGCTGGAAACAGGACACTGACTATGAAAACTGGATGTTGTGCCAGCAGGAACCATGGAGTCTGAGTAACACAGATTGAATTAACCTCCTGAGGTGTCCCTGTGGGAAAAAACCATAACCATTGCTTCTGCTTAAAGTCTGTGCTTTCCCAAATACAGCTTTGAATTCAGAGACATTAGAAATGCTCAGGCACTGCAGGCTGCAGTGCTGTACACACAGGGTATAGCTGCTGGCTGGGGCTCTTTGTACAGCTCCCCAGCTTTCATTCTCCAACATAAATGTGAAGTCAGCAGGGACCTTCCAGGAGCACCACATCCTCAGGTAGGGTGCCAGGTCTGCCCAGATAATGCAAATTTTCTGCCTACTCCAGCTTAACAGCAAAACTTCTTGACTCTAATGTAGGAACAATTTGGTCCCAGAGAAGAAGCCCCCAGACCCAGCATTATTTTCCTTCCAACAAATGCATGAATATTTCCCTATATATAGCAATGATAGAGAAACCATTATTTAGGTTGATATACAAAGATGGGAGAATCCTCTGGTTACACAGTGTTAGTGTTGCAGAGCCTGAAATTAAACTTCCATTCCTTTACAACTCAAGACAAGTTCCAGACAGTGGGCTGAAAATACATTTCAAACAGATCTTCAACATACAGAACCATCTGTTTCCTTTTTGCATGAAGTATTTTTATTTGCTTCAAGTAATGATCTTAAACAGATTTTAGGAGATTTGTTATTAATAAAGGAATGTGAAAAATTTGCAGGAAGTCAAAAACCACATTCGGCACCTGGGTCTGCTCGGGAGCCTGGGCGTTGCTTTGAAGACTCTGTGTTCTGTTATATCCTTAAATCCAGATTTAACTTCTGAATAAAACAGGTTTCATCTCCAGCACCAAACCACCCTTTGTGTAACGTTGTTTAGGAGAGGGAGCGAAGAGCAATTTCCACACCTGAATCTTCCCCGGGAACATCCAGCCTCACGGGCAGAGCGCAATTAGGCAGGCTGGAATTTGGCCAGGACATTAAGGTTAATGGCCCTACTGCTGCCAAGTGCCAGGATGTTTAATGAGTGCAAGCAGCAGAGGAGCCCACAGCAGGAATGATCCTGAGCCTGGCATCCTCATCTGCCTCCATCCCGAGCCTGGCATCCCCACCTGCCTCCTGTCCTGCCCCAGCTCCCGTGGGGACAAGGGGCTGCACCCAGGGCCACAGCGCTGCTACCCCCAAACCCATCCCCTGCACACACCCAGGAGCCAGATGACAGCACCAAGGAAGACACACAGGGATTTAAGTGGGATAAATTTCCTAAAAGCATAGACTGTAAGATCTTATTCAAGTTCTGCCAAGAGGCTGTATCATCACTGGACATTCAGCAGTAGATTAATATAACCAACACAACCTTCAGTCAGTGCTTTCTCCACACATCTATTATTAAAGCTCTATTTTGGCCAAGACAGATGTATGAAACACACTACACCAACTGGAACAAAATGCATTATCTGCCTCATTAAAAAAAAAATAAAAAAGAGTAGAGTTCCCCTCCTTTGTCTCGGTGCAGCTTTGCTGCTGTGGCCCCTGTGAGCAGCCATCACCCAGGGGAGGACACAGCAAAGTCCCTGGAGGTACTGGGAGCACTGTTTTTAACAGCCCTGCATGGTGGAAGGGACAGATACCCCATAACTTATGCAAGAGATTTCCCATACATCCTGTATTTCCTTACAGATGTGCACAGCCCCTCACAGCCCCAGGACAAGGGCACTGCTCCATCTCTGCCCTGCTGCTGTCACCCACAATGGGTCATTAGCTTTGGGTGGGTGCTGCTCCTAATACCAGTGTCTGAACCAAAATTAGCACATTGGTACCACAGCCATGAAGTGTCAAAGCTGAGCCATGTCAGCCATTTACTGACTGTACTCAGTCCCTAAATCTGTTTTGCAGCTGCTGTCTGCATAAATAATGAATAAAGCAATAAATCTGGCAGGGTTACCAAACACTTTCATTCAGCTTCTCTTGAACCAGTTGAATTCTGCTGTGATTCATCTGCCTGCCCGAGCCCCAGAGAGACACTTCCAGGGGTAGGGAGGAGAGGGCGCCTTATTTCTGTGCACTGCTGTGGAGCATCCAAACCCAATTCCCTTTCAATCCTGCTTTCTCTCATTTTTACTGAGGCAGGGAGCAAGACTGAGACTCTTTTGAACTACACTATCTTACCCTCTTCCAGGCACAGGTCACTGATTTCAAGACAGAAATGTTAGATGCTCAGGTTTTCTTTTTAATGAAAATCTGTGTTGCCAATTTTTTGTGCGAGGCGATGTCACCAGAAGTCACTTGCTCTTGTCCTTTCAGAGAGAACCACTTGTGCCTCCTGTGCTGCAGGAGGGTCACACTGACTTGGTGGTGTGGGGAGAGGCAGGACCAAGTGCCAGGCAGGGCCAATTGCCACAGGAGGCTGTTGGGTGACCACAGCCTTGGAGGAGCCTTTGGCAGCAATGACAGGGGGAACCCAATGGGAAAAAGCAATGAAGGATAGGACTTGGTAGATCAAACATGCAAACAGCTGCCAGATAAATAACAGGGGAAAAAAAAAAAAAAAAAAGCTGACTAAATATAAAGCCAGGTTTCTATCTGGAAAAATACCTCTTCCAGTTTCAATTAATTGCTATTTCTTGATGGCATGAACCGCCAAAGCTTTGTTTTTCTATAAAAAGCTTTTCCCAGCAGAACGACTTCTTTCTGTGACATGGATTTTACCATTTTCTACAGTCCTTATGCCTTTTCTGGCTCTCATCATGCTCTTGGCATATTACATGGATTTCTGCTTGCCCCAACTGACTTACTTGTTAATAGATCCTCTATCTTTGGCATATTTCTTGCCATTTCTCCACTGTTGAAAGCAATTATCCTATATAGCACTAAAATTACAGTTACACTAATGATCAGCTCTGTAGTGTGATTTTTCTTGTTTTAATCATCAGGAAGAAAAATCAGCATGTTCAACATGCTATTCAGTTACCTTTCCAGTCATGTTTTCCTATTTCAAAATAATTTCTATTCTTTTACCACAGACTCTCCCAGTTTACATCTTACACATCATCCTGTCATCTTCATCATGGCTTTGGGGTTTTTTTTTGTTTTCACCCTAAATTTTGAGCTGGCAGTCTGGGGGGCATGTTCATAGAATATATGAGACATCAGGACTTGCCTTTTACTCTGAAGTGCCAGGATTTATTTTTTTGCCATCCAACTTTTTTATGCAGGAGCACTTGATATGCAACAGAGCACAGGCTGCCAAGGAGACTCTGACCCAGGACAAATCTCCAATCTGTATTTTGGTTTTGGAGCCATAAACACAACATGCTGGGAGCTCAGTCCTGCTCTGTCCTCCAAACAAGCCTCCGTGCTCTCCATGGCAGATGCAATCTGATCCAGCCCGCTGCACTCGTTATTAATACAGAGCTAAGGTGTGCCATTGTTCTCTTTAGGAAAATCCAAAACAGTTTTAACCACTACCCAAGGAAATTTGCAGTTCATTTATTCACAAAGAATAAAAGCTCCTTTTTCCTTGTTCTTAGAAGGCTTTTTAAACTGCCAAAATCTACTTGGGAGTAGAGTAGAAAAGATTTACACAAAAATCTCAACAAAATTCATTTGGAGCTATTTACAAGACAGAATCTAGTTGTCAGGTATTTTTTAAGAACCTGCTTAGGAAAGCAGTAAATACATAACCCAAGCTTTTAAAAAATAAAATAGAATGGTACTGTTCCCCACATGTCAGCCTACTTAAGAGTGCTTTAAATTTTGGTGTGAAATTCTCTAAATCAGCCTGAGTAAAACTGCACAGTCACTGAATTAATGCCCAGAGTATGGGCTGGAAGAGAGCCAGCAGAGTGCCACTGAAAACTGTTGACAATTGCTCCTGCAGGCCTGAGATGAAATGTGCTGCAGCTCGAGGTGAGGTGCCTGCTTTTCCACAGCCCTAAGCAGGTTTGCTTCCCTCTGTTTGCTCTGTGCCTGCTTCTCCCACAGCTCTGCACTGAGCTTGGGCCAGTTCTGCATTCAGATGTTTGCAAATCTCAGGTGCCCTCAGAGCAGACAAGGGCCCATCTTACCCTCCTAAAATGTGGGTGAGGTAGGGTAGGCAAGGACCATCTAAAATCTCCTTTCCAATCCACTTTTAAGACCAAGTCCCAGTGAGGTTTTCTCTCAGGCCACCAGGGCTGGCTTCAAATGAAGGCAAATAGGACAGGTGGCCAAAGTGGCCTTGAGGCAGCTCAGCTGAGAAAGCAGGTGTGTAGGGAAGGCAGGAGGCTGCACCTCCCCTGCAGCTCCTGTGCTGCACACCCAGGAGCTGGCTCACCCTGCTCCAGGAAGGCCCAGGACAGCTCTGTGCTGCTCCCCTCGCTCTCTCCAGTCTTCTGCTTTAATCAAGCAGACAGCAACAAATTGCAAGCAATCACCAGGAAAAGCCCTCAGTCAGTTTTGGGCAATGCTTTCCATTGTCTCACGCTGTCCTACTCCATAAATTATGTTAAACTGCTTCTTCCAGCTGGTACAAAGGCGGGTGGATACTGTGATCCCTGCAACTGTGGATACTTCAGAGCCATATCCATGGGAGCCATTAATATCTTTTTAAATAAATACTTTTTTTATTATTGACATTTTCTTTAATGTTTTTAATCTCTAGAACTAACTAACCTCCTTCCTTCCTCCTTCAGCACATATTAGCCTTTCCCTGCCAGATCTTCAGCTGGAATAAATTTGGCCTCCCAACCCTGATTCATTAAATGATGTGAACATGTGCGTTCAGTTAAACAGGCCATGCACATGCTTAATGCTTAGACATGAATATTGGCTTGTTTGCCTTGAAAGGTTTAGCTTGTGTGGGCCTCCAAGAAGGACATGGCCAAGGCCAGCCTGTTCACCCACATACCTGTGCAACAACATTCCCCAAAGAAGCTTTTCCCAAGCAGGAAATACCCAATTTCCCAGGCGCTTGTTCAATTACTGCCTGATATTGTGGAACACAAACATCACTGAATAGCATCATTCCTTCAAACACAGAACAGTGATGTTTGAGTAACTGGAGCATAAATATAATTCACCTCAGGCAATAGATAAATTACATTAATAAAGTGTGGTAGTGTTCTTTAATTAGTTTGATTAGGCATGACAGAAGATGGTATTGTTCAGAAAAGCTTCATTTCCTGAAGTAAGGAATTGTCACTGTAGATCCCAATCTCTGGGGTTTAGGTGTTTTTTGTGGTTGTTTTTTTTTTCATAGAGCAGACATTAGCAGAGGCTGATGCTGCTGAAACTGTCATTTGGTATCCACGACCCATTTCCCTCTCATACCTGGATTCAGTTGTGCCCCTCCCCAAATCCTACAGATCTTCATGCTCTGAGGGGAGTTCCACAGCTGCACTCCTCATCCCATCAACCTCTTCCAGACTCATGGAGACAGACATACTCTAACTGGCAGTCCCTCTTTTACAAGCCCATTTACAATATACAAAAAGAGAATATTTCAAAAAATAGTTTTGTTATTCATCAAGGTAACAAAAAACCTTCCAAAGAACCTGCCAAGTCACCATGCCAGTTCTTGGTAAGACACAGAGTTCAGACATGGCTCCCATCATCTCTGCTGTATGTTTTTTGTTTATTTACTAAATTTGCTGAGCCATTAAGTTCCCTAAGACCTGCTGTGATGCTCATGCTTTGCAAATGTTGGAAACTGTGAAGTGTCAAGTCTGGGAGACCTAGTCAACAGGGGCTTTGTGGAGCCAGACCTGGCTGCAGATGATTTGCTCAGGCTCTGATCCCCTTTTTGTTGGAGTCAGACCCCTGTACCAGGCTCTCCACTGTAGCCCTGAACTCCAAAAAACTCTGCAGGTTCCTAATTCACTCATGTACATGAGTAAATTTCAAACCACATCTTTATGTACCCATATATTGCTGTGCAATCGGACCAATCAGGTCTGACACTTGTTTTCAGAAATCAGTGCAAATTCTTCCTTTGATTCTGCTGTAAGAAAAATCATACTCTTTCTAAACTCAGCAGCTGATTTTCTATTGACATACAAGAAGGCAAGATTGTGGTTAAAATTTAGAAATGATCAATGTATGATTCCAGAACAGCCTGTGTCCCCAGACAGGAGAGAGTCTGTCCTGCCAGAATATGGGCACCTTGCTGTCACCAAAGCTTTAGTGCTGTACACCAGCACTGCTAAGGTGGATAAAGTGGTCTTTCTTGCCCATTGATCACACAAATCCAATTTGTAGCCTTGTTTTCTCTACATGACAGTTACAGGAGACAGACCTGATTAAATATTTCTGTTCTGATCAAGGAGCTCTCACAGGCAATCCTGTGAGTGCACAGCAAATCCCTCCCCAGAGCTCAGCTGCACGCTCTGCCTGCCGGGCTGTGCTCAGCTGTGCTTCCTGCAGACCTGCTCTGATAGCAGTGCACAGTGTGTTTGGAGCTTTAGGAGCAGAGATGTATTCACACCCCTACTCCTGTCCTTGAGATCCAGCAAAGATTGCCTGTAATCCAGGGGCACTCAAGGTTTTCACCTGTTTCCTGCAGTACTCACGGACAGGTGTTCACCCACTCCCGAGGCTCTCTGCTCAATCCCACCTAAAATCCTGACCCAGTGCTTCATGAGTGCCCAACCAGGCAGGTGCCAAGGCTCCATGTGCTGTGTGTTTATCAAGCAGCACCAAAGACTATACTAATAACCCTGATGAAATTGAACTCGATTTACATTTCAAGTGCAACCTGTTCCCTACAGGAATGTTTCGTTACAGGTCTTTTCATGGCAGGAGAACAACAACTGATGGAACACGTTTCTTGAAGCCATGCCAATGGCTATTTGTTTGTTGTGTTTGTGGCTGCTCTGCAGTGGAGATTTCAGCCTTGATGTTGCTCTCAGTTGAACAATTGAGGATTAATTCCTGTGAAACCAGTGCAGTTCACCCAGCATTACATTTGAGACCAGAACAGGCACTAGCAGAGCTCAGTAATTACAGACAAATAAAGGATGGCAAAACTCCTCGGTTCTGCTGATTTCTCCCAAAGGCTCCTCCTTTTGGAGGAGAACAGCTCAAAACATTGCTCCCACTGATGCCAGCTGACAGCAGTGCCCTTCCTCTGCTCCAGAGCGTGGCAGCTCGAAGGTGAGCAGAGCACAGTGGGCTTCCCAGGGTGATCACTCACACTGCAGTATCTTCTTGTTTCTGCCCCTCTCCATCGTGCTCAGCCCACTGCTGAGCTGCCCCCACAAACCTGGCAGTCCGCAGCTCACATGGCTCTTCTCATCCTTCAGCTCCTCGTGCAATACCCTGACCTCTTCTCATCTCACTGTGGGACATCTGAAGCGCTCCCTGACGTGGGTTATTAGATGGATTTCAAAGAAAATTCCCCTGAGAAAATTCACCTTTGAAAAAGTTCTTATTGGAAAATTTTGGAGTTCCCAATGGAAACAGGGACAGCAGGAGAAAAGCAGATTTCACTTTGTTAGAAGTGTTAAATAAGCTAAAGTTATACATTTTCATAAACAGGAACAAAATCTAAATTATTTCTTTTTATGCTAAGAAGATTATTGTTTTCCTACCAAAATACCTCATTTTAATTGTTCTTTCTAAGATGACACTTTTAGGCACAGACAAAACTAACAGCCCTCCAAACTTTATTTTCAAAAAAAAGTTTAATTGGATTTCTTTTAGGTTATCAATAGTTATTACTTGTATTGAAAGCATAAGCAATAAAGGCACTTTGTGTCTCTCCTTTGCTACCCTTTAGTACAATCTGTCCACCAATCTAACTGTTCCACCTTGCAGTGTTTCCATCTCCAAAATAAAATTGCATTTTACCACTAGGATATTCTCTACCCAAATTCCAAAGAGCTTGTAGCTAAGTATTAATCCATAAAAACCTGAAAACAATGTCTTATTAATTCACAAAAATCAATATTCCAGTACACTTTTTGGTGCCAGTTCATTACATTTAAGCCTAGATTTATACACTTTTCAATGGAAAACTGTCCAAAATGTATCTGTTTACCTATAATGAGATGAACTTATTGCTAAACTTCATTCCACCAAAAACAAGTTTTGTCACAGAACTCTGGTTTGGAAAAAAGAAAAAGTGATCTTAGAGTGTATGTAATCCAGATGCAGTGGCTCTCCTTTAACAGAGAATAACAGAGGTATCCTTTGGTTTTCTTGCTCTTCTTCCCTTGTGGCCAGGATACTTTTTTATAAAAGACCCAGCTCTGTACTTGTCCCAGGGACAATTAATCATGAAATCTGTCTGTCAGTTCAAAAACCCTTGAAAAAGGTGTGGCATCAGAACAGGCTTAATTCCAACAGCCTGTGTGTCCCACCACAATCCTTTGAATCCTATAAAGGTTGCTTTTCCTAAACAAGTCTAATTTCTTCAGAAATACGTGGGGAAAAAAGAATAACCAACCAAAAAATAAATTTCTAACGCCCATAGCTGCTATAGTGGTGTTTAGACCAGCAGTCCAAATGCAAGCCATTGATACTGGTAAGGATTTTTCCATTGGTTTCAGTATATATGTGAGCTCAGATCCTAAAACCAAATCAAAATTGAAATTCCCAGAAATAGAACTCGACTATTACCAAAAATAAATATGTGTACATAGATATGTATGTATGCATATATATCTGTATATGTATGATAAATGACTACATTTCTTTTGCCAATAATGGAAAAAACCTATATATTTTTATTTATGTATATAAGTTTTTTCATTACTGACTACTAAAGTCTGATCATTTTTCACACAGTGACATCAGGCTCTAAGATGTTCCTTTCCTTTCTCTTTAGTTCCCAGAATGAAAGTGGCTCATGAATCATGAAGGTTAAATACAAATAACTTGCATTACCACTCACAGCAGACATGTGGTTAATTGCTGTCTGCCTTTATTGTTAATTGCTGAACACCAGTGCACGGGCACACCTACCACAGGCTTCTGAAGATAAACAAATTCAGCATATGCCCTAATTGTTTGTGTTCTCTTTTCAACACTTTTTCTTCCAAAACAATGTGGGTAAAACAGCTCCTGTCCCTTAATTTCCTCTCCTTTTTGCTAAACACATGGATTGGTCTGGCTGGTAACTCTGGGTTACACCAAGGCAGAGAAGAGCCAGGCAACAAAAAGGCTTCAAATAGTTCCAGTAAATTAATCCATCAGCCCTCCAAGACCAAGATTTCCTCCTCAACCCTTCCCCATACACAAGCTTTTGGATAAGCTGGGTTAATTCTGCTTCTGCTTCCACTGAAAAGGCTGAGCTGATATTCCTTCCACCCCCAGAGCATGACATGATCATAGCAGACATATCCAGCTCTGGAAAAACCCCACGGGACGGAGTCAAAAAAAGACTTAACACTCACCATAGAGTGGTTTGGGGAGATGGAGAAGTTCCACCATTTGAGCAAACATTTCTTTCCAGTGTAAGTCCCTTGGAAAGAGGAAACTTTCTGGTGAGGAAAGGGGTCCTCCTCCTCAGCTCTGGCGGTCTGCAGGCCTTGCAGGACCTGGGCCCTGCTCAGCCCTTCCCTGGCTTACCTGAGACATTGTCATTGTTGCCAGGGAAGTCAAAGGAGGGATAATCCAGGCTCCTGGGACAAGGACCCCCAGAGGAGCTGGAGCTCTGTGGGACTGGCCCACAGGAGGGGAGATGTGCCATGTGGAAGCACAGAGATCCTGCAGGGAGCTGTCCTCTGGCATGCAGCAGCCAGCCCTCCTGCACACAGCGCTGCAGGCCCGGCCCTGGCAACCAAAACGCAATTTGAGCCACGAGAATAAATGCATTGTCAAAGCAGCTCTGAAAAAGAGAGCTGCACAGATTAGAGACAGCACATTCCTCAGATCAGATCAGTGGATTCAGACAGGAAAGCAGTATTTGCTGGGATGATATACCATCTGCCTGGTGTTTCTCTTCAGTTCCCATACTGGGTTCTCATTAACTTCCTCACTGTTAACCCTCACAGGCACGTTTTTTCCTCCCTTTCTCATGAAATTAACTGAGTTCTTCTAGAGAGCAAGTGCTTCTTTGCATTGAATTTAATTTCCTCTCTGTAGAAACAGACTAGCAAGAGCCATATTTTCCAGTCTATTCTTGGCCATAACACGTTCCTGACAATCAGGCTGAAAAACCTAGAAGGCAACAACCCTGCCAAAAAATTCAGGTTGGGATGCAATGGAGATAAAATCAGTAACAGAAGTGATTAAGGAGTTGTAGGTGCTACTTTACCAGGAAAGACTGAAAAAACTAATCTGTATAACCAGCCTGAAAGATAATTAAATTAAATAATTTTAAATGAAACCTTTACAGAATATTGCAGCATTAAAGTCAAATCTCCAAAGACACAGAAATCAAGAGGATTTGGGTCCCTAAATGGTTCTGAAAAGTCAGGTGAACATGCCAGATTTTTATCTTTTTTTCTCTTCAGGCTTTTAAGGAGAATTTCATTTCAACTTCATGTCATTAAAATCAGAGTCACTGGAACCTTAAATAGCTCCCTACTTGTCATGGAAAAAGCAACAAAATTACAGCTGAAGAAATTAGAGGACATTTAGAGTGATCGATGGAAATGTTACCAAAAAATGGGGTAAAAATGAAAGGAAAAAGTCAAAGTATAAGGGGAAAATCTTGTCTTTGCAGACTAGTGACACACTGAATATTGGAGTGGCCAAACAGAGTGAGCAGAGTGTTGTCCCAGCAAGTGAAGAAATCTTTATATCCAATTGAAATTTTGTATTTATTAACTGCTCTATCACTCAGTAACCATTTCTTGAGAGATAGGAAAGAAAGGAAGAAGGAGAGGGAAGGATGTTAGGAACCCCAAAAAGTCAATAGCCAAGAGTACATTTAGCAGGTATGGAAAGCCTGGAGCCTTCCTCCTTCATGGAAGAGATTTGGAGACCTCACCCCCTCATTTTCCAGTAGGAAGAAATGGAATACTGGTGGAGGATGCACTGACTGATCAAGGGCAGCAGCAGAAACAGCGAGGGGTCCCAAATCTCCAGAGCCCTGCCGTGAGCCTCCTGCCTCTCCTTACTGGTGTTTCCATTCCTGGTATCCATCACTCATTACAGATGTCATTAAAATCCAAATAAAACACAGCAAATACTTATTATTAATTTCCAAAAGAATACAGGCCTATTTCCCCCATTGATTCCTGGCAGATTCTTTCCTGAAATTTGCCAGATTTGTACAAAAACAAATACATATAAAATTAGCAATATACGACATGACATGAATGAGAACATTCACTCTCTCTAATCATTCCCACAAGCGTTTTGTCATTTTTTCTGTCAGTTCTGTTGATAGGAAAGGAAACTGCTTTGCAATTTTAATCTCTTTTCCCTGAGCACATTTTGTTCTTAAAGTTCACTGATATAAAGCAAATGTATTGGAAATGGGGGAGGCTGGTGAGAAATATGGAAGAGGTTTTTTTTT
The DNA here is from genome assembly GCF_001522545.3 of Parus major. NCBI lineage: Eukaryota > Metazoa > Chordata > Aves > Passeriformes > Paridae > Parus > Parus major. The sequence goes on from NC_031783.1 coordinate 8,044,034, forward strand.
TGTTTCTCCCTGTTCCAGAGTGAACAAACATCCACTGGCACTTTTTCAGGCATCTCACTCCTGCCCCCATCTCCTCACCTCCTTAAAATATGCAGACACATTCTCTTTGAACCTCTCCGAGAAGGAAAAGGACAGGTACTTGCTCTTGATTAATCCAAAAATTTGAACAAAGCCACCAGCTGACCTTGATGTCAGGCTCAGAACTGCACAACTGTATTTTCACATTTTCAAAACTAGACTACATCAAAGGCATCTCCACGTTGCCTGTCTCTTCATTTTCTGGCAGCAGTCAAGCGGGGAGGAGAGGCAGAGAAGAAACAAATGGAGCTGGTGATGAGCACCACGGCCACACCATCACCCTGCCCAACCCTGGGGAAGTTTGTTGCCACATTTGTGTTTCAGTTTCTTGTGTATTTTCTTGCACACTACAAAGCAAGCCTGGAGCTCTGCACAGCATATCTAGAGATAATAAAGAACATGGTGAGTTTATGACAACTGATGTAATAGGATATGCTGCAATAATATGACTTACTTTGCACAGAATGGCTGGGAAAACTTAAAATTATAAATGATGCCACTGTTGTTTGACATGAACTGAGTAAGATATCATAAGAAAGGAAGGGATGAGGAACTGCACCTCGTGCCCCAGAAGTCAGAACAACTCAAAGCAGCTGCAACAGAATGGGGCAGCAAATGAACAGTGAAGTATTGACAGATTTTGGTTAATTGGGCCCAAAAACTGATTTGGTTTTGACAGATACTGGTTAATTGGGCCTGGAGTGGTCTTTCAGAAGGAAGTTTAGGTCCATGGGACCATGAGCCTGGGTCTGTGAGATAAGGGATTACCCCTTCAGAAAGGGATACTCCCACATAACATGTCCAAAACACATTTTATAAACCAGAAAGACAAGTAGCTCTTGCAAAAGTAGGTGTTCAGCCTTCCCCAGATCACAGGCATCTAATAAAAATCTGCTCTCCTATCACTTTAGATCGCATTTCTTGGCTAGGACCCATTTTCTATGAATATAAATTATGCTTTTGTGCCTATTGCTTTATCTTTTTCATGCCTCTCAGACCTAGCTATTATCCATCTTGCCAATAGTTATTTATTACTTTGTGATTATGGGCAAAGTAGGTAATGACCTATTAAATCACAAACCCACACTTATTATCACCAAACCCAAACTCCAGTTGCTAGAAAAGAATCGCTTAATTTCATATGCGGTTAAGAGTTTACTTTCTTTGCAGCCAAGATAATAGATGGTCATTGCAAACCTTTTTCCCAGGAAACTGGCAGTTGGAGCAAGTACTCTATAGTTCATGTTTAAACTGCAAACAGAGGGATTGCTCTGGGTACATATTCCAGGAACAGACCTATACCCAGGGCAGCAGAAAACAATAGCAAATATATTTCAGGTTTTATATTGCAACTTGCTCTGAAAAAGTGCTGGCACTTGTCAACACTTTCTCCCTTGGAACAGATACAGGTGGATTATGCAGACAGGCACAAAGCAGGTGACACACACCCCCTTCCTCCAACCATTTCAAATTCTTCCCCAAAACCAGGCATGGACCCCTGAATGAGGACCAGTTCCAGCACATGGGCACATTCCTCCCCGAAACAGGAGAAATAGGGAGGCAAAAAAGAGCACCAGCTTCAGCATCACCTTTCCAAGGAGATGCTCCTTTTACCAAAGAGAACCGAGTGTCAGCCTGCATCATCACTTGTGCATTGATGTTTTTGTGATCCTTGATGAAATATTGGTACTGGCTCTGGAAAGGACACAAAATCATGTGACAGATATTTAGATCAAGTGTAAACCAACTGTATGTGTTCTACATGAGAAACTATATTTAGCTAGTAATCAAATAATTACCCAGGTGACTTAGCTAGCCAGAGGTTAAAAAAATCTGATTTGGAGAGAATTCAAAATCAAGGCAAAAAAAAAACCCAAAAAAACCACCCTGTAGTTAAATTTGACATCCTTACATGAAAACTTTTGTGATAAGTAGCTGCAAGTCTCCTGCCAAGGCCTGACTGACTGCCAAAAGGTTGTGTTTATAAAGGTTACAAGCAAACCATTGGCTCAGATCTCTACCCAGAAACCTGTGAAGTTGTAAAAAACTCTTTGTAATGTTCAAAGACTTACTTTCTCCACTCCCAAACTACAACCCATGTTAAAAAATAGTATATATTAAGCAGAATAGGAAAACCCTAGTGCAGTAGGTACACCCATCCTATAATAGCTGTACATAATGTCTGGTTCCTGAGATATAACTGCTTCACAGTTTCTCCTCCAGCAAAGCAGTTCTTACCCCAGCTGGTTGTTACCTTCCTTCTGCACCACCCCTGCCCTCCCAGGCCGGGTCTCAGTGAGCAGCAAAGCCCAATTCCAGTCACCCCTGGAGGGCAGGAGCTGCCCCTCTGCTGCCAGGCAATTCTCCCCTGTCTCCAGCCCTGCCCCACCTCCCCATGCCAGCCTTCTCAGCAAAAACACAGCACCCCCTTCCGAGACAGTTTCTGCTTGCCAGGTTCCAAAATCATTCTCAAACTTCTCTTTTTTATGCTCAAGCCTTTGCATCCTAATAGTAGAAGCCATTGCCTGGCTGCGCTTAGGGAGATACAAAGCACACTTGGGCATAATAAATCACATGCTGGTACACTGGAGAACCTTTCATTATTTTATGGGCTCTTTCTAACAGAAATTTCTCTCACAGAAAAAAAAAAAGACCCTTTGGGCCCTCACATTTATCTTTCCTTCCCTCCACCAGAGAGTGTTTTGTCTGTTCTGGGACTCTCTCGCCTCTGAAAATCCAGCTCTAGGGAGAGAGTTGGTGGGGGGTTTCTTTTGCCTGAGACTCCAGTCCCCAGACCTGTGCAGCCTAAGACAAAAAGCAACAGAGCATTGTTCCTGACCATTTTTGATCCCCTTCTGCAGCTGCAGCAGCGTGAGATTTAAAGTAATTTCTTATGCTCACTCTAAAGGCTGAATCCTCAGCTGATGTGAGCAGGCACAGCTCTGCTCTGACTCCTGCACAGGATGTCAGATGAAAATGTGTCTCAACAGTCCTGGAGCCCAAGGTCAGGTGTCCCTGTGTGACCCCACACACAGCCCTGCAGACACAGGGGTGTACAAGTACGGTACTTATTTATCTTCCAAGAACAGCCCTTATAGACTGTCAATATAATGGCTTTTCCAGAAGTAGTCAGTTGTACAATGGAACACAGAGATCCAGAAAATCTCCAAGGTGTCAGCAGAAAACAATGATGAGACTCCTCAGCCCAAGAAAGCACATAAAACATATTAGTTGCAGCATGTGGAAAGTCCTGCTGACTTCTTTCTGAAGAGCCCAAAGGGTCTTAGATTCCAGGAAACTACTTGCTGTTATGGGTTTGCTAATTCTGATGTGAAATTGGGGTGCTTTGGGCTTTGTGAGAGATCTAATGGAAAGATTAGCTGTCCTTTTTTTTATTAGAGCCAAATGCTTGTTTTTCTTCTCGCTTTTTTAGTCACTTTCAAAAGTGAAGACCAAGAAGAAATGTGTTATGGGGCTTCCCAAAATCCTGCAGCTGAGAGAAGAGTGCAAGGGAATTATTACTGTTTCTATTTATTTATTTGTCTTGAAATGCTGCCCAGAATGTCATATGAGCTGATAGGATGCAGGATCTCTGCAGTGAATAATTCACAGTCTAAATAAAAGACCAACCAAACGCCTCACTGGGTGCTCACACTTTGCCAGCCACTTCTCAGATGTTATCAACCCAGATGCCACAGCCAAGGCAAGAAACTGATCTTTTCCTTTGCTTTGTGCCTGTGCAGGGGAAGAGACACAGCAGAGACTGGAAAGTCAGACTGTGACACTTGGAAACACAGGCTTTCCAGCCACAGAGCAGAGGCACTCCTTGAGCATTCCTACATTTGCAGGATTATCCTGGCAGTTCTTTTCTGTCCTCCTTGCCAAGGAGCTGGAGGACCCTTCTTCTCAGCCAAGGTTGTGTGGAACCCGTGCTTGTCATACAGCAAAGAAATAGAAAAAGTATGATTTCCATATAAAACAGGCTATGTAACATTATCTTCACAAAAATAAATAGTTTTAGCAGAAAGGAAAAGACCTTTACAATTTACAGACACACTATGGACGGCATGCCTTGGTAGATTTCCTCTTCCCACCAAGAGAAGCTCAACAAAAGAACTGGAGAAAGTTAATCTCCACCCTGAAAAGCAATCTCCTGTTTGCTCATTGTTGGCTGTAAGTGCTGTCAGGTGATTCACTGGGAAATTTTTTGGTACAAGTATTTGTCAGGACACTTTAAAATGTGTTATATTTTAAACAGTACCCACAGAACCCACCCAACTGAGAAACAATACACAGAAACAGTTGTTCTGCTGAGTCCAAATTCAAAGGCTGTGATATTTATAACCTTACAGCATTACAGATATACTTTAAGTCTCATAATTTCTTAAGGAAAATTGTAGTTTAAAAGAGTGATGCTGGGAAAAATATCTGTGTGAAGCCACAGGGGCTCAGGTCTTTTGAATTCCAGCACATGTTTATACGTGAGTGACTAAAATATATCCATTAGCTGCAAATACACCTGGTACATTTCTTTAACAGAAAACACAGGCTCAGAAGCTAGTGCATGATGTTAGTGTCTAGTTCTATCCATTTCAGAGGGAGTTTCTGTAATTTTACCCTCTGCAGCCTGGGGATCCATACACTGCTGCATAGCCATGCTCTGTCATGCCCCCATGTTCCAGAGAGACCCAACCCCAAGAACCCTCATCCCTCCTCATAAACAAACGAACAAAAACAACAAAAACAAATCCAACACATACACCAAAACATCCAATCATTTCTGTCCTATCTGGTGCAGGTTTGGCTGCACCTGTCTGTATGTCTGGGAGGCAGTGCCTCGCTGCACACCCACTCCTTCCCCTCAGCACCCTCAGCACTCTTTTGCCTAAAGCTACCCAGTACCTGCAGAATCCAACTTTCAAATCCAAGGGCACCAAATTCCCTTTAAAAATACCTTCTTTTTCATTTTCAAAGCCTTTTTTTCAGCTGAGGACATTATTACTTGTCATAAATAAGAGCTGCCAGCTGTGAAAAACATTCCATTCACTGTTCTAAAAATGCTTTATAATTGTTTCTCTCTACAGCAAAGAATTTTCTAACTACTCTGTGGTGCATTCAGCCAGTCAGGGGATGCAGTGGGAGGATTACTGATAAGGCTATCCATCAGTGTCACTCAAAAGGATTGGACCCCCAGAGTGCACTCACTAAGTAGAGAGTGTTTGCAGCACACTGGTGAATCTCTCAGGATTCCACTGCAGATGAGGATGCTCAAGAACTATCACCACATTGAATGAAAAATGGCATCCATCATGTTAAAATCATGCCTTTACCAGAGCTAGGGTGTGGTTCTTTTCTTTTAGGCTGTCATTCCAGAAAGAGCATGTGTGGATTATGTGAAGAAGCAAACAAGTGGTTTTGGCAGTTAATGCCTAGGACAGAGCTGAGAAGGAAGAGCGAGGCTGAAGAAGACATCAGGCTTGCAGACAGCATTGCCTGCAGATGGAGGCTCCAAGAAAGAAGCCAGTTGACTAAGAAAATAACGCTTGCCTTAAGTAACTTTCTTGCAGTGTCTGAAAGAGAGCTGGAGCATGGGAAGATGAGCTGCTCAAACTTTGCTTGTCAAAAAATTCATTTGAATTCAGACAGATTTTAGTTTGCAAGAGTTTCACATTTCTAGATTTTCCCTTTTATATTTATAGGTTCAACAATCCTAAAATGAAAAGAAAAAGAAGTCTTAGTTTAAATGAATGGGGCCCAGAAACCAAGAGTAGTGATGTTTCATTCACCTTTCATCGTCATCTGAGATTTAGACTTTATGGGAAAGCCCAAAATGGGGATAGATTTGGAAAACTCAGCACTAATGAGTGGCTTCACCTTGTTTGATCTACAAAAAAGAAAGCCAATGGAGCAGCTTGATAGTCTTGCTATACATTAAACATCATTATTAAAGGATGATGAATTCTAGGTTATATTCTGTCCTAATGGCTGAGGAAGCAGGAAGAAATGGTAAGAAATAAAAAGGGCTTTATTAGCAGAAAAGGTTCTTTTTGGACAGTAAGAAAAATATTTTCTTAAGGTAGTAGGGATTGAGATCCGCTGCCTTTGGATGTGCAAAAATCCCCTCACTGCAGCTGTGGAGAGCAGTTAAACTGTGATATGTCATGGGAGCTGTGTGGGCTGACTTGATCCTTCCTCAGAGCAGCACCTTGAGCCAGAAAGTCTCTGGAGACTCCTTCCAGCCTTTCACTCTCAGCTTCCTATGTGATACCCTGATGCAACATCCAAAGGAAACATTAATTCTGCCTTCCTGTGGCCAGAGGTACAGTGGTAAATATCTGACCAGGGAATTGAGAGGAAAACGTCTTCATGCCAAATGAGACTGTGATGACAAAGACGGCCTTCAGGCCAGGGCCTGGAAATGAGGGAACAATCACACAATGCTCACAGCAAATCCAGCAGTATCAGGCAGCCCACAGTCTGAGTAGAGGCAATACAGCTCCAAGGGACAGCATTTCAAAGGGAATTAGTACTGCCATGGAGAAAGGCACAGTGTCTGCTTTGTGAAATGAAATAATCTCAAATGAGGTCACGGTTTCCACAGCCAGGTTTTGGTGGTTACACAGATGCTTACTTCCACTACTAGGAAAACTCTGGCTGAGAGGTAGACTGAGTGTTTCTGATGCTAGGTCTCCCTGTGCTGTCAATAAAATCAAAGTACTTCCAAGGGAGGAGAGCTAGCCCAGTGCAGCAGAGCAGTTCTGCAGCAAACAGGTGGGGTTTTCTCTCCTGAGGCAGCAGCAGCTCCAGGCACTGGCTGCCCTGTCGCTGCAGCAGAACCTCCAGTGTGTCACCACCTGCAAGTCCTGTGTCTCTCACAGCACCCTGGTTGCTGCCACTCTGTCCTGCTTCTCCCTCAGAAAGGAGAGTGGATGTCACTGCTACTCTGCTTGATTGCCAAGAGGTGGCTGGCTGTCACTGTTCCTTCTCTTCACTGAGCTCTTCTCCTGCCCAAGCCTGTTCTGGCTCTGGCAGAACACAAGCAATCCCTCCCTCATACCAGGCAGCGCAGTCACAGTCCTCCTAAACTAATTGTATCTTCTTTCAAAACTTTGGCATGAAGGAAATATTAATTAGTTATTTTAGCATGACTACAGGGAGAGCAGGATGAGAGCCTGTGTTCTGCAGCACAACTTGTGTGATTAGACATTCCCAGGTTTGGGAAATACTAACAGCTCCATTTCCAGAAAGCCACAGCACCACATACTTTGGGGATAAATACTTTATCTGTGTGTCTGAACATCAGAGGCCATCTCAAAGCTGAGCACTCGAATGCAGAGTCATGCTTAAATCTAAGCAATCCAATCAACAAGTTGGAAGTTGCAGAATTCCATGTGGAAGAGCCACACCCCGTGAGGGAGCAGCTGGCATCAGCCCTGCAGCAGCTCTGCTGACAGAGCACAGCATGATCCATGTGCAAAGGTACTAATCACAGCAGAGATTCAGCTCTGAAACACTCACCAGACTGTTTAACACCTCAATGGAGCAGCAGAATGCAATTCATCCTGAAGGTGCTCTATTCCCATTCAAAATGATGCCTGGGCCATATTTACAGTGAAATGGCATTTGTCCTTAGAGCACTTGCTTTCAGGATGCTGAGAAAATGTGAATTCTGTGTCAGATGCCAAGTGTCAGGAGGGGTGAATTGGCCCCAAGCCAGCATGGGGCACAGGATCCATCAGAGGCCACAGGAGAGCTCACATGTGAGCATTGCTGCTCTTTCTCCCTCTCTGCATTTCTGCTCCAGCCACAGCCCTGCACACTGAACCTCATTTGGCTGCCAGTGTCACACACACAACAAGCAGTGATCCAGCAGTGATCCATGCCCAGTGCTCCCAGCTCTGGAGACCACACAAAGATATGACAATATAGTGTCAGCTAAGTGGGATACCCAGGAGTACTTCAGCAAGGATTACACAAACCATAGCAAAAGAGAAACACATTCCTTTGCCAGGAAACCACAGAACATCAATTAAATCAGTTAGTTACAGCCAATGCAGGGAAAAAAGGTCTCATTTTGGCCCCATGGACAGCTACCTGCTGATTTGACCACGTCACTCTTCATTCTTTCAAATCCCCATGTACAAATATGTCATCTCAACACCTTCAGTGCTCTGTTTACCTCTGACTTTCCATGCCATTCCTCTCTTGCCAGGTTTCAGGCTGATCACACATCACTCTAGGGACAGTCCTGCTGTCCACCCTCATGTTCACTCCTGTGCCCACACTGATGGGGCCACTCTGGAGAATCATTCTGGACACAAAGAGAAAGGAATTGCATGCAAATTGTTCCTTGTAATTCCTTTTCTTCTAATCCCTGCCTGACTGCTCTGGCCTCCTTCAACCCATTCCCAGGGCCCTGAGTCTGTTCAGACTTTACTCTGGTTCCCACCTCCTGCTGCCACCTCCACAATTTCTTCTCCCACCTCACCTTTCCTCCTTAGAAGAACAAGTGACACACAGCCCACCCAAGGGGTTTGCTGGTTTGGGAGAGAATGACATCCAAAAAAACCCACCCAACCAGAACTGCAGGGGCAAGGTGGGCATACACAGCAAGGAAAAGTGCAAAAAACTGACAGGAACGTTCAAATAATTCTTTGATGCAAAATGTGTGTGGAAAGAAAACATTGAAATTGAGCATTTGAGGGTTGAGGAGGTCATTGCTGTGTTTGAGGGTGGGTTACTTGCTCCAGAGGCCTCTCTGTAAGAGCTCCCACTGCTAAACCACATAAATTCACACAGCCTAATTTCCAGCAGTGCTCATCACCTGCCACTGATTTAACAGCTTCAGGAAGAGCTCAGTGCTCATACCCAGTAAACACCTGACTTTCAGAGAGGCTTTCCATCAGTTGTTTTGCAGACTGTGATTTGGATCCACAGCCTTTTGAAGGCTCAGAGAGCTAAAATTTGCACTGTCAGACAGGTGCAATTAGCCCCATCTGTTCCTGCAACTCATTTACTGGTTTGTGTAATTTCTAGTGCAAAACGAAGCTTGAGGGGGAAGAAGAAAAAATTATTTCAGAAAATCATTGTTAGGAAATGGAATTTGCTGTTGCCATGGTCTTGAGTGATGGGACAGGGAACTCAAACCTCACTGTGCAGTCAAACCTTACCCAGAAAACAGCTTGGGCAGTCCTCACAGGCACTGCCAGACCTTTACTAAACATAAACCTGCACAAAACCACATGGCTGATCCTAAAACCTGATGCACACGATGCTGTTCCTGCCCAGGAAGGACCTCTGCAGTGGCCAGGCTCACTCTGCATTCTGTCCCCACAGCCCAGGGCCAGCCTCAGACTCTTCCTGACCTCCTTGTCTGCTGGTAGCAAGCACTGAACTACTACTAATTCAGTGCTGTAAGCTGGGCTAAAGAAAACTGAATTAATAACAAACATGCTTTGTAAATTTGGATTGAATTCAGCAAGCACTTAATCAAAGAAGGAGAAGCACTGAAAGCCTGCTGGCCTTACTTTATATTTTCAAGATTCATTACTGTTATTGCATTCCACAGAAATTTTGTTCTTTTCTCTTTTGCAGCAAAGAGTAAAAGGCTTAGATCATTTGAAAATAAAATTACTTATTCATTTCAAGCTGAATAAAACATCTAGGTTGAAATGATGCTGGGCTTCCTTTTACCTGCACTTCCCCCAGAATTGATTTTTTTAATGCTGTCCTCATAAGAGGCAATAGCATAGTTATAGCACCCACTGTCCTTCAAGGAACCTCAGGCTGGTGTGTTCAGGGTTTGAAGCCAGGAACCAAAATCTTGTTTTACATTTACAAATGGATGCACAAAAGCCAGTTTGTGTATGACAGAAAATGGCAGCTACCTCTGCCCTGCTACTGTGAGGAGTGAAAGGGGAGATGCAGACCCATGTACAGCTTAGATCTACAAATATCTCAATTTGTTTTGGGAATCAAGTCATTTCAGCAGATCCTTTCATCATCCTGCAAAGGATGGATCCTACCACATCATCTTACCAGCATTAAAAACAATGGGCTAGATTTCCCTTATGACAAAAAACATTCCCAGCAAGTATTACAGCTGTTGTAGGAAATTTTTTATTCTCCTGCATCAAAGCACTCAGTATTGAATTGTTATGATTTAGACTTTCTTGGATACAGGTGCCCACACCTTTCTGAGACGGTGGAGTGATTGCAATGTTACAGAGATGAATGGGAAGATATTAGTCAACTCTGTGATACACAATATTTTTGGAGGAATAGTACATAAAAAGGACAAGTAATCCCTTCTTTGTAGGTGTATGAAGACACGAGGGAGTGGAGCTGGAGCAGTACTGCAGCACAGGATGGGTGTGAGTGTGGGGAGTGAAAAGCAGAGACACCTCACACCATCACTGTAACACCACACAGGTCATTTCTGGCTAGCCCAGGGGTGGGAGAGGTTCACACACATTCCTAGCACTGATTCACATCCATTTTAGTATTAAAAGGGACTAGAATGGTCACTAATTTCTCCACCTTGCATGTGGCAGGACTTCCCCCAGCAAGTCCTTCACCAGACACCATCTCAGCAATGACAATCTTATTTTCAGAAAAAGCACCCAGTTTTAGGGACTACATTTGACAATGAATCCAGCACAATCCAATGCAAATTGTTTAAATAACTAATTCTGGCAGCAAAAGTGTACACACATTTCTAGGCCTGATACATCTGTTCTTCTTCACTGGTTTTCCAGTGATCAGGAGAGCTGCTTCCACACTCTGCTCCAGTTTTGTGGCCTGGCCAGGAGCAGAGTCCAACACAAACGATGGGAGGGGTACTCAGAGGGCTGGAAAACCTCAGTCTTACCCCCTCTCAGGGCATAAAACCCCAGCCTGTGGTTATGTGCTGACATAAACACTGCAGTCAAGGAATCTGTGCCTCTCCTTGCCAGGATCAAGCAAGCAGAGCTCAGAGAAGCCTTGCACTGCTGAGCATGAAAGCTCAAAACTTTTCCAACTTGACAACAGCGGTGATTTACAACAGCACAAAAGCTCTGTAGAGCAACTTAGAGCAAGGCTCCATTAGTTAGCAGACAGAAGATAGGAGTAATCAATTTTGCTCAGTCTGGACTGAAGTTCTGGAACTTTCCTCAGGTTCAAAAGAAACACAAAGGTGTTTGAGCATCATTTTTTAACCTATTAAAGAGAAGATTATCAAGAAATGTAATAGGAAAAAAAGCCCACAGCCTACCCTTCTGCTTGGCTCTCCAGCATATACAAGCACAATTTAAATAAATATTTGTTGAGATAAATGAGGATTGAGTTAAGAGTTTTGTGTTTCTCCTGGGGCTACTGCTTGCCATGCCTCCTGCCATTAAGCAGGACCTTGCTCCTGAAACAACTCATGGTGAACAGTAAGATTATTCAGAGAGAAAACTCTTTATACAAGAGGCTATATCAGACTATAAGAAAAGTCAGGATTTGAATAGGAGGGTGCTTTAGGCGACTGGACTTCAGCTGTGCTGAACTCTATCCTTGGTTTTGCACTGCTCAGTGTGTCAGGTGCATATTGCCTCATTTTATCTTCAGTAGGGGAGCCAGAAACCATGGGAAGAAGCAGAATAAAGAGAAGGAGACTAAAGAAAACAATGAGTGATGATGAGGGCTTTGAACAGGAAGAGGTTTGTTGTGTTTTTTTTAAATAAAATACTTTCACAGAAAGGTTTAACAAAATTTACCTATGTTGTAATACCCTGCTAGATTAAAGGCTTAAGCACATTTGCAAAATGAAAATGAATCCTGTGTTTAATCATTCTATTATAAAATTCATTAATCTTGCAACAGCTTTGAATTACACAATTATACAAATATTTTGCATTCTATGATTTGATTCAGTAATCTCATTTATTTTAGATTTTATTAGCTATTTGCTTCAATTTGTTCAGTGAGATGCTCATTTGGTTTTCTTCAGAAAAGGAAGGATGATTTCTTCACCCTAATGGGAAGATCAGAACCAGCCTCATATCTCAGGGCTGCTCTGGAGACTAAGTTTCTTCTCCCTGGAGCATTGCTCCTCTCAGACAGGGAGGTAAGTTAATCTCCTATCTTTTCCTAATTTTCTTAAAGTAGAGAAAATGTACTGAATAAACAAATGGTATTTTTTGCTTGTGGAACTCCTCCCAGCTCCTCAAGGGTGCTGCTGCTCCTTTCCCTCCTTGCTGTCACACAGGTGACAGTCCCTCCCCCTGCCCTGGGCATCTCCCCCACTCTGATGATTTCTCCTTTCCTGCCCAGCTCAGGTGAGGGAAGGGGAGCTGCTGCAGGGATCTGCTGCTGAGAGCACAAAGAGCACAGAACTCATCTGGGACTGCTCTGCTGCTTGTGTGCAGGGTGGAGGAGGAGGATGCCTCAATGTTAGGGACTTCTTCAAAGCCTCAGAGGACTTTGGATTAACCATGTAAAACTTAAAGAATGTTTCCTCCCCATCCTCCCCCAATACATAGGGATTAAACAATTTAGATGATGATTTTAGGTTAACAGACCAAGTGAACAAAAAATACCAAAATGCAAGTCCCCATGGGCAGACCTCCACAAACACAAGTACTCTTCCTGAGTATCTGATCTGGAAAGCAATTGGTTTTAACTATGAATTATGCAGAAAATATACCATTTTACGTGTATTTGCAAAAGCAATGGCTCAATTCCCTTGTTTACTGCCGAGGCACCTCCAGTTTAGAGATGACTTGAACATTTGGAGCCAGAGATCACTAGGTATAATCCTTCTCTGGCCTTATTGAATCTGTAAACAGATAAGGCAAAGCCTGAAGAAATGATCCCTCCAGCAGGTCAGCCTACACAGACATGCACACACACACACTCTTCCTCTGTTCTAAAGGTTCAGAGTATTTTGTTAGCTGGAGGTAAGATTAAAGAAGAATTTAAGTCACCCAAAGCCTTTTTCTAAATGTGAAGATATGATAAGAGTTTGAGTTGAATCATCAAAAGCAGTGAAAGTTGGGACTGAGAACAATGAAAAAATCAGTACTGCAGATTCACATGAGCAAAGATTCATGTGATTAGCCCTTTCTAGGGGTTAAAAAAATTGATATAGCAGGATTATTGCAGCCAGCCTTGGGCTTTGAAGGCCCACACAGACACATTTCCAAGGTAGAGTGGCTTCATTCCAACTTGAAAGGCAGAGGGAGGAAAATAAGAAAATAACAGGTGTGGTGTTCTAGTGCATTGAGAACTGAAAATCTGCTTTCCATATTCATTACAGAAGAATAAACCTGGAGTCACAACGTGATATACCCACACAAAATTAATAAGATCTGCAATTTATACAACAGTTTAAACTAAATTTTCAAGCCCCTGTAGAGATTTCTAATTCATAGTACTGATGTAGTTCCTTAAAATAATTGGGGTATATACCTCATCCTCACACACTCACACAGGGAGATGGCACAGATGTTACCCAGAGTGTAAAGCTCCCTGTAAATCACTCTGTCCTGGGTGATTGGTGAGGGCTGACCCTTTTCTGGGTGCTGCCAGCTCCATCCACCCCCTGTGCCGAGCTGCAAACCACCTGCAGGGCTCCCTCAGCCCAGCTCTGTGCCCTGCTGGGAGCACCTGCATCCCTGCCTGCCAAAACCCCTTCTGGGAACTGCCTGGGCTCCAGCACTCAGCCATGGCAGGCACTGCACCTTGCACAGAAACCACCAGCAAATGGACCCAGATTAATCCCCCTCCTAAGGGAAATTAAAATCTCAGGGAAGGCTTGGGAAGACAGCGGTGCCTGTCAGTGATGTCTCAATTGTTATCAGTGGAAGGCTGTGCAACTTTTCACCTCCATTTCCCCTTGTTAAGGTGGTATCCAAACCTGCCCCCAGCACAGGCTTGTGGTGCTACAAAGATGTAGTTCAGTTCAGAGACCAGCAAAGGGCTCAGCAATTTCCTCACCACTGAGAAAGCTTAAGCTACCTTTGGGGGCAGTTTTGTCTTTCCCCAAGAAGATGCATTACTTGACCAGCTTGGCACTCCACAAGAGCCTCTCTTAGGTGCAGAGTGAGGAATTGATGGGAAGAAAAAAATTACCAGTTCTAGATTTTCCCTGCTGCTGCCAGTCTATGCTGATGGCCTCCAAACTAAGCCCAGTACAGGATATGAGCACCTCTGTTACTTAAAATCCCCACTGACCTTGGGAGGTAGTTCACTTCTCCCTGGTTCTCAGAACTTCAGGATGGATCAGGTGTGCTGCTTCAAGCGTCATCCCCTGTCCCTTCAAATGACAATAATTTATAAATATGTAAGTGTGCAGCATTTGTCTGGAACACTGGCAAACAAACAATTGCTACAAGGTCACTCAGAGAAGAATTCATGATACTTTACATCACCTCTTCTCACTGGGTATCAGTAAAGAATGGCTATTACTGCCTTTGCAGACCAATTTTAAATGGTTCCATTCTATAGTGTTTGTACACAAAGCACTGCATTTTGACTCATAAATTACACTGAGATCAGTAAACCTCTATTTCTTGAAGTCAGAGCTTCATTTTTTCACTTTCAAACACAAAGTCCCTTCAAGGCAGGGAACATCTTCATATTGTGTATATGGGAGCCCCAGTCCCTGCTTCAAGGGAGGGATAAAAACACAAATTCACCCATGGCTGAAGAGCAGCATCTCTGCCAGTGATGCAGGGCCTTAAGATGGGTATTATATACACAAGTGGTGGCTGTGGCTGAATGAGAATCAGGCCTTTGTGGTTTTTTCTTGGTCACTGAAACACAGCTGGAAATTTGATGGTGAATTTAAGCCTGAAATTTGGTAACACTGCCTTCCCAGCACACATCTACTGGGTGTTTCCTCTGTCCAGACTCCTCTCCTGATCCTGCTGCCACAGTGCCTGAGCACCTCCCGAAGCAGTGATCCTCAGTGAGTGAGGAGCTCTATTACCTGCACTTTACACCAGGGAAAAGGGGTGCAGGGAGACTAGACAGCTTGTCCAAAGTCATGCAGGACAGGTTTGAGCTCCAGATTGCTAATTTCAGCCTGGCCAGTCCCTCCTTCACCTGAGCTGGTCTTTATAGAGCATCATCCAGCCATTCTCAGCTAAACAAGTCATAAAGACACAGAGCCAGGCATGCATCACAAGGAAATGACTGCAATAGAGGCAGGGGGCTGACACTAACAGACATTTGAACTACAAAACCAAAACTAAATTAAAATTAAAGCCTCCTTATTAAATTCCTAATTGTTGTGTGATGCTGTGCAATGATTTTTAAATCACTGCACCTTTGCTTTTGTGTGGCAAAAGTAGAGGAAAATATGGGCTGAACCCAAACCTTTGCTTGGCTTTATTATGTGCAATTCCTTTTTTAGCATTCTGAGCATTTAACCTTGAAAAATAGTGTTGTTTTGCTGCTGTGTTTTCTGATTGTTAGTCTCAAGGCATCTCAGTGGCATCTTTATAAATCTGCTGTAGCTGGTAAATATTTCTTGCGGTCCAGAGCTGACGACTGAAAAACCCAGATCACTTTTAGCTGTCAGGCAATTAATGTAATCCAAAGGAAATGAAAGGTATGTGCAACTGGGACTGCTTTTAAAAACACAGGGTTCCTGACTCATGCTTCTAAGGGGAACAAGGAAAAGCATCAATAAAATAAAGCATAGACAGGGTGCTGGAAAAGATCTTGAGACTCTGAATGCCATTTCATTGCAGATTATGTGACAGCTACCATTGTGAGAGAAAACATCATAAATGTATTTATTGATATCCTGTTTCAAACAACAGCCACATTATAGTTACACAGGGCTGCATCATCTCACATCATCAGCTTCTACCTTCTCCTCTTTTGGGTCATTCCTTTTTTTTAAAGCCAAGCAGAGGAAAGAGGAATTTGTGTTTAGAGATGCAATGCCAGCACTGATGGCTGCTCTTAGCCAAAAGACAAAGGGAAAGAGGGAGCTAAGCTGGTGAGATACAAAGGTAGTCAGGCACAGGATCAATACACTTATGAGCCAAGGTCTGAAACAAGTTTCAGGCTCCCTGTGGGCACAGAGAGGCTGCTGCAATCTGGAGTGCAGGAGCAGGGATTTCAGCCTTCACCCAAATGTGTTGCTATCAACAACCTCCCAGCAGGTACCAAGGGAGGAGGCCAAGGGAGAAGTCAAGTGCTTGGCATTTCAAAACTCAAACCAAAGCTTAGGGATTTGGCAATCTAACAGCAATTCAGGGATTTGGCAATCTAACTAGTAGCCTTTTTATTTGGTCAGTAAACACTGCCAGTGCCACAGATGTGCAAAAGGAGCGAGCTCAAATGCCAGGTTGGGGCAGGGTTGGAGATGAGTAAAGCAAGGGACAGGCTTTGTGAGCTTCACCAAGGTCCCCTGGCACAGCTGAGGATGTTACTGCTTTAGCAAAACCAGGGCAAAACCTGGTGGGACACAAGAGAGAATCTTCTAACCTCAACAGTGCCCCTGAACAGACCTGGGAGAGCATCAGTGCCTGTGGCTGACAGGACCCAGCACCTCCTCTGTGCATCAGCCATGCACCTCCCAGCCCTCAGCCTGCACCATGCTGCTCTGCCCCAGGGACATCTCTGCAAGCCCAGAGCCACAGCTCTGAGCACGGATCCCATTTGCATCTCCTGAGCAGTTCAGCTTGCATCTAATCCTCCTTTCTTCCTCTGGAGTTAGAAAGAGTACTGCCTGTATTAAGATAGCAGGATCAGGCCCTTTTATGGTTCTGCCAATATAGAATAATTAAAGCAAACTAAATGAATAATTCCAGCAGATGAAAATTAACTCAGCCACATAGGCAGATAAAAGCATCTCCTGTTATTTGAAGTGTCTGTGGAGCTGCACCTTTAAACACCATGGCAACCAATACCATTACTGAGTTCTTTTTTATATCTCATTTAAAATGTAGGAAAATTGATGCTTTATTCACTCTGGGGTGGGTTTTTTTATGGGTTTTTTGTGGGTTTTTTTTAATATGAAAAAAATTTTGATTCTGGTACGGTCCTGCTTTTAAGACCTAAATCCCTTTTTCTTGTAACAGCTGTCCTCATCCTCCTGCATACAGCTTTTCCTTCACTAGCTCCCTGCAGGTTGACCATTTAACCAGCACCAAATATTCCTCCTCAAGAGCCCCTTATCAATTTGTTTTCTACTCTTTACCATATCCCTTCCCATTTCCAAAGGCTGCACCTCCACTCAGGGCTAAAAGCACGTTAGTACCTTTTCATCTTGGCACCTGATTCTCTCAACAGTCCACAAATGCTACATGCTTTTAATCAACAAAACAATCATTCATTAGTCCTGTTTGCTAACTTGGAGCAGGAATTCCCATGGCTATGAGGTAGCAGTGCTGTTCCCCTTGCACACACTGCAGATTGAGGAGGAGCCTTCCTCAGCACAGTCTCACACAGCTCATTTGTGGATTTGCTCTGCCTCGTTTGTATGTGTGAGTTATGGTCAGCCATTTCCTTTGAAACACCACTGCAGGCATCAGCAAATAGACAGAAATCTAAATTTTTCCCCAGAAGCTCTAGCTTTAAGTGCAGAAAGGCTGAAACTGCACAGGAGTTTCTGTATGGGACTCACCAGCCAAGTCAAGCATTTGCTGAGCAGCCCCAGACACCTGGGGAAAAGCTAATTATTAACAACCTGTCCTGAGAACAGGCAAGCTCTCTCTCCATCACACTCTGCTGTTGGTGTCTGCACCATGGCTGCCCTGGAAGTGCTACAAGGAGTAAAATGTGCATGAGAACTGCCAAAGCAGATCAAGCCTGTGGCTTGCACAGATCAGCCACAGGACACCAGGCAGCTTCAGATCCATCCAGGCCAGGCTGCAGCAGGACCCAGGAGCACATGAGGTCCCTTCCATCAGCCTTCAGGATGTTTTTGCTACTGCAATTACAAGTTCAATCCCCTTTTTATCCTTTCTGTATCCTGGCTGCAGTGGTGCAGCTCCAGAACTCAACCCCACTGTTTCCACTCTGCTTGCTGTCATTACCTGACTGTTCACATCCTTGCAGCACTCAAATATACAGGATGCAGTTTATACCAGAGTAAAATAAAAAAACTCCTTAGGTCCAGCCACAAGCTACAACAGAGGCATCACACTTTTGAGACAAACTGTTCATTAAATAAATTACTTATTCAATAAATTTAGCCCTTCTTCAGCTCATAAGCTGTCCCTCAAAAAAACATATTAATTTTTACATGTTTGTTCATTACTCACAGCTGTTTAATATGTTCAAGAATGGAGACAGCTCCAAGGTGGATATAAAGAGAACCTGAACTGTTGGGCTCTGCTTGCTGCTCTGAGTTTACCTCTGTGTGTCAGTGGCTGCAAGGTGTCAATTCTCCCAGCTGAATTGAACATTTCTGATTCATCCTAAAATAATTTTTGGTTGCTCTTCTACATATTCTGTTTCATCAGACCCACAGAAAGAGTTTATCTTTTCTTAAAAATTACCCAAATTAAACTTTGTCAATAGAGGTGTCCATGAACAGTAAAATGGAGGATGAACAAGCCCCCAGTGTGGGACCAACCTTGCTGCCTCTGATTTCCTGGGTACCATGAGGTGTATCATTTCAGTGTCCTGCTTCAAGATTAGAAAGTGTAAAAGAACTGAAGTGATGCATAAATCTGGCAGGATGATGATTTGACCTTATAAAACACTAAGTAAACAGAGGATACAATTAATGGTGTTGAACATACTAAATCTGTAATTCTGCCCACCAACAAGTTTTATTCTGGGCCACCTTTCCATGGAACTGTTTATAGCGAACATGTCAGCACACAAACTTTGGACAGTTAAATCCCTTAGAGAAGTTTAAAATAATTAAATTTAAATAATTAATGTGAGCTCTTTTTTGATGAAATTTGGCCTCACTGGCGAATAAGTTACAGCAGAACTTATCCAGATCTATTTAGTCCTCAAGAGAGTTTAAAAACTGCTGCATATTCTGTTATTTACACTTTTCTACTCACTTAACATAAAAGTAATGACATTTTCTACTCAATTCTTCACACTCTGAGTTAAAGCAGCAATGGCCAGCTCTGAGCTTCCAGCTCAAGACAATAAAGGCACTCTTTTCCACCCCAGACAGAGTGACAGAAATGTTCAGGGATGCAGATTGCACTTGCTGGGATGCCTGTCCTGCAGCCTGCTGGTAGAGAATTCACCATTCTTACCAAGTGGGAGTGTTGACACAGGTGCTGCTGCTAAGTTCAGGTATCAATAGAATATTTTCCCACCACTGCAAATATTTTCCAGGAAACAGCACACTGGTGGAGTGAATACTTGATCAGCCAGGATCAGAATATTGGGAAGAAAATTAAATCAACACCACTTAAGAATTTCTCTTGCTTTCAGCTTCCAGGAAATCTGGTTCTACTGCAGGGCTGGAGTAAGAGCCCAGCACTTAATGCAGCTCCATTCTAAGACCAAGAAAGATGCTGGGTGAGAGCTAAGGATTTGCTTTGAAAGGTTGAGTTTCTGAGATTTATTACCAGTTATCAACAGGCTATTGGGCTGGTGTGGGCTATGCTAAACACAGGGACAGGAAAACAGCTTTATCTTTGCTGTTGGAACAGACAAGGCCAGTCAGACAGGGATTACCTCGAAGCCATCTGCCTGCTGATGGCACTGGTGACATGGAGCTGAACTAACATTTGCAGTTGCCATAACTGTCATCCCCAGTACCAGGAACATTTTTGCAGTAACAGCTTGTTTACCAGATGAGCTATTGCACCCATCTACCAGCAACATTTCAGATTTCTTGTTAGCAATTTTTTTTTTTTTAATGTCACTTGACTGAGTGACCTAAAACATGTTTGAGACCACAAAATGTACACATGGATGCAATATTAGAAAAGATTCTAAAGAACAGAGGAAAATGAAATATTGTGCTATAAGCCAAAATGCAATCTTCACAGACCTTCTTATTAAAATCTGAGAAGCAGCCTTTTTAGAACTCTTCCTTCTACTGACATATGGAGAAGAGCCCAGGGTAGAAAATTAACTCCCAGAGTCATCCCCTGGTTGCTTTTATGGCAGGAGCAGCACTGCTTCTCCCCCAGCCAAACAATATACATTTTACAATGTATATTGTTTAAATGCACAGATGCATTTACATCTGTGATCTTGTGTGCACTTATAAACACTTGGCCAAATTTAGCCCTGAAATAAATATGTCATTACAATTGAAAATCATCAAGCCTGCCTGTCTGGACAGGAATTTGTCCTTTTACCCTTAAGGATTCATTTTGTTAGAAAGTCACATGCCTTCATGGATCTGTCTTTGACCCATTCATGGGGGAAATAGGAAAAAACCACAACTCTTGCTGACCTCTGTATACAGCTGGCCAAAAACTAAGATGTCTGATAAATCAATACCTGTTAATATTGAAACAAACCATGATATCCCCTGGATTTTTCTTCCTGAAGAGAAAATAATTTTTATTAAAATTATCTTTTTCTTCCAAATTTATCTTTATTTTGTGGAAGCAGGAGCAAGGAGTTCCTTGGCAATTTAGTTTGAGGGTTTTGCATTTGCAATTTACAGGAAAGTCCTGCCAAATGAATTCCCATTACAAAGGCAGCAAATGAACAAACAAAAGCCACAAAATACAGTGAGACAGCCCTCACTTAGCTGATCCAATGTAACTTACTATAAAAACCCACACACTATCTTGCATAGGTGAAAAAGATCAGTTTAAGTAAAGTCAGCTTCATTACAATTTGCTGACAGCTCTATTATGGTGTACATATGTTCTGTGGCACAGAAACTCAAACATTGCTGAAGTGTCCACACTTTCCATGCACCACATTAACATGCAAGTCAATCATCCAAAATCACTTTTGCCATCACAAACAAATCAGATGAAGTTTCATCACAAAG
Organism: Parus major; assembly: GCF_001522545.3. NCBI lineage: Eukaryota > Metazoa > Chordata > Aves > Passeriformes > Paridae > Parus > Parus major. Next base: position 8,065,029 of record NC_031783.1, read on the forward strand.
ACATTTCTATAATAAATAATTGACACCCAGAGAACATAAAATATTCCATCCTTTGTGTACAGACTGGAGCTCTGCAGGTGCCCTTGATGAACTTCACAACTGCACTTGAACTGAGTAGAAAAGTTCTTGTAACCAATTAAGATTTGTATACCCACAAAATACATATTAAGCGAGGTAAGAAAATGCTGAGATTTTACAGGGGCACAGTGGGATACATAAAAGGTTCTCTGCTTTCCCCCAGTCCCTGCTAATATTTACTTCCACAGTAACTCCTTACTCTCTTTCAATGTTTCACAAAATAAACATGGTTTATGGAATTTCCAAGATATAAATTGCAAGAGGAAGTCTTGGACTTTCCATTAAGGTCGAATTTGGCCCTGCTGGCTCCATTATTTCCCCAGAAGGAAGCATATTTATCAATAAAAGCCCTTATTATTGCCAAGATGCCTTGCCCAGGAGGAGCTTTCTGGGATGCTGGTGATACAATGTCATAGAATGTGACTTGATGGCACCAGCAACAACAGAAAAAAGGGATTTACTAATTTCCCTTTGGGCTCCAAATCAAACAGGTTGGGCTGTCAGAAATGCTGCACTAGAGAGCTCCCAGCCCTCATGCTCACACCCCCAAAGGATGTTGGAAGGCAGAGGGAGGCCTGTAGGTATATCTGGGAAACAAGTCAGCAGCATCCCCCAGGCTGGGCAGGGGAGGAAGGGGCTGGTGTGGGGCAGAGGAACCCCAGGAGATAAATCAGCTCCTGTGAAGAGCAGGGTGAGGGGCTGAGACATCCCACTCACCTCCTGCAAGGGAAAACCTGCCTCTGACTCTGCCCAGCTCTGCAGCTCTTTGCACCAATGTGCTCCAGTGCCTTGGTGCCAGCAGCATGTCATTACCTGCCTATTTCCCCATCTTCTGCTCTTTTATTTTTCCCCCTTTTAAATCATTCTCTCAGCTTTCTGCTGCACCATCCTCACAAACAGCCCTGAGGAAAGGATCTCTTTGCAATGGGATTTTCTGCCCTGACAGCTCACTATAAAGTTCCTCATCAGCCTGGCTCCATCGTGCCTGTGCCACTTCACATCACAGCTTAAACAATAGGAATAAATCAAGTAAATGAAAATATGCATCCTGAAGGCCTAATGCAAGCGATTTCATCCATTTTAAGAGTCACCAGCTGTGATTTACCTTAGACCCTTGCTTCTGCCTTGAGGGTGCCTCTGAAGTACCCTGTGACTAATGCCCCTATTTTTAGTTTTGTAGCAAAAGCCAAGGAGAAATTAAAGAAATAAAATGGAAAAAATAATGAGAGCTCATTTCAGCTTATAATGGTATTTTCTCAGGTGACTAAACATTCATTTGACTTTTGTAGTGTTGAATTTGTTCTCCATTAGGGCAAATATGATTTGGAGGCTAGCTTGACCTCTGAAGTGTAGAACTTTCCTTTATCTTTATTGCCAGCTCCAGTTATTTATCAGGTCAGTGTGTGTGTGCCCGGATTCCAGGAAAACAGAGCAAAGAAATGAAATTAGCACAGAAGACAAACACAGTCAGAGAAGCTGGCTGTTGACTCAGATGAGCAATTTCTTGCAGACTGTCACTAGCCTCAATACAAGATGAGATGCCTGTCAGAGTCCAGTATCTGTTATCTAAAGATTCATTTCACTGAATGATGGCAATAAGAAAAAGCGCTTTTTTCTTTCTTTTCCTTTTAAAGAAAAGAGTCTAATCTGGAAGAATTTACAATAAGTTTTCACATATACTTGCTCCTTTTTGCATGATCCTTCAGCAGTCAACTTCCATAGAAGACTTTAGAAAAATCTAAGAAACCCTAGGATATATATTTTTAGGAACTAAGATTGCTGTGAAAAACGCATTTATTAATAAATTTAATGTAGAAGAAACTACTGTTCTTCTTGAAATGCAAAGTCAGCTCATACTCTGAAGGTGGACAGCTTATTCTGTCCATCTGTAAAAGAGAAAAAGAGGGACCTGTTTCAGAATGTCTATGAGAAAATGACAGATTTTTCTGATTCAGATCAAAATATTTCTTTATCTCCCCTGCAGGTCTGAGGCCACACGTTGGGTGTTGGCTGCATTAAGATTTAAAAGTGCCACAGCTTTTCTCTCAGCACTGCTCACATTACCTTTGTCCCAGCCCTGCTGCAGTCTAAGTCTGAACCCATCCACAGGGGATAAGAGATTTTGCTAACTAGAGCATTGCTAACTTATTTAGCAAAAAGTCATCCAGGACAAAGACCTTGCTGGAGTCTGTTTTGCTGAGAGTTTGTGTTATGAAGGGAGAGACTAAAGTGGGTTGGAAAGCTATTAGTAATCCTGCCTCTGTCCCTTGAGAAACACTAAGCCAGATTCAACAGGGCTAAGAAGCTCTGTGATACAAAAAATGGTAAAAATTGTTTCCAGTTGCAAGGAAAAGAAAAAAAAAAGCAGAGCCCAGTGCTGGCTGTGTCAGTGGGAAGGGCTCCATTTAACAAATTCAATTCTTAGAAATGCAAAATGCAAACTACAATGCTCCCTGTTGAATAAACGGCACAACCAGCTACATTTAGCCAGCCTATATGAAAAGTGACATTTTTTCCCAGGAATACCTCTTATAAAATTAAGGATTTTTTGGTGGTTATTTTTTCACAGATCACAACGGGAATTTCTGCACTAGTGAAAAGTGCCAAAAGCAGCTGCAGATAGTCAAATCCAATTTATTCCTCAGCATGAACAGAGTAGCAGCAATGCAAGCCTCTGCAAACATGCTTTGAAAACGTCCTTGAGAGAGCCATTTCCAGAGGTGACCAGGGAGTTGCAAGTCCCAGCTCCATAAACATCTGTTTCTCCCAGGCTTTTGCCCACAAGAGTGTCAAACCCAGCCTTTGCAGGGCACAGATGTGCTCACTGGGGAATGGGGTGAGGTTACAGCAGATTTCACCTGAAGGGGAACAGAGAAAAGGCATTTTCCAGGCTCTATCCAAATCTGCATCAGAAGGGCTCATGAGTCAGGCACTGCTGGTGGACCAAGGATCAGAGCTGGCACCTGGGCAGGGTGACAGGTTGTTCCTCACTCACCTCACAGGGAGAGGGAAAAAGAGAGGGCTTTGAGTGTGAAAGGTAAAAAACCAATCATCTTCATTAATTGAAAATAAACTGTGGAAGGAATGATTTCTGGGTAGCTGTGCTTCTCTCAGTACACATTACTTACCTGCTGGCCCTGCTGTTCAGGCTCAGTGCTTCGTTTAGATGCAATGTTTCCCTCAATTGTTTTTCTGAGAAGACACTTCTCCATCAGATTTCTAACCCTGCTCCATTCTCTGTGAATCCCAGACCTGTCTTTTGTTCCAGCACCAGGAGTAGTAAAGGAAGGATGACATTGACACTGCGGTGTGTCCCTGAGCATCAAACACACCCAGCTGTGCTGCTGATGAATAGCTAACACACAGGCTGCTTGGGCTAAGTGCTGCTCACAGGACAGAGCTCTTTGGTAATTAATGCTGAAACGATAAAGGGGATCAACCTGGCTGCTGCACCAAGCACCAGTGCATGGGAGATCCCTGTTTGAGTTCCCAGTTAGATAGAAGAGAAATTAATCTTCTCAAAAAGCTCCTCTTTGGGATGACAGGAATGAGCAGAATGGCTATTTCAGCCTCTTGTTCCAATGCAGCACAGCAGTCCACAGAGCAGTAAATGAGAAGCAGAGGGTAAGATACCCTGCTCCAAGGGCAGACTCTGAAAGATCAGGACCTCAGCAAATCCTGCAACTGCAGTATTCACTTTTTTAATCCCTTTCACAGAACTGAGGATTCCTCCCATCAGGAATTCCTTTCTATGAAAACACTAATTTCTGGTCTTTTAAAAAAAAATTAGTCTGTGAAGGCTGCTATCCTGCTTTGGGTAGGATTTCAGCTTTTGATAGCTGTTCCTTCCACTTATTTAACAATGTAGATTATAGTCACAGTGCCATGTCTTCATTCCACCAGTCAAAGGATTTTGCCTCCCACAATGAATTAGAAAATGCACATTAGGAAAAAGCTGGCAGACAGATTATTGTGATTATCTTAACAGCAGGTATTTAAAGCTCATTGTCACTAAAGCTTCTTGCCAATGCCCAAATTCTTTGCCACAGTGGTAAGGTCTGTGCTGCTGGGATGTTGCCTTGACAGACATCATCTCCACTGGTGATGCTTCTTGTTTGGACTCGGTGAGCGCAGCTCAGCGTGCGCTGAAGCAGTGCCACGGTGACATGGGCTGCTCACGGAAGGAGACGTGACCTGCCATCTGCTCATCCTGTATTTTATGGTCTTTAAATTGCACTGTAATAATTTCCTGGCTGTCATCCTGGAAGGAGACACAGGCAGCGTGAGTTCAGTCAGCCAGCAAGGCGGAGCTGAGCAGAGCTTTCAGGCATTAAAGAGGAGAATTATTCAAGCATCAGGTGCTGGAAAGATTCTTTCATCTTATACATGGCTAAAATGAGAGGAAAGGAATCATTTTCTGGCCTCCAGCTTTCTCCTCAACATTTATTCACTTTGTACCATATGAATGTTTCTGAAGAGGACACTTGGTGGACAGGGACTGGTCTGGATCCAGATCAGGAAAAGCACAATGACAGAATGAAATTACTTGAAAAGGGTTGAAAAAATCAACTTCCCATCACTCAGATATATGGAGCCTTAAAACTCTGAAGTTATAAAGTTATAAAGTTATAACAAAGTACAAGGTAGTTAAGGGATCACAGGAATATCATCTTGCACCTGAGGTTTTGAAAAAGAAAGCTGCACCCCAGGCACATCTGCAGGGAATATGTGACACAGTGGCCTCTTGGGTTGGGGAGGTTGAGCTGAACAGTGACTGTGGCTACTAAATACAAATACCAGATGAAAAGGGCAGAGGGAAGGACAGGACATGAAGGACTAATGCAAAGCAAGAGACAGCATGTTTGCCTGTACACAAGGCAGCAGTGGATGCAGGCAGGAGGAGCCATGTGCTCCCAGCAGTCCTCCAGGCAGGGGTTAGCATTCCCAAGGGTGGGGGGAACGTGTCTTAAAGAGAAAATAGTAGTCAGTCTGAACACAGACAGATCTGATTATGATTTTTGCCTTTTCTCTTATTTTTCTTATTGAACAGATTAACAGCAATTATGAAAGTTCAAATGCTAAAGGTCACTTTTTTTAAAAGGCAAGAATAAAGAATTAGCCAACTTCCAGGGAATCACAGTGTTATTAACAGTACAGACAAAGCAAACACTGGAGCAAAGCCTAAGGAAACATAGGATGCTGGCATGAGAGTCAAATAATTTGGGTTTCCTTTAATTTTTTTATTTTCTCTCCTCTCTGTGAAGGCAAACTGTCATAATTAAGAATGAGATAGTATTTTTTGTTTGCTTATCAGAGAGAACAAAGGTTTCACCAAGCATCTGTCCAGCAGTGGTTAAGCACAGCTCCCTGCGTGGTCCATCAGCTGCTCACACGTGTGTCTGTCCCTCAGGAGCCCTGGCACTGCTGCAGGCCAGCCCAGCAGGGTGTGAGATCTGCCTCTCCAGCACAGGGCAGGCTCAGCCTGCTGCTCCCTCACACCAGCTCTGTGCCAGGTGACAGCAAAGTCAGGTTTTAAGGGGGAGGAAAGGAAGGTAAGAGCTGAGGTTACTGGTGTGCAGTTGTGGATCTGGGACTGGATCTCCACAGGTCTCCCACAGCATCCCCCTCCTGCAGGTCCCCCAGCCAAGCAGGCACCATGGCAAACACTGGCACTTGATTCACTCCTGCTGAGTGAGACTTTCAGTCAAATTAAGAGAAATGCACAGGGAGAGCTCACAGGTTATTGCAGCTGGGATAACTCTTTACCTTTCCTTGCCAGAAATGTCAACACAAACAGGGTGAGCTATGAACTCAGGAGAGTCGCTGGTATTTGCCAGCTGGCTCCATCAAACTTCGTACGAGATGTGATAACAGACATGCCACACTGCCTCCCATCAGCCAGCTCCTGTCAGCCTCATCACAAGTAAAAATTATTGCCATTTTCAAAAATTTATGTGTTTACCTATTTGTTTCTTCCTTTTTGGGAATCTGTCCAAAGAAACTGAGAGCAATTCTCCCTTTTCCCAAGCTCCAGATTAAAAGAGATCAGAAGCATTTAAGAATCCAGTATGAAGGGATTCAGACACTACAACACAGGAATCACTTCTCTTGTGCCTGAAACACATTAAAAAAGTGAGGTGGAGGGAGGGTATCCTGGGAGAGATGCCAGTTAGTATTTTCTGTAAGATGCAGAAGTGTTTGATAGAGAGTGGTCTACAGCACAGAAACCAGGGCAGCCCTTTCTCCAGTCTGCTCAGGACCAGCCACCTCTGGCAGGCTGAAGGGCATCAGTCCCTCAGGGATGTGTTGTTCTGTTCTATGTCACCATCATCTGAAGTCTTTTTCAGGACAGTCAAGTGTGATCCCATATTAATGACCAAGTAGCTTGTGATAGAAGCCATTGTTTGAAATAATCCATTATTCCTGCATTCATTAATTTAGACACTTCAGCAGTAAAGGAAATGTACAGTGGGATGTTGCATGATGTGTTTGTGCTTAGGCTTACAGAACATGCTATGGTGCATTTTTGTCTACCCAATACATCACACAAACTGCTGCTGTGTCTCATGTACTCCAATATATTAAATGCAATAGTCTCTTTTATATTCTTCAGCACAGAGGAGGATCTCACACTGGCTATGGAGATTGCTCCTAATGTCATTGAAAGTCAGCAGCCAAAAATCCCTGAAGTACTGAATGTCACTGGCAATATTACGGTACATGGACAGATGAACATGATGTCAAGCTCCGTGTCTGCTGCAGAAGAAAAGCTCTGCATGGGGAACAGAAGCCTGTGCAGGATGGTGGCTGCTGCAGAGGGATTCCTGGAGCTGCTCCCACGATAACTATTAAACCACAAATCCTCATTTCACAGCAATGCTAGACAGTTTTCTAGGAATCATCCCTTAGGAAATGAGGCTATCTCATCAGCAGTGCAGAACTGGCTGCTCTGTAAATCCATATTGCAGTTTGGAAGTACTGGAGAGCCGCTGTCCCTCGGAACACGGCAGGCTCCCAGCGGAGAGCCCAGCCCAGCACACGGGCTCCGCGCTGGACCCCTGGTCCCTGCCCCTCCGGAACGCCCCAGTGGCCTTCACAGAAATCAGAACTGGGTCAGCTCTCGCTCCCAGAGCCCGTCGGGGCACTCCCATCACGTCTGGGGACACTTCTCCCTGGCCGTGGAGCCAGCAGCAGTCCCTGACTCAGTGCCCGAGCAGAACCTCAGGGCCGGGACCCTTCCCGCAGGATCCGCTGTCAAACAGGAGGGACGCAGCCCCCCAGCCTGGCCACAGGGCTCTGGCAGCACAGATTAAGGGGACAAAAGGTCCAGCTGCCATTCACAGGACATTTTGCCGGGAGAGCAGCAGAGCTGTCGGTGCACGGCAGGTCTGACAGTGCCATCTACCGAGCCCGCCCGCAGCCCGAGCGGCAGCGCTCCGCCGAGGGACACACCGGCTGCCCCCGAGCCGGGCACAGCCCACACACGGGAAATCTTTCGCCTTTCGCTAATTGATGATCCTGTTTCGCTCCAGGTTTAGCAAGCATTGTAGCACAGAGCAGTCAACACGGCTCGGCTCTGGGACAGACTGACAGACACAAGTACATCCCCGTGCTTTTGGGAGCCACCACAACGTGCAACACTCTTCGCTTATTTTAGTTAACAGAGGCAGAATGAACTAATTGTGCCACTCGGTCTGGGAGCTGCACTAATTTAGAAGGACAGCGAATGTTTTGACAAAGTTTTGACATATGCTACCGAGCTGGTTTTAATGGGGGCAGAGGCTGCGAGAGCAGAGAGGAGGAAAGCAGCAGCAGGGTTAATGCCAGCACCTCCATCTTCATTGTCCCGAGGCTGCAGTGGGACCACATGCAGCTCTTGGTAAGAGCAGTGCTCTTTGTTTGAAAGCAAAATTTAGAGTATGGCAGAGAAAATAGTGGTGCCAGCCTTTATACCAAGTTAGGTAACAAAACCTCCACAGGTAGAAAGCAACACAGTGCAATAAAGCAAAAAGTGGCGTCTCTTTTTTAACGTCCTGTGGTGTTTCCAAATCCCAGGAGTGAAGGAATGCAGATGGATTCATCTGACAGCTGCCTGCAAGGAGCACAGAGGAGCTGTGGCTGCAGAGGAGGCAGAAAGGGCTGCCAGCATCACAGAGCTGAGTCCAGCCCTTTTCAGCTGCTGGCACAGCTGGTGACATTTGCTGTTATGTTCCCATTCGTTTTTCAGCTCCTCTAATATTTCCTAGCTGGACAGGCTGGGTGTGACTTGGCACTCGGGTGCTGTGCCACACAAGCCCTACCAGCACCACCACAAGCTACGTGGCCAGTCTGTCCTGGCTCCCCTCCTGAGGCTGCCTCGTACCTCGGCTACACAGCACTTCTCGTTTGCTCTTTTCCCCTCCTCCACCAAAGAATATCTCCAAATTATTTTCTTTCCCTTTGTAATATTTGGGAGTTTTAAAATTATCTGTTGCCAGAGACTAATCCCACCCTCCTAAAATCCCAGCACATGAGCCCTCTTCGCAGGCAGCCACCTGCCCTCTGCAAATATCCCCCAGAAGGCAGGTTTTAAACACCACACCCCTCTATTCTTTGGGCTCAGTCCCACAAATTAATGAAAACTCAGGTCACAACCCAACATCTCAGTATTAAAGCACAGATTAAAAGCAAGTTTGAGTCCTGTTTTCTGCTACCTGCAGTTCACACTGACTGGGGAACCTCGGTCCATATATTAGCCACTCGAGAAACTAAGAAATTATGAATTCCACTTGCACACCATGAACTGTTTGTTCTGGTCAGACTAGGAATTACTTAGGGAAGAAACTCAAGATTTATTAAAGTTAGTTTTTTGAGAATTTAGCAATTTCCTCACAGGCCATTTTCAGACAGAACAAAGGAGGAATTCATCCAACAACTTAATTAATCGCAAATTAATTTCTCATGTGTAACAGAAGGACTTTCCACTCAGATGTACCTCCTATGTGAAGGTTCCAGAACACTTTGCACTCAGCAATGCAGCAGCACAACTGTGCTGTCAGAAAGGAGAAACTTGCTGTTATAGAAACTGAAAACAATGAACCAAAGCTAGGCACTGGAAAGTAACTAAAATACCCAAGGTAAAGAGTAACTAGAAATTGTGATTTTCGGATAATGAGAGCTCAAAAGATTTGTGGGGGAAACATTTCTTGTCCTGCAAGGAGAAAAAAAAAAGACAAAAAAAGACAAAAGGTACATTTTCCCTTTCCTAGTTAATCCCAAGAAGTCAGGTCAAGACCAACATTTTCACAAACAAACAAACACCCACAAGCTTTGAGGAGTGTCATCAATGATCCTGAATGCTCTATTGCAGAATCAAGCAGATTTGCCAAACATATTTTAAAAAGAAAACTTTGAATCCTGTTTCTGCAGTTTCAGACAGTCCCCAGCAAAATACAGTTTGGGAGACTTGGAGGAACAAGTACTTCCTTGTGACCTCCCTTTCTGAAAAACACTGAGTTCCTACTCTAATTGCAGAGAATTAGAACGCAATCAGAACCACCCAGCTGATGAAACTGAGCTGGGACGTGCGGGGTGAGTGCGGCCGCAGCTCTGACCCTCTCTGGACAGCTGTGGGGAGCAGCACACACACATCTGGTGACACAGCAGAGCTGGTGACACAGCAGAGCTGCTGACACAGCACAGGTGGTGACACAGCACAGGTGGTGACAGCAGCACTGTGAGCCCTGCAGAGCAGGAGAATCCCAGCTGTGCTCAGCCCAGCCCTCCTGGGCACCACCCTGCAGAGGATGCCGAGACACAGGCAGGTTGCAGCTCACCTGCTCAGCTCACCATGGCCAGGACAGCCCTGCACAGGCAGCATCCAGCCCAAAACATTCCAGCCGAGCACTTAACCCCAGGAGAGGCTTTGCTTTTTGCCGTGGAGTGAGGTTAAAGTGAGTAGATGTGTCTGTGTCTGTGGGCTGGCCAGGGCTGATGGCTGTGCTTTGCTGTGACCCACAGAGAGCTGTGCAAGACTGCAGGTGACAGCAGCTGTCGGTGATAGCCACCAAAAACAGCCTTTACAACGCCAGTGAAGCCTCACACAAACTGAGGCCTTAAAAATAGAGCTACAGCTGAATCCCCTTTCCAAGAGAGGCCTGTATGACACAGGTACAATAACAGCTGTGCTCCCTGTTACTGAAAATGGATTTCTCAGCTACCTGCTGAGCACTCTGTCACTGGTAGTGAGGCAAACCTGACTGGATGCATTTTGGTTTCTAGTTTTGAGCTTGGACATGTCTATTTTGCTTCCCTGAGGAAAGAGGCTTGTTTTCCTCTGCATGACCAAGGTCTCCTCACCTTCTGAAGTGAGAATGCCAGGGTGGTGCTGAGTAGCTTCACATGGAGAGGTGACAACACAGCTGACAAGGAACACAGCCAGAGGGGGCTTCACCCCTTTGAAGTAACCCTACCAGACAGTTCAGCTTCATTTAGATAACTGTGAGCAATACGGCCCAAAACTTGTATCAGTATCCTCTGCTTACACCAATCAAAATTTTTGACCTGTAGTGTCAGGCATAAAATAGAGTTTGCATGGTAATGTACTTATCTAAAATGCCTCCTTGTATTTAACTTAACTTTCAGAAACACTCAACTAGAATATCCTGTCAAAAGATAAAGTTAGAATTTCAGAAGAGGCTGTTCAGTTGTTTTAATCATCTGCTCCAGTTCTAAGTTCCTATTGTATAAATAACACACATTTTAATCATGTCACATAAATTAACTCCACATACAAAAGTGAAATCAAATACTTCAATTAAGGTTTGTGTGGTAGAAATATCCTCATCTAAATGAGCTCAAAGGAAAGCACTCTCAAGACTTGAAAATAATTTTCATTCTTTATCTCAGCACAGAGAGATCTGAGCTGAGGGAGGTTGGAGATGTGCTGCTCCAGCAGTTCAGGGTGTCCCCAGTGCTCTGCAGAAGCTCTGAGCCTTCTGGCCCTGGTTCTCCTTGGCTCATCTGCACCCAGACTGCTCCTGTCCTCCTCCTGCTCCTCGGCCAAGGCCAGCCTTTCCCCTTACCCCATGTCCTGTGGTGCTGAAACCACTGCATCAGCCTGGCCCTCCCAGCACTGATGATGCCCAAAGCCCTGCAGAAGAAATCTCAGAAAGAGCTTTAATTTCCTTAATCTCCTTGGTGGGGTCAGGCATGCCCGGGGCCCTGCTGGTTGAGGATTGGGCTGTCTCCCCTGGGACACCCTGCACGTTTCCCCACAGGTGCTGCAGCTGCATTCATCCACACCCAGTTCTCCTCCCCGCCCTGCCACACGTGTCACAACATATCACAGAGACCACTTATCACTTGGTGATTAATAACACATCATTTAGTCCTAGTCCCAGCAAAATCCCACACCGTCTTTAGCCCTGAAGATATATTGCAAAATCTTTGTCATCATCACCTCAATATTTCAGTGAGAAACCCAGTGTTCTTCCAAAAAGCTAGCGCAGGATTTTCTTGGAAGAAAAGCATAGGTGACATCAGTAGCCCAAGAACTTCCACAAATTTTTTAAAAAAACCCTCAGATTTCAGAGCAGCTCTGGCTCTCAAAGCATCTGCCTTAAAAAGTTGATTTTGGTGGCTACTTAAAAGCAGAGCAAACTTCAATTGTCACACAATCAGCACAGCCAATTGAATTAGAGAAGCATATTTATGCACCTAACAAGTTTGAATCTGCAGGAAAACCTGCTGGGGGCGATTTGAAAAGACTAATGAGACTTTTCCCATCACCAGACGGGTATATTCCCCTTTAAAGGTTTATGAGCATGTCATTTAGTTTCACTACAGCTTTTGCAAAATCATTAATGAACTTGTGAAAACAATTAGAGAGATAAAAGGCCAAGAAATTTATGTGTTAGTCTGAAACCTGTGATAATTCAGAGTAGGCAAGGCAGAGGAGAATGCACTGCTTTGAAGGCATCAGACAGAAGATCCTGGTGGTTTATGCCTTTTAAAATTATCATCCCTAGTTTTGCTCCTGATAATCTTCAAGTGGAAAAATATCTTTTTAGAACTTGATCTTGGAGACTCTGTTGCTTATTAAAAGAAGAGGGACAGCAGAACAATCTTGTTAGGGTGAACAGAAAGACATGAATGTCAGGCCATATAAAACACACCTCATTAATATCTGCATGAAGTGAATGGCAGAGGCATGAATGCTATAAAGACTGCATCTGCCTTTGATCTTTTGAAGCTACCTTTGAATAAGTCCCAACCAACTACAGATTGCAGAAGAAAAGCAAATGTTCAAAGGGAGAAAGGACCTAGAATCACAGACTCAGTGCCACAGCAGTCTTTTCTTACTCTGGGCATGCATGGATTACTTTGGCAAATGAGCCCACCAAACACTGTGACCAGTGAATACATTGAGTACTTTCCCCTGCAAAGGCATTTTCTCTTCTGTGCCAGGCTTACAGGAACAGGAATAGTCATGGAGAAAGCCCTGTTCTGTTTTAGAACACCACATTCTCCCTGAGAGCAACTCCAGCTCCCCAGCAGCACAAATATCCTTCAGGAGTGTCTGTGCATATCAGAGCTCTGGGCATCAGCACATCTGGGGCTCCCACACCCAGGCCAGGGCTGGGGCTGGACATCCCAAGGGTCTGTCCCCAAGGGTCTGTCCCCAAGGGTTTGTCCCCAGGGGTCTGTCCCCAGCACAGCACAGGACTGAGCTGCAGAAAGGTGTCCAACCTCCCTCCTGCTGTCAAACTGCTCCCCTGCTTCCCCAGTGACTCCCAGCTGCTTGGCAGCCCTCAGCCCACCTCCTGCAGCAGAGACAGGACCTGCTCTTCAGCTCAGTGCCCGTGCTCCACCTGATACATAAACCTCTTGTCTGTCTCCATTACTAAGGAATAACCAATTAGTTTTGGAGAGACTGCTCTGGGAACAAAAAAGAAAGTAATGACCAGTTCCTAAAGTGACAAGCAAGGTATAATTTTTCTCTCCTGTATATAAAGACTGTTGTATTTATTCTCAGCCCTGTGCAATTGAGCCTGTGCCTTGGCATTCACCATCATTCCTGCAAGTGGTTTCTCTACTTCACTAGCTCCTCTCATTCATACAACTAATTCAGAAAATGGAGACTGCAAGCTTCACTTCTTCCCCTTTCCCTTGGAAACACCACAAGTTTGGCCAGCTATGTGTCAAAAAATACACCTAAATACAGGTCAAAAAACATCGATTCTGGATGATTTACAGGTTAAGTTTGAAAGTAAAGTCCAGTAGAAACTTGCTGTCTCTGGGAAAGTCTGAAAATTGAATCCCTTCTCCTCTGCACATTAATGACCTGGAACCAGCAAATGGGATCACAGTAGTCTGTCCCATCACAGCCTCATGGCTTAGGTAATGTCTGAAAAGCATTTGGACCACAGGAAGGGGAGCGTTTCCAGTGCAGTTTCATTTCTTAGGTGACTATGTCACTTGCAGAAATAGAGCTTGGCTGCCTCTGTTATGCCATCATTTATAAGTGGTTTAACCTACGTGCTGGGCTCTCTTTTCCAGTAGCTATGGACAATTCTTGTTTGGGTTCAGAGTCCCAAGCTTGAGACAAGTACACTGAACTCCTGGCTGGGAGTCAAGTCGTCTTGGAGCAAAAGAACGAGTACAAATGGCTCAGAGTCAACATACAGTGATAGAAAAAAAGTAGGACATTTTACCATCCCCTACACTCACACAAACTGGACTGCACTAAGCAGGATTGGTCCAGAGCCCAGAAAAAGTACTGGAGATCTTGGCAATGACTCCAGTGATTTTAAATCATTTCTGTGGTGAGTGAGAAACGCTAGCTAGAATCTTCAGCCTCTAGGAAGACCTGCATTATAATCTCTGCTTCAACAATCAGCATCTTGCACAAACCCTTGTGCACACCAGCTGACACTGCAGCCCCTGCTGCCACTCCATAAATCTGCACGTTTCCATGCTTGCTCCACTGTATCAGAATCTGGCCCTGCCTCTGTGTCTGGCAGGGAAATTTGCATTGAAAGGTTCTCCACACTAGTCATTTCTCCCTTCCTCAGTCTTCTCCCTGCTCCAGTCTTCTAATTGCCTTGTTTGGATTCTCCTCTCATCCTCAAATCTTCCTGATGGGAATAAAATACACAGTAGATGACAACTTTCAAGTCATTTTCATGTCACATCTGATAGCTGCAGTAGGAAGGTTATTGATACTATTATTAATTCTTTCATTTCAATTTTCCCTATACATTTCTGCCCCCAGCAAACCCTCAGTATAAAATTATTTCCTGAACTGTTTCCAGCCTGTTCCTGATGTTGCTCTCAGAATGATCTGAAGACAGATAATACAGCTGTCATTTTTCAAGGCTCCACTGCCATGCTTTGATAAAACCCAAATCGTGGTTTTGATGGTGCCAGACTTTACAAGCCTATTAAGCTGTCTCTGCCAAGAGATGGTTTTCCCTTTACAAGTTCTGGGCTGACACAGGGTTTCCATGCTCTCCACAACATTTATCATCCCATCTCCACCCAATTGTCTGCCTTTTTTTTTTTTTTTAATCTGACTGCCATTATAGCAGCAGACTCAAATGAGAAAATCAGCACAACCACAAGGAGCAATCACTTTATTTGTCCTCAAGAAGGGTGTCAAGGACAAATATTTGCATTTAAACAGGAAAATATAAGCTATGTAAAAAAACCCCAGATACCCTGCCTTCTGGTTTGGATTTCTGTACCTTTTTTTCCTGCTGAAAGATCTCACATTCCCTCCTAAATCTTGCAAGTCCCTCTTAAATCTGAGAAATTAGAAGCTATGCATATGGCCAAGAAATGCTGCATTGAAATCCCAGCAGCTTTAGTGAGACTCAGACGCTGAAGACAGTAGAGATGTAGAACAGTTGGGAAGAACAAGACCTACATTTCATTCTGGCTCTGTTTGATTATTTCAGACATTTACTATTCTGATCTGCAACCCAGGTCTTACAGGAGATACCTGGCCTTCTCCTGTCCCCCTAGATTTTGCTCATGTGGACTACACTGCACAGAGGGCAGTCACATTAATTTAACCTTTACTTAAACATCAACTGGGCATGCTACCATGCTATCTTCTGAGAGTTTTCAGGAGTTTCACCAGTTCTTGCTGTAAGTTGCCAAATAAAAGAGAGTTTATAACAAAGAAAAATGATTCATCAAAGCAAAGTGATGTCCCCTGCCAGCAGCACTCAGCCTGTGAGCAGAGCCCACCTGCACTTGCACCAGCTCTGCAGTCAAAGCAAAAGCCTGGTACTCTGCACTGGCACAAGGGGAGGACAGACAGATACAGCCATCTGTGCCATCTGCTGCTAGACCACTTAGATCATCCCCAAAATGTGCACTGTGCCTGCATCATGGAACTGGCTCATGTTCCCAGACACTGTGGCAGTGTCTGTCACTGGGAATGTGCAGCCCAAGTGGACTGCTAGGGCACCGAGCAGAAGTTTGTACTCTGAATAGCAAGACCACAGCTGCCTTCAATGCAAGGGTCAGGCAACACAGTTCATTTCAAATTCTTCCCTTCCAAGCTTTCTAGAGTCCTGTAAGAGCCAGCAAAAAGGGGGACAATATTGTTTGTTCAATTGTTTTTCCATTCATTACACATACTTAAACCAAGAGACTTCTGCAACTAGATAAGCAGCTGAGCCACATTTACACTTGCTCCTAAATCATTGACTTCCCAGTAACTGCTTCAGGATGGCAAGAACATCAAGTTAAGAAGCAGTAATTTTCCAGCATGAAGAGATGAGGTCATATCTGTCTATTCTGCTTTAGATTTTCCAGTGCAAGAGTGAGCCCTGTCTTTTTATGCATTGCAGGCGCCTTTCAAGCATACTGTAAGTTGTTTTCTAACGAGCTGGAACATCTTGCTTGGTGACATCTCTGTTCAGATTGTTATTTTCCTCCAGCTGGGTCAGGGCTTTCTGACTCTGACACAATGAGAAAAGCACACACATTTTCCATGATTTATATGTTGCAAAGACTCGAGTGTCCACGCTGGCAGATGCAGCGCTCTGGCATCCATCCTTCTTCCAACCAGTTGCTTCCCCTTCCTACCCAACTCTGTCCACAAGGGGACATTCCCCTTCCTGCCTTCAGCTTCAGGAGGACAGAGCCAGTCACAGTCCTTGCACATGACAACGTGTCATTTTCTGGCCCACAAGACAATGTGAGAGAAGCAGCTCATGTCTGGCAGGGAGGAGCAGCAGCACCAGGTACCCTGCACAAATGTGTCCTGCCGAGCAGCCACCAGCATGTGACACAGCCACAGCTGCTGCTGGGTGAGCTCTCCTCTCACCACTCACAGATCCTCATCCAGCACTTGGCCAATTTGCAGTTATTTGCTTTTACAGTGTCTCTTGCTTAACAAACCTACCCATGTTGCAGCGTTTCACAAATAGCCATGCAGGGCTTTTCCCTTCAGAGGAAATTCCCAGCCATGCCGCTGTTTCCACTCCGTTACTCTTCCTCCACTGACACCAGGTGTCCACCCTCCCCAGCAGGCACAGAGCAGCAGATGTGTGGCAGACCATGTTGCATGATTTGTTAAATCAAGGTTAGAAAAAACAATAATAAGCCTGTCTGTCATGGTTTAATTACAGTTATGCTCTGACAGGAAGAATTTGCCATTCAAGCCTTTCATGGCACTCTCCCAAAAATAGATGAGGACCCCAAGAACATCAACAAACTTACCCTCACACCATCCCTGCTGGGTGAAGCAAAATCCATTTTACAGAGAGGAACACGAAATAGGGTGCATGCCTACAGAAATCCATGGCACACAGAATCTACCAGTCCCTCTGATGTCACAGCAACAGAGCCCTGTGTTGGAAACTGAGGCCTCCCATCACAGCAGGGTAACTCATTTAACCCATGTGAAACATTCTACCTAAAATGTCACAGTGCTTTATCGAGTTTTGTGCTGTTGTGCTTGATTTATCAGCAGAAAAACAGAACAGAGGTGATTCTTGCCTTCTTTCCCTCCTGGCCTGCTGTCAGATTATTCAGTAACTTGACAGCAGAGTGCAAAAGCCATCCTGTCCTTCTCAGCCCTTCTCCTTAGAGAGACTGGCTCTTGCTTTACACTGGTTACACCAAAGATGGCAAAAAATATCAACTGCATGGTAAAGATGTCTCTATCAAGTTGCACCAAGGGAGTTTTAGGTTGGACATTAGGAAAAATCTCTTCACTGAAAGAATTGTCAAGTATTGGAAAAGGATGCCCACAAAAATGATGGAGTCACCATTGCTGGAGTTATTTAAAGATGTGTGGGAGACACAGTTTAGTGGTGGACTTGGCAGTGCTGGGTTAATGGTCGGGCTCAATTATCTTAAAGATTCTGTTCAGACTAAAAGATTATATTACTCTAAAATTCTGTCCCAACAAACTGCAGGAAAATTTCTCTGCCCCTTCAGATGCAGAGACCTGTGAGAAAGCAGTGGAGACACCATCACCCAAGTGATATAGTTTCCATCTGCTCTACAATTTCCACTGTCCATCCCAGGCAGCCCAGGCAAAGGAGAGCAAGATGTCAGCCAGAAATGGAATATCCCGGAAAAAGGATAACAGCACAACTACATTAAACACCCAAAATAATCCTGCAGGGAATGTGCAGCCTGAACAGGAGAGAGCCCTCCAGGAGCAGAAAGGCTCTGAAGGGTGCACACAGAGGAGCAAGGCACAGGTCATCAAGAATTTGGTCTCCTCTCACCCTGACTTAGATGAGGTCCTCAAACATATTGGAATGGAGAAATTGGAATTAGGGTCTACTTGAGAGTCAAAGGGCAACTATAAGGTAGAGCAGTGCTTCAGCTGGTATTTAGGGGCTGGATTGTGTTCCTATTCTCAAATTATAGAGCTAAGAGCTCAACAAATGCACTGCCTGGACATCCTGCTTCTGGCCAGAGATTGTGTGGTGGCCACTGCCACCTCGTGGCACTGTCACCTGCACAGGGCCCCAAGACCAAGAAAGGACTCTTCACCCTGTCACTCAGCCATGAACAACCCAGCTTAAAACAAAAGAGCTCTCTGGAGTGCACGGTGGCATAGAAGCAAGAGGAGACCAGACTGTAGATTTCCCCAGCTGGAACACTCTTGCAAAACATCCTCTGCCTAATTCCAGGCCAGTTTATTCAGGCCAGGACTTCAGTGCTTGTCCCTGTCAAGACATTTTTGCCAGTACAACAGAACAAAGCAGGTTCTGCTGCATTCAAAGCACACTTGTCACTAAGATTTTTTACATGTGGTACAGTTGCCCTTTAAAAAAGGGAAATCTAACATTTAGAAGAAGAATAAGGCCTGGAGCGATGTGAAGTTTTCTGTTCTGATGCACGGCTGAGAAAACAAAACACCTGTACCGCCAGAGAATTTGTTCAGGGTGTATTGGGCTGTATCTCCTGTAGATAAGGTGGTGCTGGGATCATCCCAGCTGTCCCTGCTGTCTCAGAAGCTGTTCCAACAAGATCACTCGACACATATTTGGTAGGAGCTGATGTAGAGCACTGTTTCCATGGTCTACACACAGGCCTTTGGGCAAGAGTCACCACGGGTTAATCCAGGCAGCACAACAGCAGGAAACATTTCCTCTAGGGGCAAATCAAACCTTTTCCAATCTTCCCCTCCACAACTCAATAACATAGCAAAGTTTCTGTAAAAATGTGAGTGAAACATGCAAGTTATATCCTTGAAGATGTAACAGCCAGTTTCAGCTGTCCAGCAGAAGACAGTCTGACCATGTCTTATTTTTCCCTGCCAGGTTATGTGGGAGAGTACACACACAGAGCAGGCACCCTTGTAATTATAATTTTCATCTGCCTAACCCCAGCTCCTGGGGAAATGTGAGCAGAAACCCTCCCTCTTGCTGCTGTGTGACCCTGCCTGTGGTGTCCAGTGACATTTACTGTTGTGGTCTCCCTCACACTGTAGGCCGTCTCCCAGAGTCCCTTCATTTTGGAACGTGTGAAGTAAATGGAAACACTGACAGGGAGAGTAATTTAGGCATCCTGAATCCAAGCTACCATTAAAACACTGGCACACACAGGAACACACACTGATATCCTAAGGAACGATAGCCAATCTGAAAAACAATAGGCAATTTTCCTCTGTCTCCTGCTCTTTTTATGGCTCATACTACCTGTCATAAGCAGCTATTAAAGAGCCCATACTGCAGCATGGCAGAGAGGAGGGGGAAACCCAAAGTGTACTACAAAACATTCTCCCTCAAATTCTGCCCATCAAAGGGAATTAAATCTCCAGCTGTCTAGCATTTAAGAAATATCAAGTAAAATGGTGAGAATAGACTGCAAAATGCTGGGTTTTGCCATTATGCTCACTACTGAGGGAAACATTTTTGATGGGGTGACCTTTGCATCGAGCTGTGTTCATACTGAAATGCATTCTGCAGACCATGAAAAAAAGCTGCTCCTTTTGACAGCTGAACTCAATACATAAGAACTATTTAAGAGAAGCTTCTTTACAAACAGTGGGTGGCAGATGACAATTAGGTTTTTTTCTTCTATTGTGGTACTGGGTGGGGGGGTATGGGAAATTATAACCATTAGTCACAGTGTGTTTGATACAGCAACAAAGAAGGCCCAGGCTGTCTCTGTCTCCTTTCCCATGTTTTATTTTCCCTGTGTATCTGCACACATCACCTCTGTTCCTCCATACATGCGCACACACTCTCATTCTTCAGTCTGTTCCAAATTTTGTCTTCCTTTGCTTTAATTCAACCCTAAATATGTTAAATATTTAAATATGCTAAATGCAAATTTGACCAGCTTCCTGAGCTGTTGGCAGCGTTTTGCATTGGACCTTGAAGATCAGGATGAAAAAGTTGAATCCAAGCAAGATGGGGATTAAAAGAGGAGGAGGAGAAAAAGAGCAGTGCAGGGAAGAGAGGAGGCACAGCACAGATCCTCCAGCAGCACTCAGTTACAGGGACAGCAGGGGCTGGGACAGCAGGAATGGGGAGCTGGGACAGAGGGAATGGGGAGCTGGGACAGAAGGAATGGGGGAGCTCCAGCTGGGCAGGGCTGGGGGGTCCTGCCTGCAGCCCCTTAAACCCTGGGTGGGCCAGGAGCTGTGTTGGGCCAGCAGTCCAACCTCCTCAGGAGCAGTGAGGTTCTCCAGACATGCCTGGCCCATCTGAGCCCACAGGCTGGACACGGCACCAGGAGAGCAGCCTGGAAAGGGCAAAGATCCCAAAATCCCTGGGAGAGGGGCCCAGTGCCCCTCAGCCATGGGTAGAGGTGGCCTGGGAGGGAACAGCAAACCCAGGTGCTTCTTGGCCACAGAAAGGCCATTTTCAAAGTTTTAGAAATACCATCCCATGTGAGGATCCCCAAAGCATCACCTGCCTCTGTGGAGAGCTCCTCGTGGCTCTCCTCTGCCCCACCAGCTGAGCCTGGAAGCACCAGTGAAGCCCAGCGGGGTTCAGGAGCACCAATAAAGCTCAGCTGGGTTCAGAAGCCCCAGTAAAGCCCAGCTGAGTCTTCCAATCACCTCCCCTTCATTCCCAATGACCCCACCAGCAAGGACCCTGCTCTGAGCTGCAGTCCTCAGCAGGAAAAGCTGTAGCGCTCACTTGTTGCGTTCCCTGTTTCTATCAGTATTTGGTGACTTCATTGTGTGCTGGACTGAATTTGAGGACCCTTCCTGAGCACCAGACAATGTCCTGGGCTGAGTATGTGGCACCTTTTTGCTAAGAAATTACTTAATTTTGCTAAGAAATTAACTAATTTCACCAGACTATTTTTTTATTTTATTTTATAGTATTTTTTATTTTATTTTAAAGTGATTCTTTTCCTCAGGTTGGCACACACCACATCAGACTGATGGGGCAGAAGCCACAAGGGCTCAGACCCATGTTCAGCATGGGCCCGAGGGTGCCATGGGAGACAGACACAAAGACATTTATTGAGCACATTCCCATCAGGCAAGAGAGTACACAAAAGGGCAAGAAAAACTAATAAAAAAATCCTATCAAGAAGTTATTTGGCCATAAATGAACATCAGGGTGTCAGCATCAGATATGATGGTTCTCAAATACTTTCCCCTGAAGGTCAGGCAGCCCTTTAATAAAATTTGAGAATCACAGCTGTAAAGTCTACTCTTGCCTCTGTTCTTTGCCTGCAGAGAGAATATATATGCATGAATCTCTATTTCAGATAGCTGGGGCTAAGGATAACTCAAAAGATCTTCAGAAAAGGATAAAAACATCCTTTGTCAAACTGCAGCTCCCAAACCATGATTTTGGTTGAAAATAGGCACAGTCATATGAAAAGCTACACAGAGCGTACAAAAGGCAACAAACAAAAGTATGTGAATTCAGGACGGCTGAATCATTTTAATATCAGCTGAAGCTTTGAAAATGTGATTAGCATATAGTTAGGAGACACTTCTCCTTTGCATCTAAAAATACCGTGCCAGCTCTGGAAGAGAGCAGCCACCAGCAGAGCAGGAGTTGCATAAGCCTCCCTCAGCCATTGTCTACAGGGAGCAAAAGGGCCCCAGGTGCTTCCTTGGTGTTGTGGAAATAGCAGCTAGTTAATTTAGCAGTTTGATTTTTATGACACTTAGCATAACAAACACATCAAGGTCAGCCTGAAATAGTCAAAAGACATACATATTCACACCAGACACTGACATCCTTTGATAAAAGGCTGTGCATCTCCTGTAGCACTTAAAAAGTGATACCTATTTTTAAATGAAGCAGGAAGCAGCATAAAGAGCCCCGGTTTGTGGCTGTGATTTGCATAAGTCCCCACACAGCGGGGACGATGACGATGGCCATGGGCTGCTCTTGAACAGGCCCAGCTGGCAGCGCTGCCTCTCTGGGCCAGCAGAGCCTGCTGGGCTGGGCCTGTGCCAGCCAAAACCTTCCCTGCCATTGTTGGAGCTCTGGATGGGGCCTGGCTTGCACGGCCCTTCAGCGTGGGGAGGTTTGCTGAGGAAGGCCAGATCCCCACAGGCTGCCCAGTAAAGGGCAGCAGCTCGGGGCCGAGGACCCAGGCCGGAGCCAGGATCAGCCCTCGTCCTTCACACAGGCCATAAATTGCTTTATCCTTCAGACTGGGTGCTAAAGGCAAGGACCTGAATGTCTCCTGGACAGCAAGGGAAACCTGAAATCTCCATCTGCCTCAAGCATGGGCACGGGCGCTTTGCTTTCCCCCGTGCCCTCCCCAGCTGAGCCCCAGCCCAGCCCACTCCCCACAGCCCATGTGCTTCCCAGATAATCCCGGGCCTTGCTCTGGGCAGCCAGCTGCTTTTACTTAAGGCAATTCTATGCTTTTCACTGTGTTTTTAATTTTCATTTCGCTGAGATTCACTCCCACAACCATGTTTTCTGGCTTCTTCCAGTTTCTGTCCTTTATTTTTACTGCTGGAGTCAGAGATGATTATCTCCAAGAAAGAGATTTCAGCTGCCTTATATTGATGGTAACTGCTGTTTTTCCTGCTTTGTCTGATTTTCCATGCAAGATGCTTTTCATGTAGTTTTAACTGTTGCAAATCGTTCACCAAGTCTCCAAGTTTCTCTTTCCCTGCTGTGGAAAGTGCCGGCATTCCTGAAAGGAGGGGATTGCAGTCCCTGGCAGGCCCGAAGGAGCAATCTGTTCAGCCTTGGAGAGGACCACAGAAACCCCCCAGGAATGCAGGCTGCTCTGGGGCACCGTGGCCTCCCCAGGTGGTTTCCTGGTGTCCTCAAGCACCTCTGTTTGTGTGTCCCAGGCTGGCACAGCTCCTGACAGACAGCGAGGGGATCACAGGCTCCCAGCAGCCAGCATGTTCCAGTGCTGATATACAAGCTGTGGCGCCTCCATCCTCGACAGCATGTTCTCCAGCATGAAATGGAGATCCTCCACCCCACTGGAAAAATGCCCAGGCAGCAGGGAAGCACTGCTGAAGTCCAGGACTAAAGGCACTGATGCCACCCAAAGTTAGAATGAGCTGGACCTGGCCAAAACTATCCTTCTAGAGCATCATTTGGTCCGCCCCAGGAGGTTTATTGAGGTGCCA
Organism: Parus major; assembly: GCF_001522545.3. Taxonomy (NCBI): domain Eukaryota; kingdom Metazoa; phylum Chordata; class Aves; order Passeriformes; family Paridae; genus Parus; species Parus major. The sequence continues at coordinate 8,088,148 of NC_031783.1, forward strand.
CATGAATCTCCAACTCAAACTAACATCTTCCTCCTCCTTTCAGACAGAGATGCCCTCCCCACCTCTCCAGCAGCACTCTGTGTTAGCCTTGCCCACGCCTCTTTCCTAGCACCACTCTTGGGTGCTCAGCTGCTCCCTCAGCCACCTTTCCCAGGTCCCAGCAGCCTCACTGCTCTGACACAGTTTGCACAGAGCTGGCAGTGCCACGAGCTCCCTCACATCTCCCACTGCACGGGCACCCAAAGCTGGGCGAGCAGACAGCCCTGTAAGAGAAGGCACGGGCAGGAGAGCAGTGTCCCCACATTGCCACAGGTCACCTGCAGCCACAAAAGATCCAGCAAGTTCCAGCTGGTCATGCTGCTGCGCTCTGCAGGAGACACTTGTCTGACTTCAGCCAAGCCAGCACTGTAACCTCAGCATGGCAGTTTTCCCTCCTTGCCAATTTGTCTGCTCCCTCTGCTGACATTAACTGCCTGCTCATCTCTCAGCTCTGCAATGCCTCCCACACACCAAAAGCCAGCAGGACTGTGCCCATATCAGACCCTCACATCATCCCCCAGGCTTGGGAAATAATCTGTGTCAGGGCAATGCAACAGAGCAAGCACTACTGAAAGTTGCTGCTGCCTCAGCATTTTTATTTTCAATCAAAGCAGCATTTTTTATTTTTTTGTAATAGTTTTTCCCCCTTTGGCATTTTCATTAAAAGACCAACAGGAAAAAAAATCCTCAACAATCCCAGAGTGGAAGTTATAAGCAGCCTGACACCTGGTAATGAGATATTTCAAGCTCTGGTCTGGCACTTTTATGGTATTTCTGGACCAAGCACTCAATCAAGTAGGTTTAGAACAGAAAGTTTGTTACTCCCAGGTTTTTCATCTTATATTTCAGCAGTGGAAGAATACAGTTCAATAAGACAGGCAAATACCTAGCAAGTAAACACTTTTACACAGTATAATTATTCCCCTCGGTGAAAAGGCTTGTGAGATGGCTCCTGGGACAGTGCTCAGCATTCACAGCCAACCTGAGTACACCTTGGCTTCTTATTCGAAATGCCTCATGACTTTTCTTAAGGAAAGAGGGCTCTAGCAGTCTCTTTGTCTGCCCACCCTGTTGTCTTCCCTTCCCCAAGCAGCAGTTCAGTCCACCAGACACCTTCACTCAAAGCTGAAGCAGGACAGTAGAGGTGCAAGACTGTCCATATCCACACATTATTCTTACATTAAAATGTATGCAGAAGAGATGAGAAACTGCTGTTTCAAAGCAACAACGTGAAGATGATGCCCACTGAACAACTCATGCGCCAGATTTGTCTGGAAGCTCTTGCAGGGAGACCCTTCTCCCTGTGCTGGCTGGCAGTGCCTGCCCAACACAGACTCAGCAAAGCTTTCTCTCCCTCCTTGTTTCAGGGTGTTGGGGAGGATATGACAACAGCAGCGTGTGGTGCCCTCACTGAACTGCTCAATGCTTTTAAAGGTACTGCAGGCCCTCACTCCCTGAGGATGAGAAGTGCCAAACCCATGGCAGGAGAAGGGGCAGGGCTGCTGGACCCCAGCACAGGCAGCACCACCCAGCACCATCTCTGCTCCGAGCTGGCTCCTGGAACTGCAGAGCAGCAGGACAGGGCTCAGAAGGGCAGGTTCCCATCAGCAAGAGGGAAGGTAACCTGCACATTCCAGCAGCCAACCTTATCCCCACCTGGCTCCTCAGGAGATAATGAAGCTGTCACACAGTCACCCTCACACCTGGAGCTGAATTCCTGTGAGATAATCAGAATGTTTCCACTCCCACCCCAGCTACAACTCCAGTTAAGGCTGTTGGCTGTAGTCACCCTGCCAGGAGTCCTGGGGAGGCTGACAAGGGATGTTTTGCCCTTGTAGGAGCTCTGCAGCACCTAAAAGCAGAGCAGAGCCACCACGGGCAGGCCACTGGCGAGCAGTGAGACAGAGAAGAGCCAGTGGCCGCTTGTGCTGCTCTCGTTTTTGTCCCGTTTGACGTGAGGAAGGGAAGGTTTGCCCAAAGCACAGCCATGCCTGGGCCCCTCACTCACTGCCACAGCAGCTGACACCACCCAAACACCAGTGCTAATTGCAGAGACAGCAGAATCATCTGCATTCTGCCCACAACAACCCATTGTTATTTTTATGCACACACACACAGATACAAGTAAAGAACCCTTCTCATTTCAAGCTGTGCTATTATGCTAACTACAGAGAAATAAATATGCCACACTGTAGCTAATAAGTGTCATTCACATCAGTATTTATTCCAAACATGTTTCCCCCATCACGTCTGTTCTGCCTGGAACTGCTCATCACTAAAGAGGAGACCTTTATTTCTAGTGATTTAAGCAGACAGGAGAGAGTTAGCAATTAAAGCACACTTTTGTACAGTTTAATTCTTTTTATTTCAGCTATCAGGGAGCATTATGTGCTATCTCTATTTCTGGAGCCACCACCCACCAGCACTGGGTTTGTAATTTAGCAATTTTGAAGGTGGGTTCTCTGGCCTGGGGCTGACTCCTGATGTGCCATGGGCTTGTGGCTCTCAACCCCACATCCTGTTCCAAAGGACAGTGTCTCTCTCAGGAAAATGGGCTCAGAATCATTTTTGTTTATGCTCAGATACCTTCCTGCACTCCAGCACTTCACTCTCAGCCAGTGCCTGCATTAGATGCTGACTGCTGGTGGCTGCTGTCCCAGGAGCTGTCCCAGGAGCTGTCCCAGGAGCTGTCCCAGGAAATGTCCCAGGAGCTGTCCCAGGAGCTGTCCCAGGAGCTGTCCCAGGAGCTGTCCCAGGAGCTGTCCCAGGAGCTGTCCCAGGAGCTGTCCCAGCTCTCCCACAGCCACACCAGGAGCTGCCAGCAGCCCAGCACAGATCCAGGCACCTCCAGCTCTTCCCCTCTGGGATTATTTCTCTGCTCATCAAAGGTTGGCAAGGACTGAATGTCATTCAAGGAAAGTATTTCAGAGCTAAAAATAGTCTCCTGATTTTTGCTTCCCTCACAGAGCAAACACCTGCCTGCAGATGAATCCAGTGACACACATCTCTTTCACCTGATGTAACACTACACAAAGCTTCACATAAAACCCCAACTCCTGCTACCTGGGCTGGACTAGAATGTTAAACTGGAAATAGAACAGTCAGAAATCACCACCAGTATGGAAAACAAGCAAGGCTTTGGCTTCTGCCCAAGAGGGACAGATCCATCAGCCCATCCTGAACAGAGCAAACACAGGTCCCAGCATGAACACCACGAGGTGTGCAGTTGGCTCCAACACCCACAGCCTGCCCCAGTGAGGTAAAAATGGTTTCAGACTTGAGCAGTGCAGATGCTTAACAGAGGGGCCAATATTGCTGCCCTAAGGAAGGAATCCCAGGGACTGAAGGAGGGCCAGTGCTAATTACCAGCCCACACAGACATGTGGCTCATGTGCAAGGATCCTGCTATGCAGAAACAGGGCTGGGCATGTTACTGCAAGTGAGGAGACAAGCATCCATGTGAACTGCAGAGGTGGAGGGAGAAAAGGAAGAAATAACCTTTCATTTCTCCCCCCCTTTTTATTTTTTTTTTCATTCTTATGGTTAAAGGCCTGATTTGTGAAGATACTGAAAAACTAAAGTTGTCATTTATGTTTCTGGACTTTGCCTTTTAAACTGGCACAAACAGAACAGTGGATCAAACACCAATTGAGCTCCATCCATGGAGCTAATGGGACTAAGTGCCCAGAGGTGGGCTCCAGGAGAAACTTTTCTTTTAACATCACACATCAACTACTTTTCCCCTACTCCCAGATAGAACCCTTACCTCCTCCTGCTTACAGCCTGCTCCAGCTGAAAGCAGAGTTATCTTGCATCAGTGGAAAACAATGAGGATGGTTATGCCACGTTTCTTCCCCACAAACAAAGGGGCCAATCCCCAACCTAAGGGGCCAGTCTAACCTAGCTGTGAAGGTGAGGATGGAGGAGTGTTGCACATAAACATTTCTACCCAAGATCATACCAAGTATTTCAGTACTTTTGCCTTTTTCATATTTTCTTATATTAAGGCAAGAGAGACATCTAGAGATGACAGGCAGGGGATTGCAAGCTCCTAGAAAAAGACTTTTCTGGATAATGTGTAAGATGGTTTGCTCACAGAGTAGGAACAATAAATCAAGTGAATTAAATATGAAAAAAATCAACCAGTACTCATAAACTATAAAGGTACAAGAAGAAATAGCAATGGATTACAGAGTAGCAGGAATGCTCTCCATTTCCATGGCCCTCACACAGAATTTTCCCCAGTCTGTTAAAAAAGCAGTCTGAGAGTTGGGAGGTGTCACATACCCTACTAGAGCACCTTGTCCAAAAGCAAACCATGTCATAGAAATGCATACACAATGATGCAGCATCAGCAGATAAAAGTCTCAATAAAATGTAACTAAACTAGACTAAGAATTTGAATCCTGCCCCAGCACAAACATACCAACAGTATCACTGATCCCAACTCCATCACATGCTTGATTAGATAGGCTGTCCTGAGGAAAAGAAAATTACAGCATATTATTGCTTTAATACAGAGCAGCACCTGAGCAGAGAAAACATCAGAGGCATGAACAAAAACGGAGACTACCAGCCTCTGAAACCCCTTAACTAGAATAGTTCTCCAGAGTAGACTGTGGTTAAATCCATCCAGATATTTACTGAGAGATGGATACTTACACTATTTAGCAGTAAGGCATAGCCTTGTCTTAAATCTAAATTAGCTAAAGTAGCATTAGATAGAAGGTTGAGGAGGAAAAAGTGCATTTCCAGTGAAGCCACTGTCACACACCAGGCTTCTTAGCCTGCTGCAGTATCTTAAAGATCCACACTAATTCTCATCTCCAATATTACCTTAAACTAGGCTCAAAGCATCAAAGACAGAAAAACTCTCATTGTGGAGCAGAAATCAGGATACTCCTCCACCCATCTCCTTCAACGCCCAGTGATTGCAGGTCGGATGCTGCCCTCTGTTGACACCTTCTCATGCATCAGTAAATAGGTGTTTTTCTGGATCCACAGCAGGCAGGTAGATTGAACATCCTTCATCCTCTTCTTAAGCCATGGCATACGGAGCAACGGCACCCCGAAATACTGATCTGACCACAGAGGTGAGACTGGGCTGTACCTTGCAGGGGCATCACCAACCATCTCTCAACTACTTCCAATTTACTCATTTTCACACCTAAATTAAGTTCTGACCCCGTTCTACCTCCTGGGACTGGACTATTGATGCTGACACTGCCTGTGGCCAGCTGAGCAGCAGGAAGGGGCTGCAGGCAGACCAGCTCCAGAGCTCTGTGTGAGTGGCTGTTCCATGGCAGCAGGTACGGAGCAAGGGCTCAGGATTGGTGTGCAGGGCAGGGGTGACACCATCGCTTCCAGCTCTGTCTTGGACCACAGGGGACCCAGGACAGCACCAGGACAAAGCTTGGTAACTCAGGGGCTTCCTCAGGGGAGGCCCACCCTGCCAGTTTTCCCCCATGAAAGTCAGCTGCCTCTGTCCCACAGGGGATAACTCCATCTCTGATGTTCCCTCTGCCCCACAGGGACCAAACCCCTTCTCTGAACTCTCACACTTGCCCCCGACCACCTGTTGTAATCCACCCTGCACTTCTGGCTTTGTGCCATTTCCCCTCTCACCTCTATCAATCCTTTTCTTACCCAAAATGCTTTTACCTGCAAACTGGCATATACATGCCCTCACTAAACATTGCCAAGGTTAAAAAAAAATATACCACTTTCAGATTTTAAACATGTCTGGGAGTAAGAATTCCTGCAAACCCAGTTAAAGCTGTTGTGCTGTCATGATCTCTCCCAACAGTTCCCAAGCCCACCTTCCAAAGCTTATGGCTCTCAGCCAGCAGCTGAGGAGTAAAGCTCTCACCAGTGAAGTGCAAGCTCAGAGATCACCTCAGGAACTCAAACCAGCCACAGCAGCTTCCACATGTGGTAAGCCTGGATGCAGTTACTTTTGTAGATATACTGTGGAAGAGGTGCTTCTGCTGCTGCTTCCTTTCCTCCAAAGCATTCTTGTTACATCAGAGCTCTAATTTCCATTTAATAATTCTATAAAAGTTGCTGGGCTGGCTTGTGGAATAAATTTACAGTTCATTCCCAACTGATCTGTCAACTGAGAACATCAAAAATTGTTACCTCAGGAGTTTCTGTGGGAGTAAAGGACACACACAGCTAAGCTGGGTCAGAAAAACTACCACATCCTGTGTAAAACTGATTTAAAACAGCTGTCAAGCTAGCAGAAAACTTGCCATAGTAAATTCATCTAAGGAAGCCTTAAAACTGTCATTGGCCTTAAAACTCTCATTGGCCTTCTTCTACTAGGTATAAGAAACATGTTCTATTCTAGACTTGATAAAAATTAACATTTTATAAAAAGTAGTGCAATCTTGATACAATCTTCAGTTACTCTGAGCAAGAAGTACAAAATCTCAGGTGTCAGTGCCTGGTACTGCAGAATGAAATCCATTATGGACAGGAAAAACCCCACCTGTCACTAAATAACTCTATTTGACAACAAAATAGGGGTTGAAACAGACTCTTGACTTTCTAACTACTCTGACACAGTGAAGGAATCTTCATCAAAGCACATTTGTTTCCAGTGCAACTGAGAACCAGTGATCCCATTTGAATGTTTCAATGCCGTCTCCAATCCACACTTTGTGACCTTAACCATCACATCTGTGACCCAGCAGGTAAACCAGGGGCAAAGCCCCTGCTCTTCTCAGCCAGGCTCGTTAGGACACTGGTGCCACCACATTTCCTGCAAGCACTTTCAAAGCTCTGCTGGCTCTCATGTTCCTCCAGAAGCACATCAAACACACTGCAGTCCATCCAGAGCAAAGACCTTTTGTTTTACAGCATCACCTTCTCCTTTTCTCCATAAACAGTAACAGACTGAACCACCAGAGGTTACAGAGTTATTGAGTTCAGACTTGGTCCCTGAAGAGTCACCTCCATGCCAAGGTTTGTGATGAAGTATCACCTTCAAGGCATGTCACTTCCAGCTCAAGCAACTGTACAGAGCGGACAAGGGGATGCATCACCAAGAAGGAAAACTCAGTTTCCAACTGTTTGTATCAGAACCACAAATTCACCAGCTGGTTCAGTTGAAACAGGCTTGCTACATCTCCATGTGCTCCTTCCTGCTGAGACTGCAAACAAGTGAAATAAGGCAGGGCACTTCCAGCTGTTTTTGGAGGACAATGCCATCAGCCCAGCTTGCTTCCCATCCTCTACCAACTCAAGCTGTACTGCTCCATGTACTGCCTTGAAAAACATCTGATTTCTCTGCATCAAGGACATTGTGCTGTCACATGCTTGAAGCAAACACCAACTCATTCAATACTAAATATTCCCTACCTGTAGGTCCAGACAATCTTACTTCCTCACTCTGAAAACTTAGAAGAAATCTCAACCAGCTTTGCTTCTATGTGCCAACATACAAAGTAGCTGCACAGCAACTACTCTACCCAAAATTCTGGTGTTTTGAAACACTCTCTGAGTAGATTTGAAGGAAAATAATTATTCAACCTCCCAACCTGTTACTCCTTTCACTCTATGACGTGGAACAAGTTTGTGATCTGAAACCAAACTTTGACCATTTAATTATTCCAGAATCCCATACCCCACAACTTTTTTTAACCATTAACAGGAAATACCTTCTGGCAAGACATCTATTATTGAGCCAAAAAGTGAAACTCTAGAATGGCACACGGATGTGGAGACAGGTATTGAATACCTGTGAGGTGAGCCCGTGCAGGACAGCTGGGATTAGCATTAGTTCAGCACTAGAGCTCTCCTGCTGAGATCTCCTGTACAGTGACCCCAAACTGTCATTCCAGTGGTAACTTTTAGAAGTACATTATATCCTTAACAGAAATAGAATTGTGACCAGGGATGGTGTGGAACCCAAACATCACTTGAAGTGAAGCTGGAACCTGAGCACTATTGAAGATCTGTAACAAGAACTATCACAGGCAGTGTTTGAAGTCATTAAAATACCGACTGGAAACATCAGAGTCCATTTGAACAATTTATTAGTATCCTCTTTTTTTACAAGTTTTAGAAAAAGAATCCCAGGATTTTGCCTCCTGTGTGTTTTCGTCTCGCCTCCTCATGGTCCATGATGCCAGCTGAGGTTGTCAGTACAATATACCTGCCAAGAGAGAGCAAATGGTCAGTTCATCATCCTGCTCAGGCTGCTGCAGAGCTGGCAACTCCATCTCTGTTACAACAGCAAGGCCTGTTCCTGTAAGAAAGGGCCCAGTGCAGTGAGATCTCATTATCAACAGTACAAAAGCAGCTCCTCTCTCAAGCACAGCTCTGCAGCACACACAGCACAGTGACAACTTCTGTGCTCCAACGATTTGCCTCTTTCCTTGCTTATTCCCACTGGGCTGTCCCTGCCCCGTGCTGGACAGGTTTCTAGACCAAGTTCACTTCTGTCCTCCACAGATGCTGCTACCCAGTGCAGGCAGAGGTGCCAGAGCGCCAGCAGCTCCTCAGCTGGGATCTCTGCCTCAGTGCTGAGCACTGCCTGCTGCAGGATCTGCACCTGCTGTCACTGCTAATGCCAACATCTGCATTACCAACACTCCTCACCCACACAGCTCTGTCCTAAAATCCCAGTGATAACACAGACTAGCTACACAGGGCCAGCTGAAGCAGGAATTGCTGCTGGAGCTTTAAGAACAGGAACAGCACACAACTGTTAATCTTCCCTTTGACAGGACAGACTGGCTGAGGCCCTGGAGACTTCCAGCTCTTGACTCTGCACACTTTGTGAAGAAAAGATACACTGCATAATAGTAAGATTTCCTGTGTTCTGGAGACTGACTCTAACAGAGGCATATCTGATTAATTTGCACACGATCTGGACATATGAATTCAAGTAGCACAATCTACTTCCACTGACTGGGTAACCTACATAACTCTTTCCCCATTTAAAAATGGCCATTCATGAACCAAAACAAGTATGAGAAGTCCTATTTTCCATTCAACTGTGAAATGGTGAAACAAGGATTTTAACAAAGCCAAGCAGAAACAGATCCTTACTTAGCAGTGACCCTTTGAAACTGGTTTAAAAGGGCATTTATATGGAGGATGTATTTTTAGACTACAATTTAAATCCAGGCCGATCAGAGGAAAGGGAAAGGTGTCATGTGAATCTAACTCAGGCAGTTTGTGAGTATAACAGTTTTACACATAACACACCCTTCCTCATACTCACCCAAACTGACGGGAAGGCAGCAGGTTGTTCTGCCACTTTTCCAAATCCTTCAGCTGCACATCAAATCTGGGACTGATTACACCACACTGTAAAAGAGAATTCCATTACAAACTGAAGAACTTTATGGATTTGCACATCTCTGATCCCAGCTCCCTGCCTAAAGAACTTTACCAAGTGCTGTCTTACACACCCCCTTACTTAGCACAGGATGAGTGGTGCTTTCTCCCACCTGGGACCCTCCCACCCAGCAACTCCTCACCTGTTAACTTCCTCAGCCTCTCTCCCTCCTCCTCACCTGAACAGCCTTAAACTGCTGCTCAAGCTACACCACCCAAGTAATGCCCACACCTGAGAGAGCACAAAAGCACACTGTAACATCAGCAAAATTCCTGAGATTGCTCCGGGATATTCTACCTCTAACCATCATACAAAATAAACCCCATGTAAACTTTAACCAAGAAGAAACTAACATGCATAGAAATTACTGAAATTTTCAAGATAGTTGTATTACTGACCAAGACCACCAGGCACCACCACCAGTAACCTCACTGGCTCCAGTGATCTTAACGACTGTCCAACACCAAACCAGAAGCACACCTTCCTGCACTATGTGCATTTTTATGTGCTAAACAACTGTTCCCTTGTTGCAATGATTGAGAGAAACACAATATCCATTAGCCTGGAAGATCCATTATAAAGTCATCCTGGAAGAGTTCAAGGAACACTGCTGTCAAACCTGACCTACATCATTTATTACAGACACATAACACTGTAATTGCTGCAGTAATTTGGGGGTGTCAGGATTACCTGCCTTATACACTCATGCAATTTTCAGATGGCATATTTATTCCTATCATATCACACCCCAACATATTCTGACCAAGTAATTTTTTTATTTCTTTACAGAAGAGCCAACTCTCACTTCAAAAGCTTAACTGTAAACAATGATGCACAGCAAGTCACCACAGAACTACACAGCTCAGTAGTTTGAGACATAAGGATTTAAAAATTTCCAAAACATACACAAATGCTTCATATGCCCCAGGAACTTCACAAGCACCAATTAATGTAACATTCAACTTTCCCTCACTGCAGGCAAAGCCCACCTGGCAGCAGGAGAAAGGTTTGTCTTCTCTACATCTGCAGGTATCAAACATCAACTGGAAACCAACTCAGCTCCTATCTCTTAAGACAAGTCTTCCAGATAGCTTAAATATCAAAGAAACTGAGAAAGCACAAGGCAGACAGAAAGCCTTTGAAGAGAAAGAAATACACAGCACTTGCAAGGAGGCTTCCCTGAAAGCGTACCTTACATATTCAGTTTAAAAGAAATGTAATTAGCGACCCATATCACTTTGAACCCAGACAAATTAACCACCCTTTTAACTGGTAACATCCATGCTACTCTTATTTATACGGATTCAACAAACACCACCTTCTTTACAAGCAGTGCTTTTAGAAACAGAGCAGACAAACATAAAATAAAGACTCATTTAAACACTGCATTAAAGAACTGAATTTGGGAAGACAAATCCTACCTTGTTGAGTCTGCCTGTGAGGTTGACAACAATCTTCCCAGCTCTGTGATCATCAATTATCTCAAATTCACCAATGTAACCTGCAGGAGACCAGCAGTCAAAGACACATATAACACCTAGCTACAAAAACACAACTAATGAAGTGTGTTGCACCAAGCTACTTCAAGCACCTTGATTTACTTCTTTTACCCCAGCAGCACCCCCGCACACCCGGGAGAGCAGGGCCGGGACTTACCGTGCTTCATCATCACGGTCAGGAAGCGGACGATCACTTTGGAGCACGGCCGGATGAGCACCTGGCGTTTCCCACGCTTCTCTGCGTTGTTGATGCTTTTGAGAGCATCGGCCAGAACGTTCATCCGCACCATGGTGCCTGCAGGGAGAGCAGCACCTATTGCACCGGCTCTTCAGCACACAAATACTGAGCAGCGCTTCTTCCCAAGCTAATTTTAGATCTAAGAGATCCAACACTGACAGAAAGTTGCATTAAAACTTAAAAAGCACTGTCAAGCTAAATAAGCGAACCAAGTCACACAGCTGTGATCAAGAAGAGTTACCACTACCATAAAAAGTCAGGATATTTGACACAGTTAAAACTGACTTTATCAAAGCACACACACGATTCCAAAACCACTGTCCAGACACCATGTCAGCAATGTGACATCTCCCCAGATAAATCGGTTTGACCTTCAAACCAAATTAAAACCCAGCTGCAAATACCACTCCTGTGCAATAACGAGATCCTACATAGTATTAAATCAACAGATGCTGCTCTGCTCACTGATCTGCAATAAACCTGTAAGATGCACAAACACAACACTGCGGAAAGGAAACCCGGCAGCAGCTCTCAGACGCTCGAGAAAAGGAGTCTCGGAGCACTCCCAGCACGGCAGGGATGACTTGGCACTGCTACCCCTCTCTGACAGACCCCGGGCACTGCCAGCACCGTCCCCAGCGGTGTCCCTGTCCCGGGCACTGGGGCACATCGTGTGGCACGCGAGGACTTTCACCACTGAGACACCGACACCGCGCGAGCCAACTCCCGCCCCCGGCCGAGAGCCGCCAGCCCCCCGCGCCGGGGCCGCCTCCTCCCCGGGCCCCGACCGCGCCCGCTCCCCCGCGCTCCGCTACCTCCTCCCCGGCCCCGCCGCACGATCCGCACGCCCTACGGTGCAGCAGTCCCGCGGCTGCCCCGCGCCCTGCCCGGCCCAGCTCCCCACAGCTCCGGCCCGGGCATCGCTGCGGAGCGCGGGGCCACGGCCGGGAGGCGCCGACCCCCCTCCCCGCATTCCGGGGGCTCCGGACGGCGCCAGGACCGGTGCCGGCGGCTCAAACCGGGCCAGGAGGGTGGGGTGGTGCCCGCTGCCCCCGGCGGCACGGGCGGGGCGGGCGCGGGGCTCGGATGGCGCCGGGACGGGGCGGATGCGGCGCGACCGCGGCTCCGGCCCCACTCACCGAGAGCGCGATGGCGGAAAAGGAAGAGCCCGGGCCGCGCGGGGTGATGGGAGGGCCATCGGCAGGGGGAGATATCGCGAGACTTCGCGCCTCAAACCTGGCCCTCCCCATTGGCCGAAGCCCCGCGCCGCACTTCCGGAGCGACGCCGCCGCCCGGCTTCCATAGAAACGGGGACGCTTCGCGCGCGTACGGAGGCGCGTAAGAGACAAAAAGCTGCTATCCGCCGGGCAGAGCGGGCGGCCCGGGGCAGCAGAGTTGCTACACGGGGACACCGCGACACGGGGACACCGCGACACGGGGACACCGCGACACGGGGACACCGCGACACGGGGACACCGCGACACGGGGACACCGCGACACGGCGCTGCGGTGAGCAAAGAGCCGGCTGATGGATGGGCTGTGGTCTGTACTCCAAAGGGGCACACGTGCAGCACCGAGGCCGGTGTCAGTGTATTCTCCAGCCCCGCGACACTGCGCTCTCCCACCGCCAGGCTGTGCCCGCTCAGCACCGCACTCCCTCAACCCTTCCCACACCTCCTGTTTAACTGAAAAATGCACTGACACCCTTTTCTGTACAGTGACAAGGAGCAAGTCTTCAAGTAGTTTCTCTTTAGTCTGTATTTACCTATTCAACAGTTACAATAGACACTGAAGAGAGTTCATTTTAAAACAGTAAACTTTTAAAACATTAACACAGGTTTTAGCTTTTTAAAGAAAAAAAGTTCAGTTTTAAAAAAGGAGGGAGAGATCATAGAAAAAGCACAAACAATTCAGGCTTATTTACAGAGTCAAACTCAGCATATTCAGAGTGATTTTGTGTACAGACAAACATTCATTAAACCAAACGTGCTACAAGGCTCCATGACAACAGCAGTTTCCAGAACAATCAGCTGTTAAGGTTACACACACCTTCACTCATTTTCTACAGTCTCAGTGCAATGAGTTTACACTACAGCTAAATAACTGAACAACAAATTGATATATTCCAGACCCCTACTCAACACACTCTCAGGTACACACGGCCAAAAGCAGATTTAGTGAGACAATGGAACCACTTTCTGCCCCCATTTTAGATGGGGGCCCTCAGCCACGGCCATTCTCACTCAGCTAATTGTCCTCCTGCCACAAGGATCAGTAGTAACAAGCCTCCAAGAAGCATCAGCATTCAGAACTGCCTCTCACACTTGCTGCAGCCACAATTAATGATCAGCAAAACTAATAGAGTAACAGAAATCCTATCAGGCATTACAGCTCTCTGTTGGGGTGGTTATGCACAGGGTATCTTAGTTTGATGAAGACACATAACAAGCTTCATACATCAAAGGAAAGGATCTCTCAGACAGGATCAGCTCCAGGCTGCAGAACCCTACACAGCACAGCAAGAGACAAACCCAGAGCAGTTGCTGGAGTGACTTTTTCACTTCATCAGGGAGCCAATTAAAAAAAAAAAGTCAGTGAGCAATACAACTTCTATTGTCTTAATTATACATTAATTCTCAAAACTGTTCCCAAGAAACCTTTTGCTAGAATCAACAGCAGTTTAGTCTTCATTCATTTTTCTTTTCCTTGTGCTTGAGAAGTTTGTTGATCTCTCTTTTTGCCATTCCAATGTACTTTGTGATGATCCCATGTTGGTTTAGTCCAGGAAACAGTAACAAGAAGCTCACTACAGAGAAGGAGAAAAGAAAAATTAACGCTCCCTTTAAAAGCTTCTGTCACTCTACAATTCTTTACTTCACTTAAGCCCCATTAATTGCTTGAAAAAACATAATCCTGCAACAAAAACAACCCACCACACTTCATCAAAAATTACTTCTACCAGTCTCAATCCATTTCAGGCAGCTAACAAAAGAGTTCCTTGTGTCTTGCATGCCCACACTTACCAATTAGATAGGTCAGAAAGAGATTGTGAACTTGCTGTCCAATCCAGGCAATCACAGCAAGAGCAAAGAGCATGGTCATGAAGTACTAGAAGTGAAAAGGGAAGAGTTACCACAGACTTGTTGGGGATTCTCCCTTCCGTTCAGTATTTGGCAATACATTTAAAACTAACATGAAGCTTTCTGGCTCTTCCACACGTGTGCACAGGTGTGTTAAAATTGAGATTACAGGATCTGTAATTGTACATTCTCATTTATTTTCACACCATCAGCCAGAGAGGGTGCATATTTTTTTTTGCCCAGATATTCCTTAGTGCCAGACTGTGCCATCCCCAATGCTGCACCAAAAGCTCTTTTTGGGATTCAGTAGCTCATGTACCAGCTGACACACTACTAAAGATCCAGTTCTTTGGACAGTTTGTGCACACTGGAAACAGCTTGTTTCCAAAAATTAACCAATCCAGAGAAATTCAGTGTCTTTATTATCAAGGGTATGCTCCTAAATTGCACTGAACTGCAAATTTTTCAGTCTTGTATCTTGCCACTCCAGGTCTGAATAAATCTGTGACCAGTATCACAGCCAGAACTGCCCATTATTGGTTTGGAATTCCAGTTCATTCAGGCATGTGCCTTGCTAAAATACTTCAGACAAAGCTAAATCAGACAAAATCTTAAGGCAATAGAGATTAATTGTTAGAACTCAGTACCATTTTAGGCTTTTCTTCCTTCAGAGTGAAGAGGCGCTTCCACCAGCCAACAATCCGGCGGCGAGACTTCACCAAATTGCTGCAAATCTCATGAAATCTTTGCTGCTGTTCTGTGGTCCTTTTATTAAAGGGAGGGGAAAAAGCCAGAAATAAGAATTCAAGATTCAATTTAAAATCTTTGAAAATCTCCCATGGCATTTTTCCAGCAGTAAAAACGTACCCAGTGCTCATCTGGCACTTGCTTTGCTTAGTTTGATACCTGAGCACTGCAACAGAAGTGCCCATGCAATTTTCCTGTATGCTGACTCTGCTAAACTGACTCCCAAAGAACAACCTAAGGACTGACCTTATCTGATACCAGTGTGATAGACACAAATAATGCATATCTACATAAGGAACATTTATCCATTAGTCATCTGAAAGTAGATACACTAAAATTCACCTTTAACTCAAAATTTTATTCAAATTATGTTCTTCAAGTTACTGCTTTTATACAAGCCTTGCCTTTGTTCAAATCTGTTTCAATCACAATCACATTCATTCTCTGCATTTCTATTTTTTCATCACATTTACTATTGCCTCTCTCCAAACATACAATCAATACTTTCCACATCATTTTATTTCTTAGTATCTATTATCCATTAATTACTAAAAACTAGTCCAGCAGAACTAACTAGTATGCTTAAAAAAAAAAATAACTTGTTTTTCCAGAAGAAAAGGAACAATAAAGGTATGTTGTAGTAGTTATCTTCCAGAAAAAAAATAAAAAGCATGTTGCTACTGTCCTCATGTATTCTAGAGATTACTGATTTCTCACTACAATGACTCTACAAAGTAACCATTTGATATCTGCAAATCAGATATCCATTTTGATAAAGATCATAATTACACTCAAGAAACCGTTTCAATTGAAGCTTTCCTCACCACTTATTAGAGCCAAAGATTCGAGGAGCAAGAGCAGGAACCAGGTAATCAGCCAAACAGAGGAACATAACGAAACAGGAGACGCCTGAGAGAACTGATGGGTCCAAATAGTAGATCATCCTGCAGAAAGAGAAATTATTTCTGACTGCTCAAGCTGTTAAATACTACACATTCTTGGTCACTTCTTCAGTGGCTTACAGCTTCCACCAGTAGACCTACTGTCTTGCCTAACCTCAAACAAAATTACAAGAAATGCCTTTTTTTCTAATACACCAGATAAGAATATGCTACAAGCAAATCAGATAAAAAGTTCAGTAGAAGTAAAAATTCATCATTATTATTCTCTCAGAAATTGACAACACACAGTGAACTTAACACTGATTGAGGGATGAGGATGACTGAGTGAACATCTGAAATAACCAGGTAGAGTAAAAGCTCTAATTTTGTTGCTCAAGTCACAGAACTCAGACCCACTAGAGGTTGTCATTTGCTGTCTCTCCTGGGAGAGCCAGCCAAACCTGTTCTGGACAAGAGGCCATCAATCTCCACTTAAAGCAGTGCTGCATTTTCCATACTCAGTCTGCCAGCACTCAAACACAGCAGAAGGGCAACTGGATAAGAACCAGCTGATCTCCCAAGTGCCTGATAACACCAGCTGGGGCCTCTGCTATTCAACTGTACTTCACAGAACTTCCTGAACACTGAAACAGTAAAAGAAAAGAAATGACCCAGTCCACAGCGGGGCTGTCCTGTACATCTGCAGAGTGCTACTGTGCTGGATGTTTGAGGTCATTTTGATGAGTTCAGAACCTGAAGTGGTTTATTTCCACAAAGTACTATTCAACACAAGATCTTTCCTGCTATAATCACAGGATTTATAACAGAATACCCTGAACTTTACACAATTACTTCTTTTAAAAGTTACTTTTCAGCTTCCATTTGATTTTCATCTTCCTCATCTCCCCTGAAGACAAAAAAATTTGTATTAGCCAAAAGACCAATTATCCTTGCCTCACCTGGTTCAACATCTTTTTTTGTAATTTCTCTCCTTACTGCAGGAGCAGATACAACTGGCAAACTGCACAGCTGGCTTGAACAGCTGTCTGTGCAAGGCAGGTTATCTTTATCACCATGTTACATAAAGGCACATCCAAGTGCCTCCAGCACCTCCAATCAGACAGGCAACATCCTTCCACTCCACTGACTGGAAGTTACCTGCATTCTTCCCTTTTCCCCTTTCTCAAAAGAAATTACAGAGAATATAAAAAAAGCCCTACCTGTGCAAAAAAAAATGAACTCATCCTAAACACCACAGCAAAGAAGCAGAAGAGGATATTTTGCCCGATGGAAACGAGCTTTCTGTCAGGATGCTGCTGTTGGTGTGGGGGAAGCCAAAGGAGATCATGAGATCTGACTAAGAAGCAGGGTACAAAGAATGAGGGCAGCACATGAATGCACCACTGAAGAACATTCAGCTGAGCACAGTAAAAACCCCAGCAGCTGCTGCTGGCAAACAGCTTTTGCAGAAATCATTCTGAGCAGGATATAACTCACGTTACTTCCTGTTTTCAATTCTTCTGGTTTTAATTTCCAACAAAGTTCACACATTTTAAGAAAGATCCTGGAGTAAAAGCCTTTCTATTAGACTTCTCCAGATGTCCTACTAATTTTCTTAATAGGCTTGGTACCAGCCATGAAGATGCACTGATGTTGCAGGCTCCCTCCAGAAGGTACTTACAGGAAAGAAAAGGAAACAACACTCATCAGTGCCAGAGGAAACCAGGCTCGCTCCCAGCGAAGAACTTTATCTGTAATCAAAATCACTTCTCCCCATCCTTGCAACTGCTCCTCCAAGCTTGCAGTTTCAGAAGCCTATACAAAAAGAGAAGAAAACTCTTTTACTACCCAGAGCATCAAAATAATTCCCACGCTGAAGTAGCTAAAAAAAACCAGTGCGATAATTAAAGATCCCAGCCACAAATCTTTCTAAGTAATTAAATTAGTAATAATAACGTGAGTTTTGTACTAAGTTATGACTTTCTAGAAGTGATGCCTTTAAATAGTTAAGATCTTACCAGCATGTATAGGCCAAACAATACCTTCTCCTAGATTTTGCCAAAGTGTTTTCCCCTTTTCTCCCATTTACAACATCCCATCCCCCCAGAATAGTAGAAAGTCAGGTTTAAAAACCTAACTAAAGCCTCTCAAGTTTTCAGTGTCAATTACTGGAAAACTGTAATATGAGAACTATTTAAAAATAAATGTATTTTCCAAGACAACTCTACCACATTAAACTGAAGCTTTCTAGGTGTTGTTCAATGCCAGTTTATTATGAGGAAGATGGATAAAGACTCAGAATCCACAGTAGAGTTATCCACCTGCTCACATTAAGTTATTCCAGAAACTGTCTGCCCAAGACAGCCTTTAAACTCCACTTCCTATATGGTTCCTATATTGCTCCCTACACCTCTCCTGCAAGGAAGCCCCACCTGTGCTGCCATCAGCTTGTTAAGCAGTTCATCTGAGGTGTTCCACATTTAACAGAGCTTAACAATCTCCCCTCAGTGGGAGATGGCATCTCAGAGACCACAAAACTCAGGTAATCCGTGAACAGAACCGACTGCTGCCCGAGCAGCAAGAGGTGAAGTCATGAAGACATGCACGTCTGCTGTGCAGAGGTAACAGAACAGGTTTCACTCTCATCTACGTGCTGCACTTCATTCCAAAGAGAACTCCGACGCCACTAGAATAACAAGGACAATACAGTTCCGTGGACTTTCTACAAACTCTGGAGTTTCCCTCCAAGCTCGGAGCTCCTGGAGGTGCTGCCTGTGCCCAGCCTGGGTGTGCAGCACCGCAGCGCTCAAACGCTTCCAGCCCCTCCACAGCCTCCTACAGCGCTTTTCCCATTTCCCACGGCAGCCGCTTACCAAATGAGGCATAACTCCCTATGTATCCTTGCGTTTCCTTAACTAGCCAAGCCTATTTCGGCACGTTTAGCTAAGCTCATCACCCAGAGCCTGCCGCTCTCCCGTATCGCTGCGGCGTTCGACACCGACAGAGACACACGACCGACACTCAGACACAGACTGACAGCCACGGACAGACACAGTCGGGGTAAGCCCACAGGTCAGGTAACGCAAGCGCTGCTGGAGCTCGGCCCGCGAGCAGCAGCGCAGCCGCCGCGCCCGCCCCACGCGCGGCCGATCCCGCACCGAACCCCCCGGAGCCAAACCGCGTCACACAGCACGGGGCCGAGCGGCCCCCGCCAGCCACCGCTGCGGGTAGGACATAGCAGAGCAAGGCAGGGCGGGCCCGGCTCCGCCGCCGCCCCCAGCAGGCCCGAGCGGCCGCCCGCCCTCACCAGCTGGTAAAAGCTGTTGTTGTCCCCCTCCGCCATCTTGCGCCGCTCCCGCACCGCCGGCCACGCCCTCCCCCGCCGTGCCGAGCCGCCTTTTATAGCCTCCGTGGGCCGCCTGAGCGCTGTGATTGGCCAGTGCCGGGGCCCCGCCGGCCGCCGGTTGGCTGCTGCGATTCGAACCGCGCGGGCCGTGCGCGCGCCCCCTCCCGCGCCGCAGTGCGGCTGAGGCGGCGGCGGGCCCGCCCAGGGAGCCGTGCTCGGCTCCGGGGAGCCGCGCTAACCCCGCAAAAACCTCTCAGCGTCAGCTGGGTTGGAAAAGACCTCTGAGTGCAGCTAATGACCGAACACCACTTTGTCAACTGCGCCATTGCGACACACGTCGCATCTTTTCTTAAAACGCCTCTATGCACATGGTGACTACCACCTCCATGTGCCGCACGTTCCAGTATCTAATCAATCCGTGAAGAAATTCTTCCTAGTGTCTAACCCACCCACTCCCCCCTAGGTTCAGTAAGACCGTGTCCCCTTGTCCTGTCGCTTGTTTCCCGGGAGCAGAGCCCGGCCGGCTCCTTCTGACCAGTTTCCTAAGGTCAGCCGGGGCTCCCTCATGTGCTGCAGCCGCTCCCTGTCCGCTCTGAGCCCGAGCTGTGCCGCCGCAAACTGCTGCTAACACCAAAGCCCAACACTGTGTTTTATTGCCTTCAGAACTTGTGGCAGCATGGGAATAAATACAGGAGAAAGGCACCGGGATATAAATATTGTTTCTGACTCAGCTTTCTAAATGATTCAGGCACGTGTGTTAATGAGCGTAATCACCATGCAATGCAAGGCTATAATGAGAGCAAAGAAAACATCTCAGGCACCAAAACTACTCTGGCACCAGCTTGATGGAGACAAAAAAAAAGAGAAGGACTGAGGAGGACACTGTAAGCAAACATATGTCTGTCCTGAATGGTTTGGTCTTTCACAGGGTGCTCACAGGTTCACTTACCCTAGAATGTATGTAAAGAACAGATTCTATACTGAGTAACTTTCATTCACATGCCGCTAAAAGCTAACAGTATTTTTGTATAACGTTTTACACTTATAAATGGTGGAGTTCACCCTCAAAATCTGTAATTTTACCACAGCAAAGCTCACACAAAAGATGATTTCATAAGTGATGATGCCAGCAATAATTTTATTAGTCTTTTAAAAGAGTATGGAGCCATACAGAAGCATGACCTCACAGCAACCTTCCAGTGTCTTCATCAGGAACTGTAGTGACAGGACAAGGAGGAATGGGTACAAACTGAAAGAGGGGAAATTTGGCTTAGATATTAGGAGGAAATTCATTACTGAGGGTGTTGAGAACAGGTTTGCCCAGGGAGATATCCCTGCCCATGGTAGGGGACTTGGGACTAGATGGTGTTTATGGTCCATTTCAACCCCTCAGCATTGTGTCATTCTGTGATGCATTAGTTTCTATGGATATTTGCAGTGCCCTGCAGCAACACTGCTCTGGCTACGAGACACCATCAGCCAGCTCCTGGTTTCATCTGTTTATGTGATTCTCAGCACAAAAATCCCAAGCACTTACCAATGGAAATAGCAGGCTTTGCCATCATCTCCAGCCCATCACATTCACCATCTTCCAGCCAGTCTTTCAAACACCAGCTCCCCAGTCAGGTGCCCCTGCAGCTTTTCTCCATCCCAGAGGGCCTGCAGAGGTGCCTTTCCCTCCTGGCAAGTGGTGCTCCATAGCTCAGAGGGGTACAGGGACAGGTGAGTGCTGCTGGGTGCCCTCAAGCCCAGAAATGCCAGAGTGGCCACTGCACTGTGGAACATGGAACAGGGCAGAGCCCTGCCACCTGCCCAGCCCACCCTCACTGAGCAGCCAGGCCTTGTGAGGCACCACACCAAATTAAAAAATGCGTGCCTACATACACATGTATTTATAAATTCCATTGTTAAAATCCCAGCCATAGTGTAGGAGAGGCAGGGGATGAGCAGCAGCTCAGTACCTCCTGTACCTTACCTGAGCTACACCCAAATGTTTTGCATTGCAATGCATGGCACAGACCACGCTGCAATGGGATCAATCCTTCCTGCACCAAGATTCTCTCTTAGCAGATGCACAGAAAATTAACTCCCCAAGCTGGCTTCAAAACACCATTAAAAGGGGCAATGCAATTGCTCTGTGCACTTAGAACAGGCACACAAAGTTTACATGTCAAGTCTCCACCCTTTCAGCATACCAATACAAGTTTATTATGTTATTAATAAAAAATAAGCCTGATGAATGGCAGAATTGCTCTGATCAGCTATGCATTTATGTACACAGCATTAGCTGTAGTTAATGTCTGTAATTTCTGTGACATTCTTTAACTAAAAATGTTAACAGTGTACTCACAACTTCACTAAAGAAATAAATGCATTTTATAATTTGGGACCACATTAACAAACATGCAGATGGCAAGTGCCATCTCAAACTTTTTTCCTAGTCAAATTCTTTAATGTATAAAGTGTCTGCTAATTATAGGAAAAACTAGGGAAAAAAAGAAGGAAAAGAAAGCAAAGAAGCCTTTGAAGTACTTGAGCGTACTAAAACAGAATGGCTAATGTACCAGACACAGAACATATTGATGAATAATTGAAGTAAATTAACCTTAAAGACCACAGCACTTAGAAAAACAGAGCTTCAACTTGGGGGACTTAAGTCTTTTACAGACATTTAAAAAAATCAGACAAAATGTTACTATTTAAATAGAATAATCCTTGAGGGCAAAACTAATTGTTGCAAAGCAAAACCAGATCATGAAGTCCCTACAAAGTACAAAATTAATTTCTGTTAACTGTATAGATCTGTTGCATTTTCAATTTGTTGTATTGACAGTACCATTATCCTACCAAAATAATCTAGGACACCAATAATGATTCCAGTTCAACACATCCCAGCAACTCATTTGGCAAAGCCATGTGCACATCCTGACTTTACAAAAGGGGAGAAGGAAGAGAGGCAGACAAGCAGCTCATTTTCAACGGGCATCTCAACCATGAGCCTATAGAATTGTGAGGGGGTAACAAAAATGCTGAACAAATGTGGAATTCAGCTTTGAGAAATTAATTTATAGCATGGTCCCTTGGTAAACATTTACTGCAGGTAAGCAGCAGGCAAAAAACTGCCATCAGCTGAACTGTTTGACTTCTATGGGTTCAGCTGGTTTGTGTGTATTTAGAGAGGTGATTCTAGACTTGCATTACTGTAGGTGTGCTTCACTGCAGAGAAAATAAACACCAGTTTTACTGAAAATAAAGGAAGTACTCTTATGTCTTTGTAAGAAGCATCTTTTAAGAGAATGTAACTAACACAGTCTTATTTACTATGCAGGATGTGTGAGCAGAATCTGAATTTTAGGTTTCATCTAGACTGTACCAACTTCCCATACTGTCAACATTTCCAAGAAAAATGCGTCAGCACACAAGTTGACAGTGACACTCCCACCAGCTCCTGCACATCTGAGCTGTCTCCTTTGCATTAGTTATGCAAATTTAAATCTCTGCAGGATCTTCCTCTAATCTGGGGTTTGGTTTGTATGTGTTTGTATCGAGCACTTAAATTCTTCCCTGTAATTTTCACAATCACACAGTATTTGCATAGAAGGAAATTAAAACCACATATTTTTTATTTTTTAAAACTTTATTAAATTACGCAGTAAGAACCCATCTCCACACAAGTGTTTCATTTCTGGATGGCAGAGGTATAATACATGAGCCACAGGTGAGTGCATTACCCCCTCCCTTCCCCCCAGCTTCCAAGAAACAAAACAGCAGGTACAACACACTCCTGTCACTACACTTCTCCAACAGATTGTTCATAAGGTTATTTTTAACTGGAGAAAAATGAAAAGGACCAACAGTGTCAAGTGTCTTGTTCTGCGTATGAATGTTCTTCACTGCAACATTCCGACAGCTTTTCCTGCGACGTGCGCGGCAGAGGGTCAGGAAGCAGCGGCAGTGGAATGCGTCTGCACGGGCACTGTTAGATGCAAAGCCTGTGACTTCCCTAGAGGTAATCAGGCAATCAGAGTGCAAGGAAGGCCATACGACTGTTGAAAACTCTTACACTTCAAAGTGCATGTCCACAAAAAATTGGCAACAGAGGAGAAAGTGAATTCTAAGACCTACTGCGGAGGCAGAGCAGTCAGCATAGTGCAAATACTGAAAGGAACAGAAGTTTGCCGGCATTATCCAAAAATCACCAGCCAAGCTTCCTACTCAGATGAACTGCTGCAAAACCCTTTCAATTAAATTAATTTTATGCCAGTAGTGGGCTTGGCTCAAATCTTTTGGATTTTGACAGAGAAAATGCAGTATTGAAAGTGTGGTTTTACTCTGAAAAGTGACTAAAATGGCATTAAGGATCTTCCCACATTTTTCAGCAACTGTGCATAATGAAATGACCAAGTTTACAAAAGAGAAACTTTTTATACAGAGCTACAATGAATTTATCTGGGTTCAGAATGCCAGGGTGCATTTCTGCTTTAGCTATCGGCACCTTTACAATTCTTCAGTTGTAACTGAATTCTGTGGAGTCTGTTTGCTCTAAGAAAAGGAAGTTGCCTTTTCCTAAAGGTGTCCTACTTAAAAAATGAAGCAAGTCTTTTAGACAACCAGCAGACAAGCAGGACCTTGACCTAAGGAAGATGATGCCATTTTTAGAGAGACTTTTCCGACCATAATCACACTTTGAGAACTGATTTTAAAAAACCTTGGTAGAAGACTCCCTATGGATGCATTACTGAACAAC
Organism: Parus major; assembly: GCF_001522545.3. Lineage (NCBI taxonomy): Eukaryota > Metazoa > Chordata > Aves > Passeriformes > Paridae > Parus > Parus major. Next base: position 8,112,074 of record NC_031783.1, read on the forward strand.
CATCTATAGAAGAAATATGGCAAAGGAAAACTACTTTGCAGAAATCTTTACAGATCTAGTTGAACAAAAATTTGAGAGTCCTTCATTTCTTGGATTATACGTATGCCCCTATGAAGTGAAGCACTAGAATTTACAAGTGTGAACTAAAAAGATTAGGAAAATGAAGTAAAAAGCATATCACTCTACCTCCACCAGAACATCACTTTATTGTTTATCTGTCATCAACAATGTAAAACTCTACTAGATACTCTAGCCTGGTTTTTAAAAAGGTAAAGATTACATTGGATTAGCTACGTTGTACGAAAGAAACTACAGCAATCACAGTAGAATGAGATTGGAGGGACAATTTGAATTACAAAAAAGTGTACACTGCAAGCAGAGGGAAGTGCACATTAAATCAAATGCCTGTAGGAATCATTACTTTTAAATGCACAGTGACAATTTTGAGAAACTGTACATAATAGAATCACAAAAATGACTTTAAAATAACCAAAATTACATTTTGCATCTGACCATCCAACTCATAAGTAATCATTGATGTTCTATATTTTCAGTGCTTTTGGAAAAATTGCTTACCAAACAGAATTTAAGCTGTTAATTTGACTAAACTGTGAATTAGAAGGCTTGAAATAAAAAGTATATTGGAAGTACGCCTAACCTACAAGAATAAGCCAAGAGGGGTGTATGCAAGGAGAGGCTGGGAGGAAGGAGAGAAAGGAAAGAAGAAAGGGAGAAGAGAACAAAGGCTTTTTCTTCTATCTCAGAAGTTCTTCCAATGCAGCGTGTATCTGATGTACAGCTCTTTGCTTTCAGTCCATTTCTGAAGTTTACATTTTGTAGCCTTTTCCCGTACTAACTGGTCAACTCAACCAGCACTGCTGCCACGTAACAAGAGGAACAAGAATCTGAATGCATCAAATCTGCCCTTGCTGTGATTTCTTCATGGCCCCATTTTTCTGTTTTTCTTTGAACAGGGTTCGGTGTTTCCTGAATTGTTCACAGGGTCAGGTGGAATTGAGTTCCAAATCACTCTGCGGTTTGTAGCATCCTGATTTCTTTCTGCAGCTGACCCCCAGACACGTTTGCAGTTCTTCCGTAGCAGAAAGACAAACCGTGTTGCTCAAGCGGTGAGCTTTCACCCTTGACCGTGGGGGTTGCAGACCATTGTGTTTAGCGTATCCCTGAGTGCAGCTATCCTGCAGGATTCACTTCCCAGTGCACCGAGATTTCCTAGGTTTCCTCAGATTAAGCCCCAGTATGCATCACCACCGACTGTGGTGCGGCTACGGATGCCTGAGGCCGAGTTGATTCTGGTGGATGTCTGACCTCGCTGAACCAGACCGAGCTGCTGTCTCCCTACTCATACCCAGGCAGTCCAACCTTCATACAGCTGAGCCAAGTTATCTAGATTAGTTGCTTCCTTAATCACAAAGTCAACCTATTAAAAAGGTCAAACAAGGAATTAAAAGTAAGCTAGAATTTTAAAAGTATTTAAGTGATCTTAGAATTTACTGTTGAATGCCACCTGCAAATATTTCACTGAGAAAAATCTAAAGTAACTGTAGACATAACTTCGTGCAGTCCACAGAAGAAACAGGAAGCTGTACTGCAAAAAAAGATCACATATCATCTCCTTCACAGCCCCTGTCTTGAAAGTATCCACACTGTTCTCAAATAGACGTGGACAACTGTGTCCCCTGACTCCGTTGCCCAGAGACAGGAGTGGCTGTGTTATGTCAGTGAACACAGACAAGTTCTGTCCCTTGGGCAGCTGTACAGACCTCGTGTTCTCCCTGGCTATCAGCAGCTGTGGAATGAATGTTAGCTTACTGACAGACAAAAGGCAGTTTTATCTAGTTCATGGTTTTACATAAACCTCCTGTATGAAAAACAAAAGCATATGACAGCAAAAAACCAAAAAAATAAATAAACATGCAGCAATACAAGGCAGACACAACCTTGATTTGCACTGCATTAGCTCCCACCCCCAAAGGAACCCCCAGGATTTCAGCCTCCAGAACAGGATTTCAGCCCTGAAGGCACACTTCAGCATACACACCTGCTAATTAGCACATATTTAAAGCAAGGACCAGGACTGGAACTTTATTTTCAACTCACCTGTTCAGCCACAGACATTCTCCTGTTGGGATCCACATCTCGGCCCTCTAACTTGGCTTTGACCCGCTTCCACACGCTAACTGCGTAGGAATTCCTCTCCTGCACAGCTACAGGTACAAAATAAAGTTAATGCAACTTGACATTTCTGCACAGAAACCCACTGAGGTATTTTTTTGTTGTTGCTGCTGTCAGTGGTAGGGTTGTTGGGGTTTTTAAGGTTCGTATTTACCTTTTCCTGTTTTAGGGTCCCTGGCTGTCTTTTTGGGACTACAAGCAACACTTTTGCCAGTTCCTGGGACTGTGTTTGGAGGAGTATCTGCTGATGTTGCAAGATTTTTCTGAATTAGCTTTCTTGCGTTCTGTGACATCACCTCTGGCTGAGTTTTCTGCCCTGTATTGCTCCGTACAGCTGTAAAGAAAGTTTAAAAGTGCTTAAACTCTTCGAAATAATAGCATATTATAGAGGCAAGAAATAGTCACAATTAAATGCCTCTCAAATAGACCTATCCGTTTTTCAGAACAAATGTATTTTAAATTCTGCACCAGTTTTTAATCTTTCCATTTTCTAATTTCACTTCATAAACAAGAAGTTTTATTCCACTGCTAAGAATTTATTTATATTATGCAAACTGTCTGTATTTTGAAGTTCAGTAAGAGCTATGATCCCCCCTCTAATATCAATTCCTGTTTCATGGTTTCACGTCTGTACTTTTACAAGTGTTACCTGCAGCAAAGGTTGGCTGATATGTAGCAGCTGAAGTTGGGCTGGAGCATTCATTTGCTGTATCCGTGACTAAGGGTGATGCAAACCCCACCAGATTATTGTAGACACTGGGAAATATAATGGAGTTGATAAATACTCATGCAACTACTTATTGAAAACCCAAAAATTTAATTAATTCAAATTTTGCAAGAAGATTTCTGAGTTCTAAGAAAATCATCAAGTATGTGCCCCATGTGTTCCTGCTACACAAAAATAGATATGCAAAATGCCTTTTCTCACCTGAGACAGAGTAACTCTTACCTTTGGCTCTGTGTTTTAAGTTCTTTCAAGGTGGGAGTTATTTCCTGCAGCATTTCAACATGTTCCTGACTGCGAACTTGACCCATAACCTGAACTAATGTAAACAGAACTGTCTGAATATTATCTTGCCATGATTTATATTCACCCAGGAACTGCCTAACACTGTTCTCATAGGGAACATCTTCACCATCTGCCAAAGCCGCTTCTTCATCCTGAAACCAAGATGTGCAAAAAGGTCAACTGCTGTATTTTGGCTAAGAGAATAAAGTGGAGCATTTCCATTTGATTATAAATAATTATAATTTTCAGTAATTATGTATGAAGAAATAAATTTTAATTTTTTTTTTAAAATTACAGATTAAGAACCAAAAGGATTTATAAACTCAATCTTTTAGCTGCCAAGATAGAGAAAAAGTTCAGTTCAACCAAAGCCTGCTAAGGCTAATGGTAGAAAGTTTTATGAATTCTTAAACACAAACTTTATGTCTTGATCTCCATATGCACAAATATTTTACTGCTTCTACATACTTTACAAAGCACAAAGCTACAACTGTTATTTTTCTTAAGCTGTACTGACATGGGTTTGAGGAATAAATTTAAGGATATTTCAGGCATACCTTTGCCATAGCTTTCAGTAAATGTTTGACATCTCCAAGCTGTCTGTTATGACCTGTGAGCACAGTTTTAATACTATCCACCAGATTCTGAATTGTTTCACAAACTGTTTCTATTTGCTGTTCTCTTTCTGTTTGTACTGTTCTCTGTGTAGATATCTCCTGGGTCAACTGCTTGTGAGCTGAGTGAAGCCATTCAGAGCTGCCAATAGGATGTTCGAGACCAGTGCCCTAAAAATAACAGAAACATTTCTTTATCTGTAGCCAGAGTTCAAATTCACTTGCTGTGCAGACGACACTGCCAAGTGTTTAACTGACAACATAAACTCTGTAGCCACACTCCATCTGAAGGTACACATAACACTGAGAATGGAAGACAACACTGAGAACTCCCTGCAGTGATTCTGAAACATTTCATGTTTTGCTTTGCCCTGTGCTTACCACTCTCTGCAGCAGGCGAAGCTCCAGGTCAGACACGGAGCTGTTGAACTGGGATGCAAAGGAACACATTTGTTGACAGCGTTTGAGGAGTTCAAACAATGCAGCATCAAGATTCAGGGCTTCTGCTGTTCTCGTTCGTAAACTTTCAAAATGAATGATATTACTGCAAAGGAAAGTGACCTGAAAAATCAAAGCAATAGTGAGAAAAATGATTCCATTTCAACTGCCTATTAGACAAACAGTGTTTTTTTCATGTGCATTTAAATGAGGATTTTAAACACATAGATACTGCTCTGTTACAGTAGCAGTATGATCCCAGGGTCATCCAACCCTGCAGCAATTCTCACAAAGATTGTTTCTATTGTTTTCAAGTGAGATTACCAGAAGTATTTGGTTATCTACACTTGCTCTTTGGATGCAGAGCAGAAAATTATCATCTACATAAACCTTGAGTAGGAAATGCAGAGTGAACACATTCATGGAGTCAAGAGTACTGTATTTATCTGTAGTACCTGACTTGCTCTTTGACTTTCTTTCAGTACAAGGCTTCTTCTTTCAGCAATAGTGGCATCAAAATCTTGCAAGACTGGGGCCAGTGCAGGATTAGCACCTCCTGCCCATTTTAAACGCTGCTCAATACTTGCTTCAAGTGCTGCTAGTTTCTCCTGCATTGGGGGAGAAAAAAAATCATATAGATAATTCATACTGATACACACCATTCTAAGCCTAACTTTACATAAATTATGCATATATAACACATGCAAACACTTTTTTACACCCATAAATGTAAAATACTGTAGCATTTATGATTGACAAATGTTAGTTTATGCTGTTTAAAAGTTTATTTCCAGTACACATCACAACTGGATTTGATTGCTACAGAAAGTCAACCTGTCTAGATTTTAACTCGTCAAAAAAAGCGCAAAAGTAATCATATTTCTAGACTAAGAATTATGTAACATCATAGGAGTCCCTCCATTATTTTGCAAATAATTAAAAAATTATTATAAACAGTACCTTCACAACTGAAAAAGGAAATTAAAATTCAGGAAGCTAAGCAGTATTTAATAAACAATTAAACATTCTATGTTACTGGCACCAAAGAAATCTAAAATACTGAGCAAAGCCATAACACACAAACCTCAGCACACAGAATTATTTTTCCCACTTCTACAAAGGAAACTTCTGACATTTAACTAGAAAAAACAATAGTAAGGATGATTTAAGGCAGACAAACTTAAATAAAAGGAGCATTACCAGCCTTCAGAAAGGAAGGTACTTTTACAGATTTGTATTTTTCTTCAAAGAGATTTACTGCTATTCCCAAGAGAACGTTTTGAATGAGACAGCAAAACCAAACAATGTAACAGTATCCATCAGACAGACTGAAAGAGATCAGTGACAATACCCCCATATATTTGTGTGAGACAGCAAGCCAAGTAACATCATTTGAAGGTGGTAGGTGGGTTTGTGGTTTGTGGTGGTCACACTTGGATGTGCTGCTGAACAACCCTCCCCAAAGCAGTCATACCTGGACCGTTGCAATGGAAGCTTCAATCTGGCTGAGTGTGTGAAGTTTCTTTTTCATGCTGGCTAAAATTGCTGACCGAGGAGGAGGAGTGACAGAAATAGCCTGGGGGCGACTGATGAGGAGATCTTCGTGCTGCCACTTTAAGGAAGTAACAGCAACACTTGATTATTGATATTGCTCAGCACAAAATACTTTGCATCACAAACAGCAATTCCAGTGCTCTGAGACCCTTTATAAGTATGGGCACTTAAAAGGGCTGCATGTCAGACAGTACCAGCAAAGCTCAAAGTTCTAAATCATTGGAGAGCATTAAATCATGCAAGTAGCTGCAAATTATGTTTTGCTGGCTTGGATGTTTATACCATTAATCAGTCCACTAACTTAGTAAAAGTGAGTTATACACATCTTTTTGATCCAAAGGAAAATCCATCAATATTCAGAAACAATTCACTTGTGATACATTAAAACCGAGACAATTTTGCTTACCAGTCTATGAAATGGTTTCTTAACTGACCTGGAGAAAGCCTGGTCCCTTAACCAACAAATCACTATACAATAAAGATCACTGATAGTACAACACAACTGGATACCCGTGTAAAGGTTCACAGTGGCATTTATCTAAAGCTTCAGAAGAGTATTTTTCAGGACTGATACTGCAGCTATTTGTATTTTCAATGAAGCAAAGAGTGGAGCAAGGAGTGAGTCAATGCATTAAAACTTTGAAGGAAAGGTAGAAAACGACATTCAGCAATTCATACCCTCTGTTCTAAGCCATCTCCTCCCTTAAAGTCAAAATCAGCTTGAGAAAAAGGGGGAGAACAGGACATCATTGTTGGTAAGAAAGACAGTGAATGACCTCTATTGTAAAAAAAAACAACTTACTGGCTATTGAAAAAAATTACATGTACTGATTCAAAAAAATTTATACGTTGCAGAATTTGCTTCTTGTAAAGCAGCTAGTCTTCAAAAAAGCTAGCAATAACACTGTTCCTTATATATTTACAGCATAATTAAAACAAAACAGCTTATGAAGTCCATTAAAATACCTTAGAACTTATTCAACAAAATACCATGTTTGCTGTGCTCAGACACTAACTCAGGCTCAATTTTGCCAGACCAATCTGGAAATGCCCAGCCTGTGCTGGGCTCTCACCTGGAACATGGCAATGTGCAGCTGCACTCTCTGCAGGCTGGTCTTGCAGGAGGAGATGCTGGTTTCCAGTCTGCGCACCAGGTCGTGCTTCTTCCAGGCCGTGTCGTAGGAACTGGCCAGGACTGTGGCCCTGTTCATCACCAGCTGTGAGAACTTGCCAATCTGGATATTGTGCTCCACAGCCTTCTTGCACAGGTCATCCACAGAAACTTTGCTTTCTGCTCCAAAGTCTTTAGCTTCTACCTGAGCAATGATATCGACACCCAGAGCGCTGATGAAACTGCACAAGGTCAGCCCCAAAGCTTGATTTGGAAGGCCAATTAAAAGCTGCCTCACAAAGTCTGCTGTAAAAGCCTTAATTGGTTTGGCCATTTGATCTTCACTAAAACAAGAGTTCCTGTAAAGGGCTTTCACATTGACAATTTGAACAGGTCCATTTACTGCATTCTGGTCTTCCAGCGAACTGATTCCTTTGAAAGGGAAAGAAAATTATTTTTGTTATAAATGAAAAATTTGATGCAACCAGAAGAATAATACCCAACTTACAAACACAACAGAAGCATGAGAATTCACTTTTAGTTTCTGCTTTCTTATCAAGGATCAAGGGTAAGTTACAGCAAAAGTGACCATTTTACATTACTCTGTACGGGATGAGAAGTGGATAAAGGCATAATAAATATTTGATAACATTTACTTACCTGACAGTGTCTTAGAAAAGGTACCACAGAGCCTGAAAAATTCTTTAATTGTTTGCAGTCTCTTCAAAAAGAAAATTTCCTCCAGAACTTGCCGATTATTGTCATCATCAAAGAAGTTAACTTGGGTGCTGCGGGCTTCCCTAATTATGTCAATCTTGCGCCAAGCAAGAGGTATCTCCATCTTGTTTAGCTGAGCAATGTAAAGGAAATTAATTAGTTTGTTTTTTTTAAGGTTTCCTAATTCTGACTCAAACAGCACTCCAAAAAGAACAAATCTATACCTTTTCAATCAATAAGCCAAATGCAGTTTCCACTTGAGCAAACATTCCATCAAAAGCTACCAAAAGCATCTGACCAGCTGACATTTTTGGAGTTTCATCAACTGAACCATTTCTTGGCTGAATCAGTTCACCATACTGAGCATGAAGTACTCTTAAAAGGAAAAAAAAGAAAAAAAATTACATGGTTTTGCTTAGTCACCAATAAACAGAATTTTCTTAAACTGACTGATTCCACAGATTCACTGTAACACTGATGGAGCCACCACAACTGGCTCAAGATTTTGGTTTGTTGTGTACCAAGCACCTATCCAGAAATGTACTGTCCCACATTACAAGATGCACAAGTCTTTCTGTTTGCTCACTGTTTTGTCTCATTTTGCTTTAATCAAGTCACTGACTCATTAAGCAAAAGCAGCTCATCAAACCTCCCGATGAGGAGTGCCGCAGTTACAAAGCTCTCCTTTCCACAGGTTCCTCCCACAAAATAATGAACTAGTTCCTGGTTTTAGCATCCTTTAACTTCAAATACAAAACCACAACTATGTATTTTGGAAGAAACTCACTACCACAAGTCAGCTTTAAGCAGCTGTAAGTGTAAATTGCCATAGCTCCATATTTCTGTGTATGCATGTGGATAAACACACAAATACACAGAGAGGAAACAAGTGCACACTTTAGACCCTGCACTCTGCTTAAGGTATTCTTGGTCAAGAAAAGCCTGTATATCAAACAAAAAATAATTTTAGACAAACTAATGTTCTTCAGGCTTCACTCTTTCACACCTAAACTGAAAAAAGATGATTTACCTTGCAACATCAATGTAATGAGTGTGTGTCTCCTCCTCTATACCCATAGCAGCATTTCGTAAGTAGGCTTGCAGTGATTCAACCAGCGTTTGCAAAGGGACTCCATCTGTTGTTTGTTCTATAAGATTATCCAATTCATGGAGCATACTTTCTAAAGTATACTCTCCTTTCATTAAGCACCTAAGTGCTTCAGGGAAAATGATCTGTCGGAAGTTTGAGTTCAATTCCTGTTGGGAAGTAAGTATGAAAAGTAAGAAATTTTCCCTCTCAAAAAGGGAACATGTAACATCTTTTGTCATTTTAGGACTACACCACCATGCAGCAGACATTATCTGAAATGTAACATGATGGTGGTCAGCCAAGCATCAAAAGACTACTCTTTGACAAACTTTGAAGAAATCAGGAATACATTAAACCCTATACAAAGCCAAAGGCTTGACATCTGTAGCAACATAGCAACAACCATCTCCACAGCATCAGCAGCAATACCTGGCAGCCATCCTCAGCAGAGGCTGAGGGGGGGCAGAGGAATCAACATGCTCTGTCTCCAAAAGGAGATGGAACATACCAAAAAGACCGGTTATCTTGACTGCCCATTGACGAGTGAGTACATCTTATCTAAGAGCTCACAGGGAGGACAATAATGTGTGGGTGAAAGACCCCCATTGCAATTCAGAAAAACTGCTGCCATGCACATTTCTGAAACAGGTCAGAAATGTTACAACTTCAAAGAGGGGAAAAATAAAGCAATGAAAATCCAAATGCACTTACGCAGCCTGAGAGGAAAGTATTTCTCAAATACAATAATACAATGGAGCCAAAAGCCTCAAAAATCTATTTAACCAGCCACAGTTTATAAAGCACATCAATCTTCAGCAGATATTTCACTCAGACTGTCCTTCATGGGGTTTTTGTTTGTTTTATTAATGTGGAAACATTTCTGAACCACAAAATTATAAATGCATTTTTCTCCATCCTAATATTGGAGACAGGGGCCTGTACAACAGGTCTTCTGAGTTTATTTGAAACTACTTGATTCAGGTGAAAGCAAGTAGAGTTTCAGAGGAGCAGAAAACAGAAAGAACACAGTTTGAACTGGAAAAAGTTGTTCTGGACTGCCAGCAGTACAGAAAAATGAAAAGGAGACATGAAGCTGGTGTGTCTATAAAGCTGATACCAACCTCCTCCTCATGGTTACTGGACAGCAGTTTTTACAATTTGTCATATATAGATCAAAACAGTTTCTTTCGACCAATAAAAACATAAATGACAGAAACAAATGCCTGTTCAGCTCAATTAAACACAGCAAGCAGGACCAAGACATAGGAAAGAAAATCTTAGCAGCACCACAAACATTTAGCCCATTGGGGAGGAATCTATTAAGAATGACTTTGCTGAAGCCTTGAAGGATGGAGGGAAAAGTAACATAAAAGGATCACCTGAAGTGAGATATATACTCCATTGGCTAAGTGAACAGCTTCTGATGCTTCCATGGGGTTTGGAATATCTAAATCCTGTGGTACAAGATGACACTGCTTCAGCAGCTGCACAAGGCACGTGACATTCCCACTCATGCTGCAGAGCTCCTCCAGGAACCAGGCTCCATCTCTGGAAGTCAAATCAACCAGCTGCTCTCCAGCACTGGACGCTGCACCTTCCATCATCAGGTTTCGCCTAGATGAATTGAGACACTTTGACAATGTGCCTGCTGTTGCACTCTTCACAGAATTACACTGTTGAATATTCCTGTTGTTTCCAACAGGACATTTCCCAGGAGGGAACTCACCTGGTCAGCGCACAGAGAGCAGAGATGATGACGCTGGCCAAGCTCAGTGAGCCCTCCTCGCCGTTCTCGTGCAGGAAAACTTTGATGCAGCGCTCGATCTCCTTGAGCTGCTCCTCGCACACGGGCACAGTGACAGCCTCCTGCTTCAGCCGCTCCACCTGCCTGATGAGCCTGCTGTTGATATCGGCTGCGTAGCGCTGCAGCGTCATCTCCGTGGCCGTTATGAACTGGCACATGCTCGGCGGGGGCTGAGGCGCGTACTGCATTTCATACCTGTAAAGCACAGGCACAGCGACTGCATCTCCCCTCTGAACTGCCCAACAAACTGCATTCTGCTCCATAGCTGGGAGAAACACTCCATGCTTGAACTGCTCCTGTAACACCTACTCCTTAACTCTAAATACCACAGGAGGTTGATGACTTCCCTAACAATGCTTTTATGAGGTCCTAAAATGTACCATAGTCCACACCAGTCTGCATGGACATAAGACAACTGTCCTTGAAGCAAAGAATAAATAGAAGATAAAAAGAAAGGAAAGACTTCAGAGGAAATGCTCAAATATAATCTAGATCTTTTAAGCCATGCCATAATGTTGAAACAGCCTGACTTTAGAAGAAAAAAAGAACCAGAAACTGCTTGAAAAATCTACTAGATTTAAAAAAAAATCCCTCCTTATTGATTTTTAAATACTAGAAGTTTCTAAAACCCAAACTATCACTACCCTGAAGCCACAATGGTTAATTCTCCATTTGTTCATTACAGGACAACAATATTTGATTTTCATGTTGAAGTACACAGACTAAACTCTGGAACAGTATTTTTAAAGCAGTTTTTCTCATATTTACTCCAAATTTCTAGAATTACTAAATGTTGGATTGCTTTATAATTAGATGGGTCCTTGTAAAAGTATTTATTTTAATGATAAAATTAAGAGTAATAGCTTGAAAATTACGTTCTTTGAACAAGTAACTCTGCCAACTTACTTCCTAAAGATATCCTGGCAACGCTCTATTGTCATGTTACAAATGAGTTCTTCCATCCAGGTTTTCCACTGCTCTATTCGGTGCTTCTGAAACACAGCTTTTGGATACTGCAGAGCTACTGTTGCATAGTTGTGCAATTGTTCCAGACAACCCCGTAACACAGATCTTCTCTGCTGCAGAAGAGCACCAACCTCTCCTTCCAGCTGTTCACACTGACTGATTAGATGTGCCTGGCCTGCATTCTGCAGAAAAGCTGTTGCTGGGACATAACTTGGAGGACCTTTTAAGAAAGAAGGATAAAAATGAAGACATGTCTGAGACACTTTTTATACCATACAAATACTGAGCATGAACACCTTTTCAATTTTTTTTATTTTTTCTTTTACTTGTGATAAAGGAACAGATAATTCATATTGAGAATTTTGAGCACAAGGTAAGAGAATCTCATGCCCGGTAGGATAAGATGGACAAGTGCCTTCAGGCACCTTGGCACTGAAACTCTGAAGTGCTCTAAATCACCCTTTGAAGAAGCCTCTTTCTTTTAATTCATTACATACAGATCATTGCCTTTAAGTTAGAGGGTACTCATAATGCCTCCTGATATTAAACTCAAGTTATTTTCAAACCATTAAAACCACCCCCAGAAATACTCTTTTGTACCTAGGTCCATTTGTGTGCTAATTTCTTGGAGCAGACTTGCAAGTTGTGTTGCCTCTAAATTACTGAAGGCAGTTTGATAATGGGTTATCCACTGCTCAAACTCATTCAGCTTCACCTGGATGGCTTCCTGGACAGCTCTTTGTTGAGACTGCAACTGTGTGTGCTCAGAATACCTGCATTATTGAAGCCACAGAATCAAGTAAGTGCTACAAGAAAGAAAATACTTAACATCATAGAATACAGAATGATGCTGAACATACAACTGTTAACCAGGAAATGAACATGTTCTCACCGGTTACATAAAACTAAAAATGTTGTATTATTTATTAATTCTGTTTTCTTACAAAATAATTAATGCCTGTGCCTATTCATGCAATTCTGAAATACTTGATTAATTTCAAATAACCTTCAAAAACAACTTAAAGAACTAGAAACTTAGAAGAAAAGATTTTTGCACTATTTATCAAAAGCTCCCTTATATTGATTATTATGATGGGACACCACATTCAGAACATTTCCTCTCTTGCCTTAAGAGTCAAGTGTGGAACTTGGACTAGCACAGGTTATACTGATGAAGGCTCAGGACATAAGTAAGATTATTCAGTAGGAAAAGATTTCAGTAGTAAGGAGTGACCTGCTTACTGCAAGAATAGCTTTTACCCAGCTATTCACTCATATACAGATTTTTAACACTCAACCCATAAGTACATTGCTAAAACACCATCTGTATTGAACTGTGAGACTTCTGACAGAATTCCTGGCTCCTCTGTACCTGTGCTGAAGTGTGTGGGAGGGATGATCCACTCCTTCTGCACCTTCCAGAAAGTCTATCTCTTCCAGTAGTTTTCCTTGCAACTTTTCTACATCTGTTAACTGCTCCTGCAGGTTCAGGTACTCTTCTAAACTACTGTCCAGTTTTGGCAGCACAGCAAGCATTTCATCTCTGTTCTTAAACCAGTTAACCTGCAATCAAGACATAGATGTTACTGAACTGCACTACATCAAACGGGCAAGAGAAAGTAAAATATGGCAGAACTTAACCCTTCAACGCTATTCATCTAGCACTGCTTCCAGTGCTACAAGTGTCAAATTGTAGCAGACATTCTTTATTTAAACTGCTCTCTAAACTTCTATTTTTATTCTCCTAGCTCAGAGTCAGACAAAGCACTAAAACATGCTTTAGAATTAAGCATGCAGAAACTGAGAGTTAAATACTTGCAAGTTCAATATAAACACTTCCCTTCATACAAACTCAATTTATCACAATAAAATTCATTAACCAGTGCTGACATATGCCCATATCTTCCCCCATTCCCAAAATGCAAATAAAATGAAAGCACAAAGCCTACTTTGGTTTAAAAATAGAAATTACTGTAGTAAACTCACCTTTATCTCTGCCACCCTCGAGGAAAAGAGACTCCGTGTAATATCCCTTTCCATTTCCCTTTTGCTCTGTTTGTTTTCAGCCTGCTGGCCACCACCACCATAGACAGCCCCAGCAAATCCTGCCTCGCCTCCAGCTGTCCAGTCCACCAGTGGATCATAAACAAAAGCTTCCAGCAGTGTAAGCAAAGTTTCTCTCCCACGCCGCATAATATGAAGCACCTGCATGGTATTTTGAACACTCATTCTGATTCTGTGTCATCCTTGCAGAAGTGGAAACTTAGATGCAAAATACTGTACTTGAGTAGGTACAGAAATCCATCATGTATCCCTAACTACTACAGGGAGAGGAAGACCACCACACTGGGTACAAATACAGCTGGAGCAAGATCCAGCCTTCCATACAAACTATGCACAAGCCACAGACACTTCAGGAGGAAAAATCTCCCTTCTTCAGAGCTTTTTTTTTTTAAAAAAAAACATATCTGTCATGTTTATACAGGATGAGTCTCAAAGGAAGAGAGCAAGAAAAACATGCCAACCAAAAAAAAAAAAAATCAGGAAAATCATAACATTTTACTCTATAACTAAGAGTCACCCTTCCACTCTATATTTTAGTTGTGCCACTATTTGCATGTGCACTTATCAGACAATCTCATGTTTCTTAAATACCTACTACAGGATATAACTAAAGTAAGTCCAATTAAAATCACAGCAGAAAGAAGGCTCTAGAAACCTGCAGCAGAATATAGAATAGAAAAGTTCTATTATAGAAAATAATAGAAAAGACAGTATTTGGCCAGTGATGGCCCTAAGTTTTCAAATCTCCTACCATACCTGTTCACAAGAAAGCCTGAACACCCCTTCCACTCCTGTCACTCCCAGTGCTGTTTCAATGTTGTGCGTCATCCGGAATGGAACCTTCTCTGGGACCCTAAGGCTTTTCCCTTTAAGATAAAAAATTAAGTTGTTTCTTTTAATTACCAAGAAAGAAAACCTTTTATTTGAATAACATATAGCATTTTTTAAATTACCTTTTTCAAAGCAAACATTATAATCTATGTGGACAACTTCTCCTGTAGTCATATCTATAAGAACATTATCCAGATGTCTGTCTCCAAGACCAATGATGTAGCCAACCATGGACATAACTGCAGTGGATCTTGCATACGACTTAAAAGAGAGTTTCAGGAAAAAATTATTTGTGGGAATCCTCTGCCAACACATTGGATTGACTACCATCTTAAAACATTATTTCAAGTGTAAGTGTTCAACAAATCAAGCCCAACTTATTCCAAGCAGTTTTCTATTTGTTGTTTGATGGTATCTTAAAAGAGTTTTCATTTTTTAGGCTGATAATTCTAGTATAATAATGTAGACTTATCTGGTCTACACCCATGTTTTAATTCCAGAAGGCACAGTTACCAACATTTCATCAAACTCAGAGCAGCACTAGCTCTCCAAACTCACAAGTACCACATCTCAGGCATTTGTTGGCCCTCATCCCATTAAAACCACAGCCTCTCATACATGAAATACAGTTGGTATGACTCACCTGTGTAACTCTCCACCACTCATCTGGTGTGGTACACGATGACCAGAGCTCCTTAGCAAGGAGATTCGGGGGAGTTGCTTCCATCAGCTCTTCCAGAACAGCCCTCATGACATTCAAGGGCCAGTCACGACGTGACACGTCAAGACTAAGCCCGACTGCCTTCAAAGCAGGTCCAATTTTACTGTAGTAAAGTTCACTGGGTCTAGGAACTATTCCAGGGTTCTGAGGGGTCTGGTAAGAATCCTGAGCCTAGAAGAGATAAAAATGGTAGTTGAGGTATTAGCACAAAAACATATCCCAAATTCAGTTTTGGTGAAAATAAAACATGAAATCAATGCCTCGACTGAGCATGACTTCCACAGCTCAGAGACCACTTTCAAAATTCAGTAGTTAAGGTCTAAATAAACTGAAAACATTGTTTTGGCCTAATTCTACTCTCAAAGTAGATCTCAAATGTAACTGCAAAAAACTGCATTCAGAATGAAATGAGAATGAGTAAACAAGATACAGAATTAAAATACTTTCAACCAAGATTAATTCTATTTGTAAAAAATAGTTCTCTTGAATTATCATGCCAGACTAGCATTTTTATGCTACATACTGTAATTATATATAAATAATAGAGAGGCAATTTTATTGACTTCTGGTGAAGTCCCAAGTTACATGAATACACAGAACCTTCCTGCATTATTATGAGCAAAACACAATCCTTGTAAGACTACGTGACTTAGAATTACAAACAAGTCCAAATAATCATTTCTCTTCTGCCTTGTGTACTTAGCACACAACAGAGCCGTTACCTTTTGTGCCTGCAAAGCAGCTTCCCGCTGTTGCCAGCGCTTGTAAAGCCCAAACAAAGGTGTGGCTCCATCCACCCACTGGATGAGGCCTGACCTTGTCCCCAGAGGTGTCACTGAGTAGTGCCTTGCATGGAACCGTGGTGTCTCTTGCCGGTTGATCGTGGCAAACATGGTGTTCACAATGGATAAGAACTGCATGATTCTCTCATCTAGATGCAAGTCTTCCAAACCTGCAATAAATTCGTTTAAAATTAAGCTTCTAGATGAAAAAAATTCTCCTAAAGCTCAATATTTTGCATTTTTTTAAACCTACTACATTTCAGACTATGAATATCTTTATAATACATAGATTAAGGATGAGCTGTTTAGCCTAAACCATAGTGTTTACACGGCATAGTTACAACATAAATAGGCCTTTCCCTTGCAGGGAAAACAAGAAGTCTCTAAAGTTTTCTTTTAGGGGGTACATTAAACTTCTGGAAAATTGCACCCAGCTAATCCTATCAATATGCAAGCAGAGCATTGCTTCTGATGAAAGCCTTGTAAAGAAGGGATTTGACTTCAAGTTTCACAAGGCAAAACTCCTTGAAAAATATCTGAAGTGGCAAGTAGGGAAGAGAGATGGCAAATGCTTCAAACTCCTTTTTCTCTGTATCATTCAGGCAAATAAAACTAGAATTGCACCATGCAATCTTCCTAACTTTCATACAGTCTAATTTATAACAAGAGACAGTATGAGGTATGAGAGAGGTATGAGAAAAATTCTATTACTTACCTTTGAACAGGTAGGGATAGTTCTTCCCATCTGAACCCAGGAAAAGCAGCTTTTTAGGTTTGGTTTTGGTCGGCAGGATGGTGATGGTGCTGCCCACACTGTGGATGGTGACTGTGTCCCTGGTGGACACCTCTCCAGGAAGTGCTATTTCAGTGTTCATCATGGCAGCCAACCAAGGACTGATTTCTTCAAGTCGTAAGAGGTAACTGGCCCGTTTCTGTGCTCTCTGCTGCAAACTCAGCATTACCTATTCCAAAGAAATTTCTTTTAGGCTGATGCTCACCTTAACAGTTGGCAGTAAGAACAAAAACACCATCAAACTGCACTTAACAGAGGTCCTCTTCCAGAAAACAAAGATTTTTCCTAAACCTCCTTGCATCCTTGCCATGCTGCTAATCCAGATACAGTTCAGGATGAAGATTACAAAACCTAAACAACACCTTCTGTGCAGCAAATATACCCTGTGCAGTGGGTAAGAACCAAAGTCACAACAAATCATGCTCCTCGAGAGGTTTGCTCCCGTATTTATAAATATCTGAGCTGTGGTTAAAGCAGCAGCACTTGGCAGCCGCCTGTTTATGTATCTGAATGCTTGCTTGTTCAGCAAAGCAGAAGAGGAAGTACAAGGAAAAGAGATCTATTTGCATGTAAAACCTCAGTTCTGCCTAGCAAGGTTTTAAAAACACCAAGCTGGCTCTGGATAGACAAGTGAATATTTTCTCTTCAGACCCACAAACTACGAAGATGACATAATTGACAAAGGACCTCTGGGAAGGGCTGAGCATTTGAAGGCTGCTGCACTGCCCAAGGACTACACTTAGATAAACAGAATTTGTTCAAATTTAAATCAACCAAACTCAAATAGCAGAGTTTCAGAAAGACAGCATTTAAAAGAAATAAAGCCCCCTGCTCCCAAAGCTGACAGCGTCCCAGACAGCAGAAAATACAAGATTTGAAAAATGTAATTTCAATGGGTGGAAATGAAACAACAGACAATCAATAGCACTGTCTACAGGGAAAAATTATGGTGCTTTAGTGCCCAGTTTGCCTGTGCTGGCTGCTGAGGAGACAAGGTTTCAAGCTGCAATTTTGCTATGGTAAAAGAACAGCAAGAGAAGGAGAGGGTCAAGCACATGGTGCAGCAAGAACAGCAAGTGTCTCTACACTGTACTCTTCCTCTTGCATGTAATACCTCTTTAAATGGGAGCCAGCTGCTTCCAGGTTTAGCAGGATTCAAAGGATTCTTAAGTTTCTCCAGTGCATTTTCAATTGCATCTCCATAGTTATCCTGAAACCATTTCTCATGAGGAGTTTCTGCAGGAGCTGCAGTGATGCTCCTCACATGTTCCAAAGCAAACACAATGGGCTTCATCAGAGCTGTGTGCTTTTCACGCATGATTGCTATTTTCTCCTCTCTGTTATAAAAAAAACACACAAAAACTTGCTCTTTATGCCATAAAACCAAGTTCTCAGAATGATAACATTAAACAACAAATGAGACATTGAAGAACTCACAAAAATTTTTAGTTCTCTAAAATGAGGTCTTCAGTTATGAGCATATTAAAATGAAGAGTATTTCATTCCACACTGTATAAACGTTCCTCTAAACCATTTAAAAAAAAAAAAACAAAAACATTTGAAATGCATTGTTCACCACCAGAAACCCTGATTAGAGGCTCTGAGCAGGAATCACTTTAAGCAACTACTTTCCTTTAATAAAGGACCTTTTTACTACTACTTGTTGAAGATGTACCACACTATAAATAAGTAGAAGAGACATTCGGATCATTCTGTTCTCTCATTCCATGTCAGTCCTGATTACAGAATACAAGAGGCATTCTTAAGTTTAGCCAGGTGCCCAGTGAATGGACCTGCTCCTCCACTACTCTATTCACAGGAGAACCCAAGAGAGGGAAAAGGACAGACTTGCTCAACACTGAAAACTAAAAGCGGATTAAGGCATTCTGTTTGCTCCAAATATCTGCATTTACAGTCATCTCAACAGATTACACCCTTCAACATGCTTATACTCATTTCATCTGACTTGGAAATCGAGAACTATAGGATCTCATCATCCACAATACAATATCCATAGGGTTCTAACATATTATTACTAAAGAAATTCACAGGTAGACTGTCTCTCATTTGACTGGAGAAATAGCTGTAGCATAAGATGTTCCTGAAATAAGGTCCCAGGCTTACAAATCAGCAGCTGGGATAGTGGGGACTCAGGAACAACACCAGTGTTGATTCATTTGACTGTATACTTCCCCAAGAACCAACATTTGTTATGATTATCCCTTGAACACATAACACATACTTCCGTAATGTGTTGTTGTTTTGGACCCTCTTGACTTCATCTTCCAGTTGTTGAATCCGTCTGAGGACGTACATGTGCTGCTGCAGGAGAACTCCCAACCAAAGTTCATCCCAGAGAACCGTAACTCTGCGCAGCTCAGCCACAAGCATCTGAACCTGAATCAAGCAAGATGCACTTTTTAAAAGAACTAAAATTCTGATTTGTTTCAGTAGATGAACAAGTTGAAAAAAGACAAGAGACACAGCAAACTTTCAGTAGGCCAACACCCAAGATGTACAACTTACATATATGTGGTTCAAGGACCCAAGTAACATACATTTGGATTATTTACCTGCAATACCATTGTTGGATTTGCAGCAGACAGTTTCTCCACAATTTTGCTATAGCAATCTTGCATCATTGCTTGATCTTCATTTAATCCAGCTTTTGTATCACCTTTACTACTTTCTTGGGAAGCTGGAGTACTCCCTCCATCACATTCACCACCCAACAGTTCTTCTCCTTGAATATTACCTAGCAAAGTAGGGATGGCAGAAGGCAGCTTGTTTCCTAAATTAGAAACAGATGATAAAATATTAGCTACAATAAGATACATCACTCCACAGTTTATTTAGCATCAGGTCCCCATTAAGTACCGGTGAAGTATAAGAAAAACATGCAAAATCTGGTAAATCAGATTAAGGCTATCAGTGAGATCCCATCAGAAAAATATTAAGACCATAACAGAGAAAACAAAAAAACACCTCAGTATCATCCTATCCAGTATATAAAAATATAGTAGCTTAGGTTTATTTGAACACTTTTTCCTCTTCTCCATACCTGAAGTCTGGGATTCACTGCTAAGTGAAATGGTTCCCACTATTGCAGGATAGAGGATGAGATGAGGAGAATCCTGAGCAACTCGACAGAGTAAGTTGCAAATGCTCTGACGAACGTACACTTCTGGGTGATTCAGGCGGGAGAAAAGCTGGGGAATAATACCTGCACAAAGAGGAAAAGGAAACATGCTGCTTCACTTCATTCCTCTTCAAATGAGATAAAATTTTAGTTCTACACAAGTATGTTAGGTTTTATGCATAGGGAGAATATAAAAAAACTGAATTTCTACGAAGAAGTACAAATTTACTAATTTACAAAAAAATCCAAAAGAAAGTGTAATTTTACAACAGATAGCCTCCTCCTCTTTGCCTCCCACACTAACTCCATAACCTTTGAGGGAAAGTCCCTGAACAACCAGAACCTGCAGTGTAGTGACAAACAACCACTTCTGAAACATGTGGCTTTAGTCACAAATTTTTCTCAACTACAGCTGGAAAAAATCCACCTTGCTTGTTTTTTAGAGTGGTCATATGATGTAATACTTCAGAAACCACATCTCCTTTCTCCTTCCTATGTCTTCAAGTGGGGGAAGGAGGAGATCAAAATCTGTGCTACTTAACTACTTTACAGAGTGCATGGCAGGCTTCAACATCTTCAGTGACATCAATTAATACAAGACAATCTCTTTTCCTCACTTAAATAAAAATTTCATCAAAGTGCAATGAACCACTCTCTGCATTTAGGGAAAACATCTCAAAATCAATTTTAACACCTAGATAACGTATACTTACCTCTCCAAGGAGCAGTAGGTGTAGTTTCTAGCCCATGCTCTAGATACTGTCTAAGTTCTCCAGCATGTTTCACAAGCAATCGTAACAGTCTCAGGGTTGCCATCACAATCACATCATCAGTGCTTTGCTCAGAGGTGTTTCTTAAGTGCAGTCTGGGATCTTCTTCATCAAGTGGAACCTTGAAACAAAGAAATACTCCTCTAAGTTAAGTATATAGTTCATATCATTATTTAGAAAAATTTCTTACTTGGTTTCCACATTAACATGAGCACTAACCTGACCAGCATTGAGTTTGAGGAAAGTAAAGTATGCACTGCAGGACAGTTTATAGAGACTGAAGATTCTGTCTACAACTTTCCTCCAGACTTTAATTAATCCTTCTGTTGCATTTTCATCAAGATCTGAAAGCCAGGGACAACTTGTTAATAACTGACGCCATATCACATCCACCATATCATCTTCTTCATTGTCCTCATTTTCAGTGATTTGTAGAGTCATGTCTTCATCCTAAATGCAAATAAAGGGAAAGCAGATTTGCTTAAGTTCTCCAACAATTTCTACAAGCAATTTTAGTTCCTAAGTCAGTTTTTGTCCAGCAACTCATGCAGCTGCATTATTTGATCACATTACCATAGCTCATCCAACATGTGTGTGACCACTTAGCTAACAGATGGTTTCTTGTACTGTCTGAATTTTAACTTTAAGACACTTACAAGAGTTAACATGAACTGCAAGAGGAAAATAAGGTTCGTGCAGAAGCTGAACAATTTTAAGCAAATAAATCTACACTTACTTGAATCCCAGCTGGCCGACACACTGCCTGCCCGAGAATGCCATAGATTTTCTCTTTATCCTCCTCTGCAATGTTGTCTGGAAGCAGGTTCTGAACCTCAGATTTCTCCCGGGGAAGCAGCCGAACACCTTCTCCCTGACTGTAACATTTAATGAATTATTGATCCCCATTACATCAGTATTTGTAGAGCTATTGCAACTCTATATATAAAACTTCTTGAAGGAAGAAATCATCTTTATCCCAGAATTAGGTTACTTTTGTTTTATAGAGGGCAAGTAACCAAGAGAATATTCATTTCTCCGCTCACATGAAACCTCAGACCATATAAAACAGTAATCATAAATACACAGATAAGGCTTATCTTAAGAAAACCAATTGTGCTGTATAAATTCAAGCATCAGGCTGTATTTACCTGGCATTATCAACTACTTTGCGGCCCCATCTATAAGCCCAGCTAGCCAGGGCTGCCCAAGACTTGGCTACTTCAGGTGCCTGTACTGAAGACAAGTGATACAGCTGGCCCAAGATGAAGTCTGGTTCTCCAACTCCAATGTTTACTGTGATGGGAGAAATAGAGTAATATGTGTTACAGTGTAAAACTTCCTTCTGCCTTCCTTACCACAGAAAACAACACCAAAAAATAATGGGTATACAGTATCTTTTTAGTAAAATTAATACCCAACAGTGCAAAATTTTTCCAAATGCAATTATTTTTCAGCTCTGACACTGCTTCAAAATAAAGCCCAGTTTCCATTTGCCAAACAACCACTGCTGTTATTCTACAATTCCTTCCTCTTCCACAGAGAGGGGGAACTGAGGCAAGGAACTCATGACCTCCAAAGGAGCACAATGCTCCACAGAGCAGACTTCTGTGAAGTACCCACAGCACTGTGGTTGTGTTTATTAATGTATTTTCTTCTACCATCGAGTCAGAAAACACCTACTGTTTAGCATTCACCAACAGCTCTACAACAATTCTGACTCTGTATGAGAGGAACTAAAATCTAGATTTAAAAATCTAGGTTTAAAGAAACACAGAATTTATCTTAACATTTTAAGAAAAGTCTGCTAGAAATTAGGAATAAGAATACATTCTGCTGCAACAGCAGAAGTGTTCAGATTAAGTATAGATTAAAGATCATGAAGAAACCTGAAGTATTTTCACACATATGGGCGTCTTCATAACATAAATCCTGCCCATGCTTAAACCTGAAAGATCTACTTCAAACTTTAGCAAATATACAAGCTGAAAGCAAACTCAAACAGGATAATATCTGATAGCCTCAATACAAAATAAACATGTCCCAGTTTCTTCCTCAAGCCACCATTACTTGAATGAGAAAAATGTGCCAGAAATATGAAAGATTTGTATTAAGGTGTTTGGGTTTTTTCACTGTGGATAGTTACCTATTGCACAAAATACACACCCTTGACACATGTATTAGGAAAACAAATACACGAGTGATGGAGCACTTAGTCTTTATCAGTATAACTGGTGTTATCCCTAGGCATAATTATCAGTAACTAATAAAAAACAATGAGAACAAATGTACCTGTAGATTCACTTTCAATCCTAGGATATTCATCTTCTAGTGCATTAACAGCTGGCAGATCAATCAAATTATATATGTTTTTAGACAAGGTAGACAGGCCAGTGTGATTCTGCTGCTGTCGAGCTCTATATACTTGTTTCAACTGTCCTGAGATCTCTTTCCATTCTGCTTGAATCCATTTAGCCAGTGTGAGAATAGATTTAGCAACTGCATATTCGGCTTTGGCAGATTTACAGAAAGATATGGCACAAGAACTCAGCATTTCCATGGCATGTGTTGATTGACCTGCATATCATGAAAAGCAGACCTTCAGTACAATGCTATTATTTAAAATAACTCCGAAATTCAGCACATTCAGATACACCTTGGAGCAATGTATTTGTACACAGAAAATTGTCTTTTGTAGAATGACAAGCATGAAAAAACTTGTGAAAACACTCAGACAACAGCCAATGGGATGAAATCAGTTTCTAATGGTACTGCCCTATTGTGACTTCTTCAAGGTGAGGGGAATTAGCCTGGTTATAATGTAAAAAAGCTCAAGTCACTACAATATAACACTCACCTGCTGTGTACAACAACTTTGTTTTCTCAATATCAAGTTCAGGACCCCATTTTTCATCTATCTGACCTGGTGCAGACAATTTTTTAAAGTGCTGGACTAAGTCCTGTGCAGTGGTGGTTTTCCCCAGCTGAACCTCACTGCACTGGGCGAGCAGTCGTGTAGCCAGGGCGATGTTTCCTCGCTTCCGTGCAAATTTTGCTGCTGTTAAGCCCAGTTCCATTAGATGGCTTTTAATTGGGACTGTTGGTTCTAAAGGAGAGCAAAATACTGTAAACAAAAGCATTAAATCACTGTTTGACACACACAATTTCTGCCCCATGTGTCATGTACATGGCCACCAGTAAAAATGGCTTCAGAAATTTAGATGACTTCACTTCAGCCTAGAATATTTATATACCCTATCTCAAACAAAAATTATATCCATAGATTATCAGCTGGGCAAAAGATTTTTCCCCACTATAACCATTCTTGTTAGTTAACAAATATACTTGTCCCCTGACAGAACTTTTCTCCCCCATTACTTCTTAATATACCTCACATTTAAATGGCTTACATGACTGTTTGTGAAGACCCATTACCCAAAATGCTGATGTGCTCAAAAGTGAAAGTATGAGGTGATGAGCAAGTAAGGGGTTATTAGGAGAGAAGTATACAACTATTCAATACTTCAGAATGTTGTTTTTCTTTTTGACACTGTCTAGGTCACAGCACTAATCAAGACAATGAGCAGTAAACCAAGACACCTGAAGGAAAAAACATGGCTTTTAAAAAGTACTCCATCTAAATAACAGAAAAAGACACAGCTGCTGCTTTCAGCAGAAAACTGAAGTTCAAATTCTGCATTTGCTTTTTGTAACACCATAATGAGAGCTTGCACACCTTTAAGCTTTTCCATCAGTTGATTCTGGTACACTGTGTACCTCAGGGCATGCATCCATGGCCTTACATCATGCTGCTTGCATGACCTCAACGCTTCATTGAAGAGAGGTATAAGACAGTCCTGGAAGAGCCAAGAAGTTGCACAGTTGTCATGAGAGACTTCACTAAAATGCATTTGCATTAATTAAAACCAAAGATCATTTTTAGAGCAAACATTCTTATTTATATTAGTAGCCACACTTTATCATTAACTAAATGAAATATGTTTTATGTTTGATTTTGAGAGGACAACACAAAGAACTGCTCAAAATCAAGCAGAATTGTCTTCTGAACAATGTGATTAGAAATGACATCTAGAACAGCCATAGTGATTGAAGTCTGACATTTAGTTTTTAACTGCTGATGTGATTTTTTTTATTAGAATTTTTTTATGTCACTTTGAAAGTAAATTAAGTGTGTGTTAAAATGTATTCAGAGAAGAAATACCAACACTCTAAAAACCAACTATCAATAACACTCCAAAAATACTGTAAGTGAAATTGAAAGAGAGGTATATTTACAACTATGGAGAAGTCCAATTGAGATGTAGACTTATAAAAACTTAGGTCAAGGCACATTAGAAAACTCAGTGAGGTTTTTTTACAGTATGATTAACAGTTAAAACAATTAATGTATGTTTTATATTCAATATTCCACAATGTCATGGCAAAACACATGATCCAAATTTAGGCTTTAAACACACAGAATTACCTCTGATGTCAGCCTGTTGCATACAGTGTTTTCCAAAGCAGAAGAACAGTACAACTGAAGAGTGCTCAGCACAGGTAAAGACTGAGACACGGTGAGCGTGGAAAGTCTCAAAGGCCCAATAGCGATGCGGGATGTTTGCTTTAAGTACTTAATAAGATTTCTGAAATTAAAGAATCAGGACAGTCATTTTTCTTAGCTAGACTTTAAGAGTAAACAATGACATCAAAATTGCTGAAGAAAAAACAAATTCAGTATCTTTAAAAGGATGATGAGAAAGTGTTGCAGTATCATACAAGGTATGTTACAATACTTTATTATTAAGCTGACACACAAAAGTACTTAATCAACGCAAGTACTTTATAAAGTATATGAATTCCAAGTTAAACATCAGCTTATTTTTCCTCAGTAAGCTTATAAAACAGCTAGAAACTGTCATAGATGCTGCAGCTTTACACAAAGTTATGTTTAACAAACTGGAACAGGTTTTCACAGTGTATTACATTAACTCATAGCACATTTCAACTTACTCAGATATTGACTGCCACTTTTGCTCCTGTTCTATGTGGTTTGCAGCTGTTGCCAGACATACTGAACTTCTCAAAAGCTGTACTTCAACTGCTTTTTGAAGTTCTCTTGGATCAGGACTCAGCATATTAGGAAGGAGCTTCTTCATGTCTACATGGAGATGAAACAATTGAAATCAACTAGAACTGCCAAATTCTATCATGTTTCACCATCTGAGAATGTATTTTGAAGTCATTCATAGAGACAGACACATGAAGAAATATTTACATTTGCATTTGAAGTAATATTGAATTTATGCATTTATACCTATTTTTTCTTTGGATCCCCCTGCAAGCAGGTTGATATTTTCTCCTGGTAGTAATTCTAGTTGTTCAGTGCACTCAGTGAGTTGTCCAGACTCAAAGCTGCTCAAAGATCTGCAAGTCAACATGTATAGTTTTATTTTTGTATTTCTTACTTCACTCCACTTGCTAAGTATATTACATAGCAGAAAGACTCAAGACAAACTCCAAATCCTACAGAGCACTAATGATTAATTCTAAGCAAAAATCTCAATTATCACATACATCAATAAAAAGCACTAGTTCTGCACCAAATGAATTAATCCAGTACCAAAGGGAAATAAGAGCCCCTTTCTCTGAAAAAAAGCTTTTTCTGACCTGCAAGATTTCATTCCACTGCTTCCTTTGGTGCTTTTATTTTCAGGTCAAGATATTTCAGACAGAAGGATTTTACTATTTTTACCACAATCATGCAGAAATGGAAAGCAATCAAGTTGTCAAAAATAAACTATCCTTAAAATTTGAATGTCTATTCAATGACACAAGTATTTTTTCATGAATCAGAAAACTATCAAAGGTCAAGAAATAAATCCACAAGCTACAATTCTAAATTTCATTTTAAGAAGAAACAAAACTAAAAAATTCAGTAGCCAAGACCACTTCTTTCCTATACTTTTTCCATTAAATTAGTAAATTAAGATATTGTTAAGAACCACTGAAATACATTTTTATTTAAGTTGTACAAAAGGATTCATCTTCTGCTGAGTAAAGCAGAATAAATTTGGTATCTTTTTTCTTCAATGGTAGATTTTTCTTCTTGAATACTAAGCAGCCTCACCAGCCAGAAAGCTACAGCAGTTATTTAGAATTATGTTACCTCTTCACTCATCTGTAAATGCCTGGCCAAGTTTTCACCCTCCCAAGAACAAACCTTTCTTCTTTTCATGCCTCTACTTAGAAACTGACACACAATTTTTAAAATCCATTAAAACTTTAATATTTCAGTTATAAAACAATGAACTCTAAGATACTGTTGAATAAATTAATTATACCCTTACTTTATGTAGTTAAAATCTGCTTTCAGATTGATTGAGGTATTACTATTGCTCTTCTTCAGTTCATGGACCATGTTTTGCCACTCCTGAACAGCTGACCAGTCAGCAATGGAAATGTAACATTCACATGCCTTGTTACCCAGGTAGTTTATCACTTCAGGTGAAGAGTCACTTGGCTTAGTCAGAACTGTTTTTCTAGCTTCTCCTGTGAAATGAAGAAATGCTATATAAACACACAAATATATATTTTCAAACAGCAGCTCTATTACTCAAACATTACTTCTATGTCTTTTGTCAAAAAAAAAAAACTCTTACTTAAAAAAAAATCATCAAATAGTTACACAACTTTTACAGTATTCTTCCACTGACACTTGTTCTGAGAGAAAAAATAACCTTTTCAAATGAGGTTTTGAAAAAATTTAGTTCATATCTAAAGGAGCATCAAAACAGAAAAACAGAACAACTAAATTAGCAAAAAAGAAAGTTCATTTTCAAAGATGAAACAGAATGCGGCAATCAAGTCTTAGTAGTTAAAAACCTCTGAGTAATTAGTGCACTTATGATACAATCATGTCATAAACACTAAGGTTTAAGTTATGATGATCTAAAACAAACTAGATTTAAACTAGGAACTTACAGAATATTTTACCTATTACCTTTAGTTTCATTCAGCTAGACCTCAGTACTGCAAACCCTTCTATCTACACATAATATTGGTTTCAAGGGCATTAAGTGGTTCAGTTTAACTGCAGACAGAAACAGGTTTTCAGATTTCAGAGTCAGACATGACCATGGCTGCATCATTCAATGTTCTCATTTTATGCACACACATTTAAACAGTTGTATGTCTCTTAAAAAGAAAACACTGACCATTCAAGGAATGCTTTGGGCTGGCATTGTTCACACTGTTTGAATTGGCCAACTTCAGAACAGTCTTGTCAAAGCCTGTGATACAGCAATCCACTCCAGTCATGGAGCAGAGATGCTCCTGATATTCCGCAGTTGCTTTTTCAAACCTACAACAGTTCAGTAATTCAGTCAGCATCTTAAAGAACCAGGTTGGGATTTTTTTGTAAATAGACTAGATTTCAAGCATTATTTTACCCCAATACTCTAAAAGCTCATATCACCTTGAGCAAAAGAAAGGGATTAAGATAGGATACAAGTTTACTGGCTGAATTTCCAGGTTATAGCATTTGATAAAATCTTGTCCATAAAAGTTTTAACGTCAACTTCAAATCAAGTAGAGACAGAAATAAATAAATTTTATATTTGACTGTCACAATTTTAATCTGAACAAGTAGAGCTGAATACTGATTAAATACATATTACATCTCTGAAAAGCTTCACTGACTATAACTGACAAGGAAATTCATCAGCAGCCTTTACTCGTGCCACCATTTAGAAGACAAAGAAACAGAACTTCCCATAGAAGGAAAGAACATCCAAGTTTGTAGCATCCAGTTATTTGTGAAAACTTACCGCCCTTCTGCTTGCTGAGCTACAGAATTGATCCAGGAGAGACTCTTCCCAACTACAGCAGAAGACCAGACAGCAATACCCTGAATAGCTTCAGGACAGTGAAGCTCACATAATGCTTCTACCAGCATCATAATTGTCACTTCCAATTCATTTCCCTAAATCCAAACAAAAAGCATTATTTAACAAAACTCATCAAATGCTAGAGCCACATACCTCAGAAATGGTGAAACAGTATTTCATTAGATACATCTACAAGTGCTCCTTGTATCCATCCACTGCACTGCTTTTGGAAAAGCAGGGGAGCCAAGGAAAGAGTTTGTGCTGTGAATCCACAGCCTGAACATCAATGGTTAGCAATCACTGTGTGGTGGTTTTGTACCTCTGGGAGAATTCTTCAGGCAGCACAAAGTAACAAATATCTATCTAACCACCCCTGGTAAAACATTCAAGTAGATCAAGTCATGTACTGAAGAAACTATCCAACGTTTTCAAGAAGGCTTCAACTACTTTATCCACCCATGCCACCCCTGAACTTAGCTGCTAGCTAGATGAAGGATACCCCCATGACACAACCCTACTTCTCCTCATACCCCAGGTAAGCAAAGACCTCACACTACCGTTAAGCCTGGGATGGCCTCACACTAATGCAGCACCAGCTTCACAAGATTTCCACTAAATTAGAAATTGCTCAGCTGAAACTGTGAATGAACTATAGCATTCATTCCTGTATAGTATTTGACCATGTCTTCAGTACATCCTAACCTCCAATCCACAGTATCACAACCACAATAAAAAGATACAAATTAAAATGTGGCTTTAAATAACTCATTCTTTTACATAGCACTTGGTTTAGTAACTACTGATTGCCTTAGCTTACTTCTTTTACAATATGACAGTGAATATTTCTGCAATAGTCTACAGAAAAGGGAGTACCTGAGAGATACTATTATTAGTTTTCATTTCTGTGAGTAAATCAAATCCATGCCTGACTGTCACAGCAGGCTGGCCAGCCAGCAATCCAACTCTCATGATGGAAAGTCTGATCCGTGTCAGCCAATCCTGGCATGTCTGGCGATTGGTATAAAAGAACGTCCTGATAACCTTCAGAGACAGGAAAGAAGTCTCACAAGAACATTCTTCTGCACAAACCAAAATACTTAAGTACTTAAGATTGATATCAAAGGCAGAAAGGTTTCTTTTCTCCAGTTTTCAATTAATCTTTAATTAATGTAAATGGTCTGAAATCACATGCAGCATGCAAATGGCCCAGCACATCAGAAGTCTTAATATGAACTATAAATTATGTATTACTGTCACATCAAAGTCTGGTAATTAAATAGCTTATTTCAACAGTGAAAAAATGTTTTGCACTTAGAATTACACAACAGGGTATGTTGCTCATAAATAATTACTACATTTCCCAAAAAGCAATTAAAGCTTTAAGTAACTGTTACTTTATAATAGGACTGCTGACAATCTACAAATAAGGGACTGCTACAAACCAGAGGTACTACAGGCTTGCTGGATTTGTACCACTACACAAGCTGGTACTCCAGAAACAAAGCCAGGCTTAACATGTTCTGTAGAAATACACCAAAGTCAAAGCCAGAGTTTTTTAAGGGTCTCTAACTTTGTGAAGTTTTTCTGAAATTACATGGCTAAGAACTGAACAATCCTGAAAACTCTGTTCATTCAATAGACTGTTCCAAGCTACATCAGCACTGCAAGAGAGACAAACCTTGGGTGGAGAGGTAAGGGCATTGGCACATCCTTCATATGCATTGTACATCAATTTTTCCAAGTTCTCCAAATACTGCAGAAGGAGAACAAGCCTGAGCTGGTTGCTACTGTGTCCTTCATCGTTGTCTGCAGTAGTCCACTGGCTGACATCTTGATCAGGGTTTAATGTGTGGGCTGCAAGGCTCCTAATAATACCTACACATTTTCCCAAAACATGGGGAAAAAAGAGTTACCAAATGGTATTGTATTTGAATGTGCAAAGAGACAGCAATGCTATGTCTCAAAATCTATCACAAGTTAACAATAATTATGCAGCATCTTTAAAATCTGTAAGCACTGAAAAATAAAGCCATTGTGCCTCTTGCCTTAGACATGAACACCTTGGCTTCACAACCTTACCAAAACATCACATTAAAATAAAGTGTATTTTTTACCTCACCTTCAATCGTTTGAAATGTATCTTGGGCTCTCCCCAGAGGAGTTCGTAGCTTTGAAAGAACAGTGAACTGAGCTGCTTCCCAGACAGCCCACTGCCACAGCACAGCATCAGTCTTCAACAGGTTCCGAGGGATGGTTGGCTGATCTCTCTTATCCAGTCTTTGACAGCTATAGAATAACCTTTCTAACCAATTATCCTTCCTGAAAGAAAACATCAGTGCATGAACAAGTTCACATGGTAACAAGTTTATACTGCACCCACTTCATCTCCTTATTGCTCACAAACAAATCTCTCAAAAAATTAGCTTACAAGCAGCAATGTATATAGGAAAATATGCCAAAAGGTGTGTATGTAAGACATTTATAAATACTTAAAAGTATAAAAATGTTTGAAAGTAAAGCAATGTAGTTTGTAATGATAATTACAAATTTTAAACTAAATATAACATGGACTTGTTTACTAAAATTCAACATTCATAAATTTCAGTTCTACAAGTTCTTACCCAGTTCGGTGAAGGTTTCCATACAAAATAAAACTAATGACATCAGAGAAATCCTGTGGGTGGAATGTGTTACTTGGAGCTTTGCTCATGTGACTTCTTATAGCCAAAGATATTTCTTGTATTTCTGTGTGGGTACGGTTACTACAGGGAGAGAGGGAAAACAACACAGGCTATAACGTACTTGAATAAACCAAAAAAGCTGTGTAAGAGAATTACACACACACACTCTATATATACAGGCAATGACTAGCACCAATTATGTGCTTTGGTATTAATACCAACTGCTTTCAGACCTCAGGTCTTCAAGACAAATTATAGGACATAATATTGCTGAAGCTCTGGATAACATGGAGCATACAGGTATTCAGTGTTTGCTTCAAGAAGTGAGGCACAACTCAATTTTATTGATTACTTTGTGTACTATACACTGTTCTCAGACCTGTAAAAGCATAGGATAGCAAGATACCTAGAATCACAGAGGGTTGGATGAGACCTTTAAGATCATCAAGCCCAACCATCAGCCCAGAACTACCACTGTAAGCTCATGCTTTTTGATTTTGAACTAAGACAGTATGATGACAGTCCACCAGCATTATTTTTTCAGGTTAAGTATGTCTGAAGAAACTAAACCACAATTTACACTTAAGTTGATCTGAGCAACTTACCTCAACACAACATCTAAAGGAATTGACTTCAGAAGTTTTCCAAAAGCTTGTCTCACACGAGCACCACTATGGACTAGTTGAACACGACACACATCAACACACCTGAAATACCAAAACAGAAAGAGGTGTTAATACCTCCATTTTCAGCATAATTCAAGTAACATACAGAACTCTGTGCAAGTACCTCTGTAAAAGGTCATCTGGAAGGGAGGAAGACAGGGCATGGAGGCTACTACATGCTTGAAGACAAATGTTCACATCTTCCAGAAGTGCTGAATTAAGGAGTTGAAAGGAGAAAAAAGTCACTCTTGCTGGAATTAGGTAACTTCTGCACTACTCTGCATTCATAGCCATATTATTTACAGATTTTGGAAGTCAATACATCACAGAACTGTTCCAGTGCTTTTGATAAATAATTATTTGTGACTGGGAAATTCATCTACCAAAAACATCAGTGATGTGTCAAATCTCTTAAGACTGTAATTCATTTTAAGAAAATTAATTGTTTAAGTAACAGGCAGGGATCCACTTTAAAAAAAAATCATAGAACAGCATTAAGTTCTTGCATAATACAACCTTGAAGCATCCTTAAAGTAAATGAAACAAGCACAGTTGCTACTATCAGTGGAACAAGGCTATTTATGTACTTAGTTTTGAAATGTAAAAGACAGTTAAGTAAAAATATGCAGTATCTTACTGTTTGCTAAAAGTCCTTTGCAAAACTTATGAAAAGATGGGAGAGAAAATAACGGAGTATATGTTTCTGATTTCTTCATCAGAAGAGCCACTTCCAAAGCCCATGTTGTAAGTAGTTTCCTTCAAAAACCAAGAATTTAGTCACTCTACACAGTTACAGAAAGGCACTTCCTGATAGAACTTAAACTACTTCACATTGCATATCATTATCACACCACAGCTCACACTTTTTAAACAAGTTATTTCTTAACTTTAAAGATGTCCCCAGCCCTCACAGCATTTTGGTAATACAGGATGGCATCTATTGCAAAAGGATGCTTTCAGTGAGCAAACCCTTTCAGTAAAGTTTGACAGCTCTGCTTCTACTGCACAGATCTTAGGATGGTTTAAACTTTTCTAGTTTTCATGTACAAAAACAAGCAGCTACTTTTTTCCACAAGTTCACTAATCATGTTGAAAACATTCCAAATATTTGACTGGTAAAATTTACCCCAAATTTTACAAATTCAAATTACCCTGGTTTCTGAATTAATGTATTCTACTAGACAAAAAAAAAAAAAAATCCCAATTTCTAAGAAAATTTTCTTTACCTGGTATCTTGAGTAAGGTTATCCTTCTTAAGCAGTAGCCCCAAAAGGTTCAGTATGATTGAGAAATGTTTTTTTGTTGCTGTAGTTACAGTACTTATAACTGCTCCATCAAACAGAGAAGGAGAGGAAGAACTGAGGCTACTGGATATGAAATGGTCGTGCCTGAAAAGGCAAGGAAAAACAAACTGTAACTCTACCCCAAGATTAGAGGCACTTCCCTAAACTTTACAGGAGGAGAGAAAACATCAACAATCAGCAGCAAAAGTTAAATGAACACATACACAAACCACTCAATGTCAAAATCCAAATATTTTGATCTCTAGCCTAAAAGAACAAAGCTGTCACTTGCCATAAGCCCATGCAGGCCAGTAACCTTTTCTCAACTGTGTCTGGTATCCAATGCTTAGTGAAAAATCACTACAGCTAAGAATGTAAAGAGTAACAGTTAAACTGGTATATTCCTTTACTTTAACAACAGTTTGTATTAATAAGGTCTAGAATGTATTTACATCTGTTGTTTACATCTCATTACCTCTCCTAGATCTCTCAGTAAGTAAAATAGTAAATAATCTTTCTTCATTTACTTTCAGTAGAGTTCTCCCTCAGTTCTCTCTATTCAAACACAAGATTTCTAATCTGCCTTTGAATAAAAGGCCAACTTTAAGCCAGGATATGCTTTCCTGGCTGAGATACAGCTTCCCTGCAATTAATGAATGTAAAAACTAATTAAGGAAGCTTGGGAAAAAGCTTGATTGTAACAACAAACAACTATTTAATTTCATCCCTCCAACAATATATTCCATTCAGATCAGTCCATCTTAGTGCTCTTAAAATACTGCTGAATGATGAAAGCTCATACCTGGAGCAGTGTGAGTACAATGTGTAGAGCACTGCATACTGGACAGCAGGGAAGTGAACTGCTATGTCACCATGAACAATCATCAGGTTTTTACTCAGCAGTGCAAACACAGTCGGTGAAAGGGCCCACATCTATAACACAATTGCAACACAAGCACAGAAACATAAAAAGTAGGATCTTTATTTAATTGTAATTTTCACACCATTAATTAATGTCTTTTCCTTTTTCCCCACAGGAAGTAATTTAACTCTATTATATACTGACTGTTTTCTTTCCCATTTTTTAGAAGTCTGTTAAAAGTAGTTTATGGTTTTATAGGGAAAGATTTGGGAAATGTTTTCTTATGGCTGATATACTACTAAAGGGCACACTACAGCTGCTTTTATCTGTCTTGAGTTTCAAAAGCAATTACTATTATCATCTTAGCATTAAATCCTTAATAAACCTGATAAGACGCTCTTCCCTTGCAACTGCTTTTCATTATGCACCAACCAGAGATACAATCCACTCACTGTTTAACCTAAATTTTAATACTAAAAGTTTTTCTAAAACTTAGGAAGTTTGGAGGCAAATATGATCATTTTAGTTACACATAAGTGTCCTACTAATGTAATACATTAATTTTAATTAATCAAGTATTTTTTACACTTACTGCATGAACTATCTGTTGAGTTTTTACTCACCCCAATTAATGAGTTTTTAGCATTTCCAATAGTACTTAGAGCACTGAGGTCAAATATAACAACAAACTTGGCATTATCCACATTGGATATAAGCTTCTTGAAAGAGTCATGCTGGATTTCGGAACAAGCCTCAGGAAGATGTAAACTATGGAGAAGACTATTTAAAGCACAGGTCATTTCTCCTAGAATCAACCTGTAAGCAGTCTCCAGAACAGGAATGTTCTTCAGGCTCAATACAGCTTGGTATACAGCAAGGGCTGCTGCAACAACCTTGAAAACATAATTACAGCAATAACTGATTAGAACAAATCATAAAATATACTAATCAGCAACACAGAATTTAAAATCACTCTTCTTTATCTACGAACAGCTTAGTCTGATACACATACCTATCTTCAATTTCCTGTACATCTTACTTACAGAATCTATTAATCATTTTCTTGATCATCCACCTAATACACTGAGTATCAAAGACAGATGAACTAAGGACTTCTCTAACTGTAATACTGGCAAACTTACCTATTTCTTATCAAATCTAAATGCTAAAACCAAGAAGTAGCTATATATGCCTTTTCAGAAGTTTCAGATACTCAGTTAGACTAAAACACATTTAAGATGAGCTGTGTTTACAGCTTAATATATTCTAGGAAGTGCATGAAAGCTGTTGGAATACACCTGTAAAAGTTACTCTTACCTCTTTCTCCTTATGATAACGAAGAACAAGTAGTTTAGACTCTGGTATAAATAATTTCTCTACAAATGATGATGGTAGTTTTGTATTTATTTGTTCAACAATCTGGGGATAAAAACAAAAGTAACTGTACCTGAATTTTTAACTAATTATTAAAGATTAATCAAAATACTGTTTTTCTAGTCCCCCACAACAACAAAAACATGTACAAACCAGTGTCAACAGATTCAGGACTGAAATGACATAGTCAGTGCCACAGGTCTGACAATTTTCCATTTGATCTAATCCATAGGTGATGACCATGTCACAGTGTATGGTCATACTGGGATCCAGGCTGCCAAGCAAAACCCCAACACACTCATTGGCAGCTGTAAGCACAGCTTCAGAGAAGAAAACTTGGTTTGCTGCAGTCACACATCTCATTACTCTGTACAGAACCTGCAAAATTAAAAACACAGCAGAGTTAAACTCCATTAAAAAGAAATGGTATTTAATTGTACTCCACCCATTTCACATCCTGTCCCATCACCTACTCTGCAACTTGGTCAATTCTATTCTGAATAACGTCATCCTGGAATTACACTTCAGGAGTGTAAGAAAAAACAAGCTTTCAACTGCTTTGTTTCCAATTCAGTTAGAGAATTTAGTTAGAGACCTACAAAACTTACATTCGTTATTGACAGTTCTGTTCAATTCCAACTAACATCAACAGAACTCCCCTTGCAAAAGACAGAGGAGTTTTCTTGAGCTTTCAACACAAAAATCCTCTGCAGATTAAGGCAGAAGTTACATAACTGTCTTGTCTTCAACTGGGAAATCCATACACTTATTTTCCCAAGAAGCTGTGTACCTCACAAAATTCTGCATGGGCATAAATTCCAGCTGTGCTGGTCATCCAGTAACCACAAGACTTTGACTGCAGGAATTTTTATCTTATCTCCTCACCCAGTACAGAACTATAGCAACTACTTAACATATTATATAATATTTATTCTGAATTTACACCATCCTATACTATAGAGCTAGAGAAGTTTGCTATCAGATATAATAAATACAATTTCAACAGGAATAAAAACCATCACATTTTATAAAATCAAACTCCTATCTACAGTTCAAGTTTCTACAGTGACATAATTATCTGAATAAACAGTAGCATGGTTTCAAAGATAACCAGCAAACCCAGCCACATGAAATGCCTAAAAAGGTTAGTTTCTGATATGACTCCCATATGCCACTATCATGATCCATACTTTAATAAAATTATTGTAGCATATTTCTTGGAAAAAACATACTTACTCAAAACTGAGAATATACATATTCATGTAACGATCATAAAACCTAAATAAACTCAGTCAATGGCATTGCTATATGGTGACAAAACAGGTGAGCAACAAAGGAAACAAAAGCAAACTGAGTCCTTACATCAGTTACATAAGCCTCAGTAATTGGTGGTCCTCTGATGGGGCTGAAGCGCTCCCCAATGCTCCTCACCACAGTGCTGAACACCCGCAGAAGTGCGGCCAGTTTGGGCAGCGACACCGAGGGAGGAGGAATGTCCTCATCTACTGATTCCCCAGAAGCCACGTGGCTGAGATCCTGCAGCACACAACGTTTATGTATCAGCACACATCATTAACTTACACAAGGGTAACATATCAAAATAGGAGATTTTAAATACTTATCTCTCTTCCAGACATTAAACTGTGCAATCCAATTACAGATGTATTTATCCATTATCTCTTAACTACACACACATACGAAGGTGGGATATAGGCACACAAAGACAATGAGAAGTTAGAGTAGCAATGAGTTTAGCCACTAAAACAAGTACTCAGACTGTATCTTGTAAATTAAACTTACGGCTTATGAAGTTCCAGGTCTCTGGAACATGATCATCTGTATTGCTGCACTGTTACAACAGTTGTCAGCACACTTCTACCACTCTTCCAAAAAATTCTCATCCCCAAACTAGAGTTGTTTGACTGGCCATTCCCACCACACACACAAACTATGTTGATCTGGAGACCAAGAGTTCACTAAGAGACTGCTCCATGCCAGCTGGCACCAGTGCCTGGGAACATTCCCAGAAGTGCTGATCTCATTAGTAGAGCTGCAGCCTTGGTCTACCCCACTGTGAGATAAACACACTGGCTGGAAGCACCTCCTCCATGTTAGCACACGTTATCTTAAAACTCTTCCGTGACTAAGAATACACACATTGACCAGAGCAGCAGCCAGCTTGATAAGCAGTGATTTACTGCTCTGCCCCGGGAATCCTAAAGCTGCCCCAGCAAAGGCCCTGGTAACAGAGAAGGACACTGACCAAATTATTGATTCTGCTTTGAGTGAAACTAATTGTCCTCCAGGCACAATTTTACCTACAGGACCTGCATATTCACATATACAATATAGTATAAACTACCTATAAGTATATATTCATATGAGCATATACACCTTAAAAGACAGCACTCCCCCCACCAATGCCAAAGCTTTTCCTTTAATGACAGCATCAGATAAACTTCATGCCCTGTTAACTAAGCAAAGGGTACAAAGTCAAAATTAAGTACATTAAATTAATGTAATCTAGTTTTCCATCAGTTCCTGCTGCATGATTTCCTGCACCATATAATCTGCTGCTTTATTTTAAAAAGACAGATTTATCATTAATCTTTTGAAGCACTAAGATTTCCTCTCTTCCCAACAATTACTAGTTATGAAACACTCTGAGGTTGGACAAGTAAAGAAAACACCAAGGAAAGACGATGAATTGTCTTCACATCAGCTCTTCAAAAATAAAAGCATTCCTGTTTTGTCAATTGTTTGTAGTTTTATTACAAGACGATATTCTCGATCAACAATGGCTAAAGGCCTGGTTGTGATACTAATTAAATAGTTCATGAGTATTTGTGCAGTTGGTCATTGTACATGACTGAAGTATAGTCCATGATTTGGTCCTATTTTCACCAGGAAACCCATGTAATTTAATTTTCTACAGAAGTAATAATATAAAAATCGGAGATAAAAATCATAGCTGTGGATTTATTAAGAAAACCGTAACAGTTAACTCTTGTATACACCCATAAAGTCTTGTTTACCTCAGCATAAGCTTCCATATCTTCCAAAAACTGACCCAAGAGTGTGGTAGAAAAAGTTAGATCAGCCACCCAAAAGGGTTCCAAGCTCTGCAGCCATCCTGTATAAAAATACCAAGCCAATTAATATAGGGTGACATATAATCATTAAATTTTAGTTGCATATTGCTGAGGGAAAAGTTGCTGAGCTAAGAGGTCATCTACATGAAAATACTAACACTGGATGTTTTTAAACTAAATGTAAATTGTATCTCCTTCTTCTGTCCTTCTGCAAAAATCATTTTAAGGTTCAGTTCTGCCCCACAGCAGTTAAACAGCAAGGATAGAACCTAGGACTATGACACAAGAAACATAATAAACTTGCTGTGAATAACTCCCAAGTAAACTGATAAAGCTATCGGAAAAACTTCCCCATTTTTCAAATGCCAGTACAGTATCTTTACCACAAAGATTTTCTAAAAGTACTTAGGAAAAAATGTATCCTTTCACACAGGATATCCTAAGATCTATACATTTATTAAAGATGGGTATAATATTGCAGAAAACAACTGGTGTTTAAATGTACCCTGAATAAATCACCCTATTTTTCCAGACTTAGCATAAAATGGCAAATGGAAACTTGCTAAAAAAGTTAGGAACAAAGTATCTAGCTATGTAGCCAGAAATTCAATTTGGTTTTATGTCAACTTCTGTGTCAGTAGAACCAGACTGGTGTAAGTAAACCCCTGACATCTGCAAGCCAGACCTGGCTCAGACTCTCCATGAGCTCCTCTGGCCAAACTTACCAGAGACCTGTTGTGTCAAAGAAGGTTTCTGAGTGTGATCTATGTGCCACCCAACCAGTATGTCCACTGTGTCCTGGAAAGCAATTGTGAAAACAGAGTCTTTACTCAGTTTGCTGCACCAACATTTCTACTGTAGAAAGAAAATAGAAAATATAAAGAAAGCTTACCCTAAAATTGGTGCTGAAAATGTGTGGGTAGCATCGAGACACCAAAAGGATGCACTTGACACACTTGCACAGTAATTCTGGTGTATCAACATTTTCTAGGATGGACTGCAGGCTGGTCATTACAAGCTGAAAAGTAAAGCAAAGCCACCAGACATTTCACTTCATTAAAAGGTGAGAGAGAACACATTGTAACAAACTATTTTGATTCAATCAACAGAACTCCACTTCTGCAGGAACAAAATGTAAAAAGCATCACATACACTGAATGAAAATTATCACTTCAAGGGGCATTTGCTTGATATTGGCAGAGCCAGGGAACACTTTACTTTAGCTCTTCAGCCACAGAAAAGCTGTGAGTTATTTTAAGCCCCATTTCTCCTATGAAGCTTTTTGGCTCTGTAAAATAGCTATTAAATTTGAGCACAGACCTGGTCATAGCTGTTCTACACCCAAAATAATAAACCCTAGAATCTGAACATGGGGACTTCATCTTGTCTGCACACATCCTACTCCTTTCTCAGATCTATCCACAATTCCAGTGAGAAATTGTAAATAGGAGGTAACACAAAACAATTAAAATGCTGGGTTTTGTGTACCATTCCACTTTAGTTCTCTTTTTGGTCTCATCAAGATTCTTCTTCTTGGATCTGCCATAAATACTAGTAAGTAGCATCAAAATATGTATCATCCTCCAAAGACTTGTCATTCTTTCCTAATGTAACCAGAATCAAAGAATCCCATTCAGTCAGAAAGTTTCCTCCCAGTCATAATGATATTTACTTATTATGTCAATGTAGCATTACTTACTGTTCACTCCAGTTTAAAAAGTTCATTCAAGCATTGCACTGAGAAAATCATTAATAATCACATTTTAACTTGTAGTCTTACCTGCATTAAAGATGAAAATGCTTTCTTTTCTCCTACAGTCTCTAGTGCTTTGTAGGTTGCACACAAATAAAGAAGTTTAACTTCATCTTTTGTGGATGAACTGAATTTGCTAAAAATCCATTTAAAGATCTTCTCAGCCTCGTAGCTCAGAGAAGCACAAAGAAGGCCAAGACAGCAAGCTCCTTCCTGTCTCAATTCCTGAAGCAATTTGCTACTGTATTTTTGAAAAGAAAAAAAAGAAACTTGGGATCTCCAGCCATGACAGCAGAACAGAAGCATAAACAAAATAAAGCATTTTCTAGAGCAAAATAAAATATATGCAGAAATGAAGCTGCTTCTCTCCTACTTATTGGCAAAGCTAAAGTAAAATTCTAAGAAATATTATTTATATGGAGTAAGTCAACTTGAATAAAAGTATGCAAATGTGCTGTTCTACTTGCAATACAACAGCCAATGGAAATAATTCTTAATATGCAGCTGACTCTGGGAAACAACACTGACCTAAGCACCTAAAAGCCCACACAAACCTCAGCATCCTCTTCATACACTCTTAATTGGATGTAAGTGAGACAGCTTGTGGAATAAGTTATTTCATTTTGGAAGCTACACCTCCAGTGCAGCGCACAGCTCCACCAGCTGACTGAACACACCTGAGACACCACACTAGCTACAGCATCAAAGCCACACTTGTGCCTTCACATTCTGTCCAAGGGAGGTGTACTCTAGATAGCCCAACAGGATTGTTGATATGCCTAAGAGTCTTTCCCCTAATTTCATTCTGTTCCTGCAATGGGACACCCATGCAAAACTGACAAATTCATTTCTCTCAACCTTTCCCCTCTGTATTTCAAACATAATGCTGTCATTATTTTCCCCTTCAGAGTATTTTTCCGGCTTACCTTTCATTGAGCACATCATGAATGGCAGTCAGGATATTATCCAGTTGTTTAACAAGTACCTGCAATAGAAGATACATAAAAGGCATAAGCAAGTAATTGCCCAATACTGCCTTCACTACAGGTCCTGTTTATACTCATTAAAAGACAACACTGCCAGCTCTCCTTGCCAAGAGAATGCCATTGTGCTTGCCATGGCCACTGCAGACTAGCATGAACTATATTAAGCAACACTGCAATGTTATCCTAGATGTTATATTTGATATTTATTTACAGTAGCCATG
The DNA here is from genome assembly GCF_001522545.3 of Parus major. Taxonomy (NCBI): domain Eukaryota; kingdom Metazoa; phylum Chordata; class Aves; order Passeriformes; family Paridae; genus Parus; species Parus major. The sequence continues at coordinate 8,153,473 of NC_031783.1, forward strand.
AAAATACTGGCAGCCTGCTATCAAAGTCTGTTCCAAGTTTAGTTCTTGCTGATAACATTACATCACCAGGGAAGACTCATCACACAGCTCGTGAGTAGCATCTACTGAAGACCAAACCTCTAATACTAACAAATCAATTGTATCACAGGAAAATTTAATGGAAAACATAATATAATCTGAAGTACTGAAGTTTCTACTTAGGCAATCCTTAATTTCAGTGAAATGGAATACAATTTTGGGGATGAAGCATTATTGGTGAACCAGTGCTTCTCAGTAAACATAACCAGAAAGACTTGTTATCCTAATATGCACATTGAAAAATCACACATTAGCTGCAACTGTATAACATATTAACAGGAAGTTTTCTTGACAAGTTAATAAAAAGGTTTATTCTCTTTTCTTCAGAAAGACATTCCTCTTTAACACAGTGGATGGTACCCAATTTTTGTTTAAAGTTTTGAGCAACATTACGCTTTACAGAGTGGAGGGATAGAGATCCACATGCTTGACCCCTCAGAACTCACAAGGGCATTTTTCAAGTGTTTCTGGCACCTGCAAGACAGGCTAAAAATGAAAAAGCAACTCTATGATTTAGAAGCTAAAGCAGGACTCCATTAAATAAGTGACTGACTTCTACTACTTTACTTTGAACTAATATTTCAACCCTGAAGATAAAAGGAACTCAGTTAAACTACACTAAGTAGTGTAAAGACCTGCAGGAACTACTGCTAGGTTAAACTCTGTCCATTATGAAGCTTTGGCCTTGATATCACTTGACACTTATTCTCATTAGTGAGCTCAGAGAAGCTTAACCAAAAGTTTCTCAGTGACAGCCTTTTAATATCCTGGCCACTAACAAAGTTTGTCATCACTGAGTTAGACATTAGAATGGCAATTTCAGTATATTCTGAGATACCAATAAACCTAAATAAAATGCAGTAACAAAAGAAAATTTAAAATGGGGAAAACCTTAAGGAGAATAATGGAAGTAACTAAAAAAGTAACCACAGAATAATTGTGCAAAGCATTTCTTCCTAAACCCTTGTAATAAAAAGAGGAAAGATGAAGGGTTATCTAGACTTGCATAAGGGTTGCTTACACCTAGGTGCACAGACTAGAACACTCACCATATTCAAGTCTCATGTCCTTTGGAAAAGAGCACAGTTAGCACTGGTCAATTAGCATACAATGAGAAAATAAACCAATTTCTTATAAATAAGGACAGACATAGATCCCCACAGCTAAAGTATCAGAGTATGGCTTGCATATGAGTGGCAGGATATTAAACCATCACTTCCTGCTTTTTCAGTACTTGGAGAACTCCTAAGCTTTCCAAAACAGCAGGGGAGATATGTCAGACAATATGCTCTTTAATATTTCATTTTGAAATACATAATATTTAAAATTTATACCCACAGTGGGATACTTCCCTTCCCTCATATCCCTAAAAAACACTTGACGACATTAGAGACTTCAGCAACCCACCAACAACCCTAAAGATGTAATGAAAACAAAGATTTACTTAGCTCCCTTCCCATGGAAGGGGAATCCACAAACAGAGCTGTTTAGTTAGAAAGCTGAGTGGCTCTAAGATGAGCTGTTCACAAGACTAAACACCCGTGTATTTTTAACTAAAAATACAGAAACAGTTTTTGAACAAGACAACACTTACTTCCCTGCTTCTTTTCTGAGGGATCCAGAAGCTATTACTAAGAGTAATCAAAGAAAACCACACACATGCCACGTTAATTCCTGCAGTTCAAGCATTCAATTCAGCTTAAGGCAATACATCCTAGTAAAACATTTCCTGAATTATGGAAACAAGACAGACAATCCAGGAATACACTCTCTTTTCTGTACACAAGATAATCCTTGCAGACATATCCTAATACTCAGATTTGAAAAAAACAGTTTTATAAGAGGAGAAATACCCAATGCTATACTGACCAGTTTGTTTTCTGGTTGCTGAATGAATTCTTTCAGTTGCTTTACAGTAGCCAGTCTTCGGTCTCTGTCGTCTTCCCGAGTAATCCTCCGAAGAAGATTTGACAGTCGAGACTCGTCAGAATAAGACAACGGTCGCTCTGGAAAAAGCAATTATTTCTTTTTTCCTACAGCATTAATCAACACTACTGTATTGTCCAATATGTGTATGAGTGGAATCAGTAACTCATAATAGTAATTTGAGAAAACAATTAAAAATAAATCCTGATAGGTTTTCAACTTTCATAAAAAGGAAGTTAAATGTAAAATCTAATTTAGCTACCAAAATATTTAATTTTTTCATGTGGACAGTCCAATATCTGTGTTGAACTCATTCAGAACTAAGCAGAACCACCCTACTTTACACAAAAACCTGGACTTAGTTCCCTTCTACATAAAGATAACTAAAAGTGTGAGGTAAAATTAAATCAGACTTCTGACTGAATAAACAAAAATAATTCAAAAAATTTTATTTCAAGAAAACCTAGTGGAAAAAACAAGCTGCTTCCTGAAGCAAAGAAGCAGACTCAAGTTCAAGCAATTACAAAGAAACAGTATTTTCTCTCTGATAGGTAGCAGGGTTCTGCTTTGAAAATGAAAATAGATCTGCTCTTTTTATTGAGGAACAAAAAGCCCCCAGTGTGAAGAGGGACCTGGCTGTTCACTTAGCAGATCATAATGGGGGAGAATGAACACCTTCCTAAGAAAACACCTCATTAAACCTGGCCAATAGCACTCCATACCAGACAAAGTCACAATGCAGTTTACCTGCTTTAGGGACCAATTACCTATGAATTCATACAAATAATTAATTTCCCTCGTTTGCAAAAACTAAGCAAAATTTCTTTCAATAAATTTAATTTTACATGTTTCATGGTGGTTCAAATCCAGAGGATTCATGTAACATGATGAGACTTTCTTAGTCAACATTACTTCAGTGAGAAAATCCAAGACAGGTACAGACAGCTTTTTGCACTACTCTGCTAGACATCAGTCATCTGATGTGACTAAAGCAGCTTTGTCTTTATTCAGTTAATAGCTAATCTACATTGGCATTACTCCCCAAGTGTCAGCTAATTGTCAAGTCACAATTATAACTTTAAGAAAGAAACAGAACCAAAAAACACTAACCAGCAACATGACTGAAGCTACACTAATCAAAGCACTAGTTAACAAATACCTGCAACATCCACTTAGTGAAAATTCACCAAGGTCTCAGCCACATGCTAACTCACAGAAGACTATTTTTAAAACTGTTTAATGAATATACCAACAAGAACACATCAAAGAATTTAAAACCCAAAATCTTGTTGTAACATTATCCCAGTGTATTTTAAAGAAGATACATGAAAAACCAAAATGACTTGCTAAAACCTACAACAATGAAGACAGCCAAGTTCAAAAGGAAACTCTTGAAATTTGACATCTCAAGGAGAAAAAACATACAAGTCATAGGGACCAACTTCAATCATCCAAAATTATATATCCTAACCTTTTAGGGATTAAAAAGATGGTCACATACCCAGGAGAACAGTCTGAATTAACTATTATTTAGTACTGGCAAAAAGTTTTTTTACTGGAAGGGTTTTCTATTTCCTCTACCATAGAAAGACACAAAAAGGACTATAAAATATAAAAATAATTTTATATTAAGACACAAGAATATGATTATAAAGTCTGAGTTTAACCCACTCCTAAAATCCCATTTTTGAAACAATCATGTCACCACTTACACCTCAGTTCTTCCACCTGCAAAGCACACTGAACATTCTTTTTACTCCCCTGAAATATTAATCCTTGAGAAGAAACAGTCTGTCCTCATGTTTGTAATGTGCCTGGCATAAAGCAGGCAGTTTTCACCAGTGGCTCAACTACTACTTATACTAAGTGATGCAATAAGTGACAGTGCTTAGTCATAACGTTTCTATTTTCATTCAAAAATGCTTGGAATAACTTCTTTTCTTTTTTTTAAACTGTGACTCAAACCTCAAATAGTGAGAAGAGTGAAGCCTTCTTCCTCAAAAACACAAGCCCAGCATTCCTGCACCCTCTTGAAACTCCAAATTTGTTCTTGCTGCATCTCCCAAGACCTTGCCCACATTCTTAGGATGCTTCCAGCTCCTCCCTGGCCTCTATTCCCCAGCTGAGCAAGAGGGAGCACAAGCAGTGGCAAGCTCGGGAGGACACACAGAGTGACTGAGCTGGCAGAGGGTGATCACTGCTTGTCCTGCAGCCCAGGGAGAACAGGGAACAGCTGAGCTGCTCCCAACCACTGCTGCTCTTCCCACACTGGGGCTCATTGATTACCAACTTTTTAGTCAGGCATCAATCTGCAACAAATCTAAAATAAGTTCTCGTTCTTAGAGATGTCTTTGCCAAATCTGGCTAACCTAAGTAAGGGTTCAAAACCCATCTAAAGGAAATAGAAAGATTGACAGCCTAAGCCAGGTAGCTGAGACATCTGCCAAACCTATGGAGGAAGTATCAGCACAAGGAACAGTAAAACAAGATGATAAAACAAGTTTTCATCAACACCATCTAATCACGTATCAAAAAAAAAATTCATACAGACTGCCTAACCATAGTGAACTTCTCTTCATATTCTGAACACAAGAAATGTTGCCAGAAGAAATATCCTCTTCCCAAAAATCAGTGATGTCCTTACCCTGTGATTTCCTCATGTCTTTTGTGGCTAAAGCACGATTCCCATGCGGAACACTGGTAAAATCAGGATTGGTCACATTGTTAACTCTCAGCTCTTGCCCCAACGACTTCCGACCATAAGTATTTTCCCCAGATCCTCCATTGACACTGTAGCCACCTGTGGACAGACCAATGTGACATTAAAAGAGGCTCTCAGGCCACATATTCAGCAAGGTGGTGAGTTGTGAGTTACTCAATTCATAAGCAAATTAGCTTCCTTTTTTCACTTCCACATGCATCCATGTTTTGTTATATCCTGTAAGTTTCCAGGTCACAGATTTAGAACCTCATCTGTCCTTTTTTGAAGTACAGGAAAAAAAACACTATTGCCATGAAGTTTAACATCAGTTTTGTTGCATTTAATGTTTTCTTATTATTACTTTGACATGAAAGGCTTCGTAAAATACAAGGTCAAATTGCTAGTACACATGACTAAATACTTTTACTTACCTGCTCCTTTATACAAATGAAATATCCATTCTGTTTTTGCTATGAATCCACCACACAGGCTAAGTAAAATGGCCAAGAAAATAAAGTTTTTGAAATGACAAATATTATCTGTTTGCACAGATTGAACAACTCTCCTTAAACATAAACATTTTCATTAATACTGGTCATCATCCTTAATTAATCTCAATCCTACATTCTCCCACTTAAGATACATCTTTAGTAACCATGAAAATAAAAGCATAATTTTGAGTAATTCAATTGATCTTACTCCTAGATCCACAAGAATAACCATACTCAAATGTTGAGACTGGAACTTTTCCAGCCTGCCACACCACTTTGAGAGGCTGGTTCTTCCCCTCAATACTGTACAGAAGTGAAAATTCTCCCCTGAGCCTGCTCAATCTGTCATTCAATGTATTAGAGCTCACGTCCAAGGAGGATCTCTCAAGTGCCTTCCCTGTCCAAGACAGGGAAGAATCAACTAATAAAATTGAACCCAGAACAAAAAATACGCAAGATTTCTTTCAGAAAAGGTATTTCCACAAGTCTACCTGCCTCAATATATAAAAGATTGTCTGGGGAAAAGGAGAGGTGGATCCCCATATGAGGCTGCCTAATGAGACTAAAGGATTGATAAAAGTAAGTTCAAATGTTGAGGTGAACCTGGACCTTAGGAGATGTAAAGAATGTTTCTTTAAGGCAAATCTTTTGATAAAAAGCAGATACTAATCACCAGCATACATTTCTGTGCATTCCTATACAGATGGGGCTACCCTACCATTACAGAAAACCCTGTGCAAAGTCTCACTTGTAATTGGTTAACTACAATTACAGTAAAGATAGTTTGTGTCTATTTAGATTTACAACAATATTTTTTACAGCTCAGTTTTTAAACATAAACTAGCAAGCATGTCACCTTCACATTATTTTGTCAGAACAAACCTACACTGTCCTATGAAGGAAGTAACTTCTAACAGGAATTAATGCATTTGAGTCTGACCATAAGAGTCACATTCTTGGAGGTTTTCAAATCAGAAATACTTCCAGAAGTTATCAATTTGTAACTAATTTTTATTATCAACACCAGAAATGGGGGGAGGTGGGTAGGGGGTGTGTGGAAGCCAGAACAGAAATTCTCAAATGAAAATTCCATGCTGGCAGACTCCAACAGACTAATTGAAAAATCTTAGTAAACAAAGAAACTATTCTGCATCTGTAAGCCTACAAATTTCTTCAGTAACAAAAATGAACTAGAGATACCTGGAACTTGGTTTTATAGTTAGAATATCCTAATCACCTCTTTTCAAGTCACACCTGAACAAAATAGCACAAAGTGCTGAGCTAGCAGAGACATGCCCTGCAAGATACAATACTGAAGGGAGAGCCAGGTACATTTTTCTTCTCAAATAACACTTTCCCAGCAACTTCACAAATTACCTTTCTGAATTTGTCCAAAACTTACTATTTCACTGCACTGGCAGTACATTCTTTAAATACTAGCAGCCTTCAAATTATAAGAACAACCTCCTATGCCAGTCTGTGTTAAACACAGTACAACATTCCACATTAGCAGACAAACAAAAACACTCACTTCACATGCAGTTTCTCTACTGAAGTAAAAAAAAACTTAAGGTTCTCAAACTATGCAGATAAACATGCTTCATGCATCTGCCACCTACTAACACTACCTTCTAACTACAAAAAAATTAATCTGCTTCCAGCTGTAACTTCGCCAAAGATATAGCAATTATTTACAGTCAGTCACAGGCCAGACAAGTGGGGGGAGTTCAAATACTTTTCAGGTTCCTAAACAAAAACTCCCACATGACTATTCCTGTGCAGTTTTTTCTTTTCAATCTGACCTGCCTGAGGATTTACACAGTCAAAAAGTGACTCCACAAGTAAGAAATTCTCCAAATTGATATCGGTATTTGGCAAATACAGAAAGAAAAAAATATTTTCATAAATACAGAAAATACATGAATCTGACTGTTTAGCTATTTTCAATAGATAGTATTTCCACCCTAAAAGTAAAAACAACAAAAACAAAACCAAACCCAGTAAAAATGTATGAATCACACATCACATGATTTATATGAAGTCAGACTGAGGTACATGAAAGTAGAAAATGCCACTAATGATAAAAATATAGATCTGATTACTAAAGAAAGGTTCCAGTTTGGTGCAGTAAAGCTACAACAGGCAACAGATCAGCATACTAGCCCACTTAATCCAATACCAGAAGTACTAGAGACTATTCAGGAAGAAATTGCAGCCTGAAGACCAGACACGAACAGAATATTATTCTTCAGAAAAAAGTACTTTATCTGTTCACACATTAAGTCTTCTCTTGCATTCTTCTCCTAACACAAGTGCATTTTTTTCTCAGTATTCACATCAACCACAACATTTCTTTGATCTCTGACAAATCTCCCAAAACAGTGATACTGTGGCAATGAGACAAATCAGCTGCCTTTTTTGGGGGGAGAAAAAAAACCAACAAAACAAAAACTTCTCCACCATTTCAGTTTACTGCCTTTCCCTGAATGTCCCCTCACAATCATACATGAAACAGCAATCTGGGTACCTTTTTCTTCATTCTGTATGTCAGTGTGGACTCTGATATCATCGTGTCTTTGCCGAGACACCACAGCTGAATTTGAGGGTTGTAATCCATAGGAGGCAGAACTGCCCCGATCTCTGGATGAAGAATATTTTAAATTGTCTTGGTCAGCTGATGCACTGTCAGTTCTACAAAGAGAAAAATATTTTTTTTTATGTAGGGATATAACAGGAGTGGGATCCACATTCACTTATAAATACAACATATTTAAATTACAATCCCAAATGTATTTCCCTGCGTCAAAAAAGTTGTCTAACCTGCTGCTTAAAAAGTGGCCTTAAATTCACATGGGAATGGGGAATTGACTCATTATCACAGCAACATGCAAAGGAAATGTATTCTAGTGTGCCAGTGCCTTTTCTTATGACCTTTTCAAGTCTCTTCAGTTGGATGTCTCTACAAGGAAAAAAATTACTTCCCAGAGGTAACAAAATACAACTAGGTCCAGGTATGTACCACAGCTGGATGATACAGTGCCTACCATTTGTGAAAGTCATCACTAACCCACAGATGAACATTTACATAATATGCCATGGGCCTTACTGAGCAACATGAACCCTCTTATTAGAATGTAACTGATTATCAGCACAAAAATCACAAAGTAAGTTTTTACAAAATAAAAACTGCAAAGCAAGGAAGCAGGCTTTACTGTGAAAATACTGAAAGGTAAATTAAGAGCTGTGATCCTGACAAGTAAATGTCTACAGATAAAAGGCAAGTTTAAAAAATCTGCATTAGGTTTAAATTGCTCCCATATCAGAAAACTGATATAGCCCAGACTAAACTTTTAAGGAAAAAGATTAAAATTATTAAATCAACTCTTCTCCCTGGACATACTAAGTGGTTTTATTTTTAAAAATACAGGACTTTAATAATCTTGCACGCATGAGACTTCAGAACACAAACTCAACCAATCACTATAAATGCACTCTTACAAGCAATGATGGGGTGTTGACATTAAAACAAATAAAGCAATACCCATGCAAAGGGAGAGTCAGCAGAATCACACTCAACTCCAGTGTATCTGGAATCAGACTATTCAGATTATTTACAGCAAGCTTTCCCTATGCAAACTCTAAAGATCTACTATTTTTACTTAAAGCTTTGGGTAGTTCATTCGATTATTTAACTAAAAAGCAGGACAGATCATTCCTGTAAATTAACTACAGCTTGTGTAAGGATAACCACCACACGTTCCTAAAGAAAAGATCTTTCATTTTTACTTTTCAAGAGAACACTCTGATTAGAACTGCTGGACAAATTCAGGGAAAAGGGAGTCAAATACATCTCAAGGCCAAAAGGGAGAAACACAGGTAAACTTTCTGATAAGCAGTTGTTACTTAAGCAGTACTAAAGGGTTGCTATGTCCAATACAGCTTGGCCTCAGTACAACTGGAAGAGGAATACCATGAGCACTGACACTTGCAAAATCAAATGGAATTAAAGACACACATTTTATTCTCCTGAGAATGTTAAAAGACATTATATTATGAATTTGGAACAATAAGAAAATTATGCTTTTCCCTGTTCTCACAGGGCAAGTTGATATTAGATTTGCCTGGCAGGTATTATTCCCTTTAGCACGGTAAGCAAGTTCATTTTTAGATATACACAGCAAGACACTTTTCCTCATTCAGTATTCACTGTGCCATCACATCTACTGCTTTGTTGGGCACCTGCTTGGACTATTTAAAAAATGGGCTACACTACTCTAGAGGCAAAACCTTAGTATTAAGTCTTTATTCATGAAGTTAACTAGGATTGTAAAAATCTTTATTTGATTGTGCCATCATCATTCACCTAAGCTATGCTGAACAGCAAAGTTTTTCACTGTACCTTCACATGGTGTGAACTTTAAATGTGCCCAAACCATATGCAAATTTCCAGACATACATAGAGACCCCAGATCTTCTCCTTGTCCTAAAACCTCCCGGTTCACTTTGAGCAATTATGTTAGCCTTTCAATGAAACAGGCTGACAAATTTTCAGCTGGCCAATTTAAGTACTGATGGCATCTTATATTTACCTTCCCAAAGGGCATAATTTTTTTTAAGGCAATGTGCTGTAAACTGAATCATCTGCAATTGTCAACCATTAAGGCTGAAATTCCTATGTCTGAAGAAATGCTGATTAAATGTATAATTTTTAACACTGCTTTGTGCATCCCTATGAACTGAATGACTACACATGTTCTCAGCTAACCCCACTTCCCACAGGACAGCCTTTGAATGCTCTGTAAAATTTTCCATTGTGGTAAAATACATGAGCCTATTGTTTCCCCGGGAAAACCCACACACTCACTTCACTCTGGCTTCTGGAACAGCTATCTGCAAGCTAACCTGCTCACACTTTATCACCAACTAAAAGGTGAGTCCAATTTTAGTAAAAAATATGTAATTGTTCTCCTATATATCAATTTAAGAGACAATAATGCCCACTGACAACACTGTTCCCACTACAATAAATGTGTAGTTTAGACAGGACAGAAACTCCTGGCTATCTTTATGAGGCAGAGACAAAAATCATCCTAGAAAGAGGCTGATGTTCTGTGATCCAACTGACTGCTATGGTCCATATTGCTTGGAAAGAGGATTTCCAACAGGAAGCTGCTTGCATGGAGATGCACAGCAGAAGCAGAGCCGAGGACCTGATGGACCTGTGCATTTCCAGCTGCCCAGTGACACATGCCACTTCTCAGGTGGGAAGGGAATTCCAGCTCAGCATTATCATATGTAACAGATCTTAAGTTACATCCATTGACATTGCCACAGACCTAGCAAACATCATATATTAATAGAGTCTCCATGTATGATGTTAGCAGAAGTTCAAATACAAATGCTATATTAGACAAAGTCAAAATGGGAAATTGCACAGATGAACATGACTAGGATTACCTTATACTGTAGCTTCCAAAGCTTATTTGATACTTTATGAGAAACTACACTGTACTACTTCTACCTGAAAAGCTCACCAATGGAGACTAAGCTAAGTACTTCAAAAGCTCACGAGAGTTTTCACCTGTGTCTGGTTCTGGTGGAAGATCACCCATCATCACCAACTAGCTGCAGACACTGTTTTAGCAATATCATTGAACAGAAGAGACTGCATTCAGTTTTCTGCAGGGTGATTTTAAACCTGCCTTTGTCCATCAGAAAAAAGAAAGTAGTTCGCCCACCTAAATAAGCAGATATGGCCACTAGTGTGTCCTCCCTCTCCAAGAAGGCTGCTTATTTTTTTCCATTGGCATAAAGAAGGAAAGATTTTTCAAAAGTAAGTCTATTATCTCATTTTATCAAAAGTATCAGTATGATTTGACTTGCCAATTTGTCTGACTGAAGAGAGCATGGCTGAGACCTACTAGTTTAAAAAAGAAAATCTTTATCTAGAAGAAAGGAAAAATAGATCAATCAAAAATATATTGTTACTCTAGTTATATGGAAGTCTTAAGAATTTTTGTCCAAGAAACTTGCTACAATCTGGTGTATACTTTTCATTATGTGCAGCTTTTTCAGAACAACCCTGCCATATGGACATTATTTTGAGACAAAAATCACTTAATTATTCTATTTGATTCTACTTCCAAGTACAGGACCTACATGAAAGATCTACTCCAAGACAACTCTACTGTGTGAGCTCCATTATTGTTCAAGCCAGTTGATTATACTTGCTTATTTGCTCTATTTGCCAAGTTTATTTGCTGTAATGCAGATAAATTCTTCATTCCTGAAATTCTTTATCAGTAAAATACTTAAAACTTAAAAGAGTCACTGTATTCACCCAAATTAACAGCTTCCCACCAAGTTTCTGACTATTCTGCCACTGGCATGCAGAGCTTCCTTTTGCCATGATCTTCCCATCACTTGGTCCACCCGTCCAAGCCAGGGCCTGGCTGATCCCACCTCAAAGCCTACTTCTGCTTCTTCTCCTGTACTGAGAAAATACAAGCGGCTGTGTTTTCTATTCATGAAATAACTAATTAACTATTTACTGCAATTCTGCAATCTCCATTGCTGGACATCTGCCTCCCATCACAGTAGGATTTTAAATCATCTCTTGATTCCGTGTCACTCCCTTCTTAGACAGCAGATCATCAATTTCATTCTGTCCCACAGTGCAATTATTACAAGGGAATCTCAGGGAAAGGTATTGCATATATACATCCTCTTCTTTTTCCATAGGTATACTCCAACAGACATTTTGGGCTGCAGGATGTTAAGCTAGCTAAACCCTTGGTCTGATTTACTATGGCTGTTCTTACATGGAAAAATATCTGCACTCCAAGCTTCTTCTGCTTCCCCCTGACACTTTCATCTTCTTTAATCTTTATGACATCTCATTCTCCTGTCCTCACATTAAAAACAAAGGTTTTTACATTACAAATTTCAGCTCCTCCATTTTACCAAAACCCAAAAAAACTCTTTGATCTCACACCTTCCCAAGCTTATCAGCATATTTAACACAAATGTGAAAGGAGATCAAGAATTATGGCTGCAACTCCAGAACTGAACTCATTCTTGTTCAGCATCTCCCACATGGAGCCCATTGAATCTCTTCTCATGGTTTCCATTGATATTTTCACAATGGCACCTTACAACTGATCCTGCATTTCATTCTTTAAGCTGCCTTCAACATCACTGACTACTTTTCTCTCTCCCTCTCTATCTCAGTCTTTGCTCTCCTCTCTCTCAGCTACCCCTGGAAAGATAGAGAAGTCTTATCCACTTTCACCCCACATGACTCTACACCCATTCTTAGGTAATCACAGCAACATCCTCAAACACCTCTATGTTGCCAACTTTCAGGTCTCTCACCTGTGCAAACTAAGGTTTCAGCCTATTTCTAACAAGCATTTTACAGGTACCTTGCTGTACATGCAAGCACAGCAGAAGCAGAGTGTCTGTTTCAACTCTCCTTCTACACAGCACCTGCTGCTATCACCTGTTTGTCATTCACAGTCTGGATGCAGCATTATGATCAGACAATTTCCATAGTGAGTGCTTGCTTTTTGCAGAAGACATGCCTCTACCCTTCACAGCCATGTGAAAAGCACTGCTCTGAACAGCACTTTCCTGGCCATTTGGTCTAATGGGTTTCTTTGCTCCCTGCCAATATCTCCCAACCTGTCTGTAATTAAAGACAGGGTACTTACTTGACCTCAGTTACAAACTTCCAGCCAATGTGCTCTCCTGCTTAGGCCACAAGCTACCTGGAAGGAGACCATATTCTGCGGTCTTGTCTCACCAAGTCTAGACCCTTGAGGACCAGGCAGTAACTTGGTTTGGCAAGCATCAAGCTAACAGAAATTAGTAACTCATAACACTGACTTACATTGTAGAATACACACCATTTTCATTATTTCAGTACTAAAACCTAATAGGACATTTCTGGAAATTTGTGAAAGATGTTGTTTGACAATTTTTCACATCCTCCCCTGCTAACCTACATTTATGATAGGAGGGACAGAGAGGTCCTGTTAATTAAAACTGTATCATCTTTTTCACACTTTCACCTAAGAATGCCATGGTGCACCCTGCACTTGCTAACCTGCACTCACACTCCTGCATTTCCTCTCAAAGGGCAGTACTGCTTGTTTCAGTACATAATTAGCTCTCAGCACTCTAACAAATTAACTCTGTTCACACACAAGGCCTGCACACTGAAATTATTTTATTTTTAGCCCCAAGAGTTGTAACAGGGAAAATGCAGTGAAATCTGTTAAACAACAAGAAAAGAAAGAAGCAAAAGTCTAGAGAGCTGAAAAGATTAGGAGAAGGGGCAGCAAGATCTTACCAAGCCTTCTCAAAAAACCGTTCACTGTTCTCTGTCACATCCATCCAACATCTATCTACACAGTTTTTGTGCTGCTATTAATTGAGTCTGTACAAAGCAGTGCACAAAATAATTTGTCCCTTTACAACAGGACAACTTCTTCCTCTAACGCATAGACAGCTCTAACTGTACCCACACTGCTGGGAAATCAGTCCACGTGCATCTGATGTATGACTTCATCCACATGCAAAAAAAAAATCTAATTTTAATTAGAAACTACTTTTACTTTCAGAAAGCTCTGTGCTCCAACTTTCAGTTTCACAGTTTTCACCACAAGCCCCAGTGCTGATCAACATTACTTAAAACAGAGAGGAATCTGAACCTAGTAATGAAAATCAATCTAGTCACTTGAACATACACAAAAAAGTGCATTTGAAAATAAGCCATCTGATGATACACCCATGTATCAGCAGCTCCTTTTCTTGCCTTTAGGAACTTGAAACAACTACAATTACTGCAGCTTTCACTACTTGGGCCACTTCCTTCACCTCTTCCACGCCCTGCAAGAAAGCATTTCCCAGCAGTATCACCTGAAGTAAATGAAACAAACAGCCAGCAGAAGGGGGAAGGAAAGAACATGTGAGTATATTTGTGTTGTGAGGTTTGCCCAATACCATATTTCAAATTATGAAAGAAACACAGACTGTCAGTTTTATATAACATTAAACTTTCAACTATGCATGTGAATCACTTTTAAAAATTAGTTAATACCAAATCAACAAAGTCTGATTTAACCTCTGCACTGTCCTTAAATTCACAGTGTAGACTCAGGTTTCCCATCACCAATCTTTCTGAGATGTGAAAAAATGGAGCACTGCATGTAAATGAAAATGTGCTGTGTTTGGGACTGTGTGAACATTTCTGATTCCTGGTATTCCCCACCATAATAAAATAAATTTTTGAAAGAAGTAGTATTTAAAGGAAAGGATAAAGTTAAATTCTGAAAAGTGTCAGGACCAGTGCAGAGGTGTTAGCTATTTCTTAGCAGAAGCTCTTGATCACACAGTGTGATGGAAGCAGAATGAGGCCCTATCCATGCTGAGGCTCCCTCAGGCTGCCACACTTTCCCTGGTGCTCTCAGAGCTTTGGTTCTGCTGGGGCTTTGTGGACAATTACTTCAGCAGCCCAGGTCACACAGCTGTACTTGAGAGCTAAGGAGGCACCAGACTACAAGGGAACACACCAGAACCACACATGGAGGAAGCTTCTTAAAACAGCCTTATCACCAGGAAAAGCATTTCTGCAGTTACACTCTCACTTTCACCCCTAACACTACTGAGCCCACTGTAGGCAATACTACATTGGATGAAATCAGCTTCCTTAACCATCATAGGATGTATTTTTTAAACAAAAAGATAGAACTCATGACAAATTCATATATCCAACCAAAATGCACTTAAAGAAGTCATCCACTGCAAAGACACATCCAATTTCTTCCAGGTGGAAAGGTCCCATGTTAGGGCCCAGAATTACAGACTGCAGCCCAGAAAACTGAAGCAAAAAAGTAGGTAAGGAGTAAGAGACCAGTCTTTTTAATTCTCTCCCAAAAAAATCTAGATGCTCTAAGAAAATGTCACCAGTGAGATTCATAAGTTCTTAAGTGAGGGAAAAAAGTAAGTTATGTGACCAAGTATTTCAATCACAGAAGAAATCAGAATATAAATAACCATGCTCCACACACCATT
Source organism: Parus major (assembly GCF_001522545.3). Classification (NCBI taxonomy): domain Eukaryota; kingdom Metazoa; phylum Chordata; class Aves; order Passeriformes; family Paridae; genus Parus; species Parus major. Next base: position 8,168,746 of record NC_031783.1, read on the forward strand.
AAGAGCTGAACAGCCTTTAGCACTGGCCCTAGAGGCTGTGCTGCTAGCTGTTCAAGCAAAAGGAAAGCTTTTTTCACAATAAATGCCGAAGTGACCTTCACATCCACCCAATTTCTCTAGTCCAAACTGCATGAGCCTGGGATCATCACCTGTCAATATATTCCCAAGCACGTGCCACTCTTTTTTCTACTGGAAAGTTTGTAAGTATAATCCCATGTTATGACAAACTTTCAAAAACACTAATAAAAGCCTCAAATCCACATTTTTTTTAAAAAAAATCAACATCAAATTTATTTAGGATTTCTACATGACAATTATCATGCTGAAAACAGCAACACTGAGCAGTGGAGCAAATACACTGGCATGAGACACATCAGAAATAATTAAAACCTGAAATACACTCTCTACATCTAACTAAGGAAGTGAGCAAACTTCGAATTTTACTAAAAAGTGCCAGGTATAAACACACCTAAAGCCTTACAACATATTTTTGGCTGGGGTGAAAGCTTACATAGATCAACTACTCCTCCCAGGTTAAAAAAAAAAAAATACAACAAAATAAACCTATAGAGTATGTTGTTAACCCTCAAAAAACTACGAGTACTCCTGCGGCCTCAGTTCTTTCCTGGCTGTGTTCCAGCTGAAAAACAGGCTGAAAATACGAGACCCGAGCCCACCCCCGCTCCCCCGCCCGCCCCGCGGCCGCAGGGAGGGACGCGCTGCCCGCAGCCACACACCGACCACCGGCCGCACACGTTACAGGCCGCGGCAGCGGGGGCTCCGGGGGGAGCACGGCGCGCTCCCACCCCGCCGAGCGCTGACAGACCCGGCCCCG